>NC_091282.1:920153486-920495380 GCF_032444005.1 Ranitomeya imitator | reverse complement strand
AGCTTGAATCCCTGGTTTGGTGATGCTTTCGAAGCAGCTGGTCCCGGCTGTACCCAACGATCTTCTAGCTTAGGGAGACTTCGCTTCTCCCAGAAGGCACCTGGAATATGCAAATTAGCCTCCTGAAGCTTGAATCCCTGGTTTGGTGATGCTTTCGAAGCAGCTGGTCCCGGCTGTACCCAACGATCTTCTAGCTTAGGGAGACTTCGCTTCTCCCAGAAGGCACCTGGAATATGCAAATTAGCCTCCTGAAGCTTGAATCCCTGGTTTGGTGATGCTTTCGAAGCAGCTGGTCCCGGCTGTACCCAACGATCTTCTAGCTTAGGGAGACTTCGCTTCTCCCAGAAGGCACCTGGAATATGCAAATTAGCCTCCTGAAGCTTGAATCCCTGGTTTGGTGATGCTTTCGAAGCAGCTGGTCCCGGCTGTACCCAACGATCTTCTAGCTTAGGGAGACTTCGCTTCTCCCAGAAGGCACCTGGAATATGCAAATTAGCCTCCTGAAGCTTGAATCCCTGGTTTGGTGATGCTTTCGAAGCAGCTGGTCCCGGCTGTACCCAACGATCTTCTAGCTTAGGGAGACTTCGCTTCTCCCAGAAGGCACCTGGAATATGCAAATTAGCCTCCTGAAGCTTGAATCCCTGGTTTGGTGATGCTTTCGAAGCAGCTGGTCCCGGCTGTACCCAACGATCTTCTAGCTTAGGGAGACTTCGCTTCTCCCAGAAGGCACCTGGAATATGCAAATTAGCCTCCTGAAGCTTGAATCCCTGGTTTGGTGATGCTTTCGAAGCAGCTGGTCCCGGCTGTACCCAACGATCTTCTAGCTTAGGGAGACTTCGCTTCTCCCAGAAGGCACCTGGAATATGCAAATTAGCCTCCTGAAGCTTGAATCCCTGGTTTGGTGATGCTTTCGAAGCAGCTGGTCCCGGCTGTACCCAACGATCTTCTAGCTTAGGGAGACTTCGCTTCTCCCAGAAGGCACCTGGAATATGCAAATTAGCCTCCTGAAGCTTGAATCCCTGGTTTGGTGATGCTTTCGAAGCAGCTGGTCCCGGCTGTACCCAACGATCTTCTAGCTTAGGGAGACTTCGCTTCTCCCAGAAGGCACCTGGAATATGCAAATTAGCCTCCTGAAGCTTGAATCCCTGGTTTGGTGATGCTTTCGAAGCAGCTGGTCCCGGCTGTACCCAACGATCTTCTAGCTTAGGGAGACTTCGCTTCTCCCAGAAGGCACCTGGAATATGCAAATTAGCCTCCTGAAGCTTGAATCCCTGGTTTGGTGATGCTTTCGAAGCAGCTGGTCCCGGCTGTACCCAACGATCTTCTAGCTTAGGGAGACTTCGCTTCTCCCAGAAGGCACCTGGAATATGCAAATTAGCCTCCTGAAGCTTGAATCCCTGGTTTGGTGATGCTTTCGAAGCAGCTGGTCCCGGCTGTACCCAACGATCTTCTAGCTTAGGGAGACTTCGCTTCTCCCAGAAGGCACCTGGAATATGCAAATTAGCCTCCTGAAGCTTGAATCCCTGGTTTGGTGATGCTTTCGAAGCAGCTGGTCCCGGCTGTACCCAACGATCTTCTAGCTTAGGGAGACTTCGCTTCTCCCAGAAGGCACCTGGAATATGCAAATTAGCCTCCTGAAGCTTGAATCCCTGGTTTGGTGATGCTTTCGAAGCAGCTGGTCCCGGCTGTACCCAACGATCTTCTAGCTTAGGGAGACTTCGCTTCTCCCAGAAGGCACCTGGAATATGCAAATTAGCCTCCTGAAGCTTGAATCCCTGGTTTGGTGATGCTTTCGAAGCAGCTGGTCCCGGCTGTACCCAACGATCTTCTAGCTTAGGGAGACTTCGCTTCTCCCAGAAGGCACCTGGAATATGCAAATTAGCCTCCTGAAGCTTGAATCCCTGGTTTGGTGATGCTTTCGAAGCAGCTGGTCCCGGCTGTACCCAACGATCTTCTAGCTTAGGGAGACTTCGCTTCTCCCAGAAGGCACCTGGAATATGCAAATTAGCCTCCTGAAGCTTGAATCCCTGGTTTGGTGATGCTTTCGAAGCAGCTGGTCCCGGCTGTACCCAACGATCTTCTAGCTTAGGGAGACTTCGCTTCTCCCAGAAGGCACCTGGAATATGCAAATTAGCCTCCTGAAGCTTGAATCCCTGGTTTGGTGATGCTTTCGAAGCAGCTGGTCCCGGCTGTACCCAACGATCTTCTAGCTTAGGGAGACTTCGCTTCTCCCAGAAGGCACCTGGAATATGCAAATTAGCCTCCTGAAGCTTGAATCCCTGGTTTGGTGATGCTTTCGAAGCAGCTGGTCCCGGCTGTACCCAACGATCTTCTAGCTTAGGGAGACTTCGCTTCTCCCAGAAGGCACCTGGAATATGCAAATTAGCCTCCTGAAGCTTGAATCCCTGGTTTGGTGATGCTTTCGAAGCAGCTGGTCCCGGCTGTACCCAACGATCTTCTAGCTTAGGGAGACTTCGCTTCTCCCAGAAGGCACCTGGAATATGCAAATTAGCCTCCTGAAGCTTGAATCCCTGGTTTGGTGATGCTTTCGAAGCAGCTGGTCCCGGCTGTACCCAACGATCTTCTAGCTTAGGGAGACTTCGCTTCTCCCAGAAGGCACCTGGAATATGCAAATTAGCCTCCTGAAGCTTGAATCCCTGGTTTGGTGATGCTTTCGAAGCAGCTGGTCCCGGCTGTACCCAACGATCTTCTAGCTTAGGGAGACTTCGCTTCTCCCAGAAGGCACCTGGAATATGCAAATTAGCCTCCTGAAGCTTGAATCCCTGGTTTGGTGATGCTTTCGAAGCAGCTGGTCCCGGCTGTACCCAACGATCTTCTAGCTTAGGGAGACTTCGCTTCTCCCAGAAGGCACCTGGAATATGCAAATTAGCCTCCTGAAGCTTGAATCCCTGGTTTGGTGATGCTTTCGAAGCAGCTGGTCCCGGCTGTACCCAACGATCTTCTAGCTTAGGGAGACTTCGCTTCTCCCAGAAGGCACCTGGAATATGCAAATTAGCCTCCTGAAGCTTGAATCCCTGGTTTGGTGATGCTTTCGAAGCAGCTGGTCCCGGCTGTACCCAACGATCTTCTAGCTTAGGGAGACTTCGCTTCTCCCAGAAGGCACCTGGAATATGCAAATTAGCCTCCTGAAGCTTGAATCCCTGGTTTGGTGATGCTTTCGAAGCAGCTGGTCCCGGCTGTACCCAACGATCTTCTAGCTTAGGGAGACTTCGCTTCTCCCAGAAGGCACCTGGAATATGCAAATTAGCCTCCTGAAGCTTGAATCCCTGGTTTGGTGATGCTTTCGAAGCAGCTGGTCCCGGCTGTACCCAACGATCTTCTAGCTTAGGGAGACTTCGCTTCTCCCAGAAGGCACCTGGAATATGCAAATTAGCCTCCTGAAGCTTGAATCCCTGGTTTGTGTGACGGTACCTTTAATCTTGATTCATGTCCAAGCTCAACCGGAACCCAAAATATCTCTCCCTGACAGATTTTCTGAAATGAGAGATAAATTTATAGTCTTCAAAGAAGCCTGTAAAGTGTATTTCAGGCTTTGACCTTGTTCTTCAGGGAGTGAGGAACAGTGTGTGGAGACTATAGTCTCCCTTCTCAAGGGCGATCCCCAATCCTGGGTCTTCTTCCTGCCGACCGATTCACCATGTTTGCAGTCAGTGGATGAGTTTTTTGCGGCATTGGCGCTGGTGAATGGGGATCCTGATGGCATTTTCCTGGCTGAGTCTAGACTCCGTGAAATAAAGCAGGGGGGCTGGCCAAGGAGTACTGTTCAGAATTTCAGAGGCAAGCAGTGGAAAGACTCTGCTCTTAGGAGCCTTTTCTGTCAGGGTCTGTCAGCTGGACTTCAGGATACACTGGTGCAATATGCTACTCCTGGTTCGTTGGAGGCCACATTGTGCCATGCTATTCGGGTGGATAGACGTTTCAGGGAGAGACATACACCGAATCTACCCCCTGATGTTCTTTCTAGGGAGGAGGACACACTGGTGCAAACAGACGAATCCATGCAGGTGGGAGGAGTCTCCTCTTAAACTAGGTTGCCTGCAGTTTGCCGTGGGATGGGGGCATTTTTTTTCTGTGGTTTGACTGGTCATTACATCAATGTCTGCCCAGCTCACGCCAAAGTATGTACTCCATCACAAAAGCCGTGTTCCCCTGGTTGTGTGGAGGGAGATGACGTGAGTGTGTACATTTCCTCCACCTTTACGTCTCAGTTTACCATTTCGAATGAAGTGGTGATTGGTGGGGAAACTGAGACTATACCAATTCTTCTGGATAGCTGGAGTCAAATACCAATGGTCTGAACGGTCACACAAATGAAAGCATGGGAAACAGTTGACAGATGTTTCAAACTGATTGAGAGCATGCCCAAAAGGATTCAGGCAGTGTTGAAAGCCAAAGGTGGATTTGCAAAATACTAACAAAATTATAAAAATTAAAATTTAGATCTTTAGGAGCAAAGCTGAAACATTACAGTGACATGACAAGAATCTGTATACCTAATTATATGCTAAATAGTTGCAAGTCAAATTTATGTATGAGATAACCAAGATGATTGTCTGTAAAATGATGGCAGCCTCACGTTCAAAGCAGTAGTAGATGGTGAGATATAGAGCCTGAAAGTCAAATCTTCAACACATCATTACCCTTTTTCTCTTCACTGTATATGCTATCCTCTGGTAGGCCCTGTGAAGTAGTGAAGTGACGGCCGTGGTGCACATGGAGAATATATGTCCATATAATATGAACATGCGCAAAAAGCACTTGTGTCATGAATTGAGGTATCCTGTTCTACCCAAGAATGTTAAAGACTAACCGTCATTTAAATGTTTATTTCATAAATCAATAGAACACATGAAAATAGGAAACTTTGAAATATATAGGTGCTTCTCACAAAATTGGAATATCATCAAAAAGTTAATTTATTTCAGTTCTTCAATACAAAAAGTCAAACTCGTATATTATATAGAGTGTGAGATAGCGCTTACTGCATGTGTTGGGGGACACTCGCTTAGCAACGGGACTCAGTCACACAGGCATGTTTTTCTCACAAAAACAGTTCATGCAGTTTATTATGCAGTCATTAACTGGGTTATGCACAGTTCATTATAAACTTCATAGAACACATTAGGCAACAACCGGTGACATTAAGTTGCAGCTTTAAATTATATACTTCTTACATGGCTTTAACTCACAGTTCAGATACTACACCCGCCAGCCCTCCTTGACTAGTTCCCGGGGGTGTCCGTATGCCGTATCAATGTCTCTAGTCATATAGCGCACACGACATTGATTTGTAGTCTCCAAACATTCTAGACCTTACTTTGTCCAGTTACCGTGGGAGACCACACAGTTCATTACTGACCCCCTGACAGTGCAAACAGTTCCCCATACTCTGGGTTGCCTTCCAGGAGCTCCTGCTCCACACGCTGACTCCTGTCAGTCCTCTCTCCTCCAGGGAAACTGCCGAGCTGGGATCACCAACTTGCCTGGCAGGCACATATCAGTTAGTCCAGATCCTCAGACGGGCTGTAGGTCCCCAAATGCAGTGCCGTTGCAGACTCTGCATACAATCCTTCCATATGCTCTTCAGGAAGTCCAACTCCCAGGGTCTTCCAACACAAGTTGTGCTATTCAGGAATCCTACTCTCAGGACTTCCAACACATGCCACTCAGTGCGCTATTCAGGACGTCCATCCCCACCTGGGACTGCCCAACACACAAGTCTCTAAGTGCACTGTTCAGGGATCCAAATCTACTCCCAGGATCTCCCAACACACAAATCTTCAGATCACGCCCTCACAGTATGCTAAATCCGAAAAAACTTGGCACTCTAGGTGAATAATTATCATATGCAAAAGGTTTATTGATGTGCATCCATAAAGGCAAGTCGAACGTTTTCGGTCCACATCCGGACCTTCATCAAAACAAATATACTAGCAAAAAATCAAAATATACACAACGATATAAATGAATACACTTCATAGTAAATGGATCTTTTTATGTAATAGAATAACAATCATGCACATGTAAATCAAATGAGACAAAAATAAAGAGAAGAACAAACACACACTGTATGTCTTGTGATTGTGCTAAATTCAAGAGTCCTGAAAAAGAAGAAAAAGTCCAGAGGAAGCCGTGAAGCAACAGTACATAGTGTGCTGGAGGAAGGCTCTATATTGAAATTAAGGCACAAAAACCGACAAAAATATTAGTGCTTGAGTGCAAAAAGGATACCGGTATAGCAATATGCAAGGAGAGGGTCTCACAGAGATATGGTGCAGGGAGAAACGTTAATCCTGTCTCTATAAATTCCAATATTGGTAGGGTAGCCTGGGGAAAAAAATCATAAGTCCATGAGACTCCATTGCAGAGCCCACTACAGACCATGTGACCCACACCCTGGTCACATTATGTAGTTGTAACCACTCCCATAGATGGGAGTTGTGTGTGGCTAGTTCGACCCACCCAGCTCTCATAACTAGCCCTGCCAGCATCCCTCTAAAACAACACAATTACTTGTGGGACTACAGGTCCCAGAACAACCTTACTTCAGGCTGACAGCGCATAGTATCTTCCTCTGTGACACACATACCAGCCATTCAAAACTCTGCCAGTCACTGTTTCACCATCATTATAACCACAGACATGCCTCCATGCATATCCCGAGGAGCACACACAGTGCCCACAACGCCACCTAGCTGTAACAGGGGTCGCTGCATCACAAGAGTCATTACAGAGAGATCTATTTCATGTGTTTATTTCTGTTTATGTTGATGGTTATGGCTTACAATGAAAACCCAAAAGTCATTATCTCAGTAAATTAGAATAATTAAGAAAAAACTCCTGCAAAGGCTTCCTAAGCATTTAAAAAGGTTCCTTAGTCTGTTTCAATAGGCTCCACAATCATGGGGAAAATTGCTGACTTGACAGATGTCCAGAAAGCAGTCATTGACACACTCCACAAGGAGGGTAAGCCACAAAGGTCATTGCTAAAGAAGCTGGCTGTTCACAGAGCACAGAGAGTGCTGAATCCAAGCATATTAATGGTAAGTTGAGTGGAAGGAAAAAGTGTGGTAGAAAATGGTGCACAAGCAACCGGTTTAACCGCAGCCTTGAAAGGATTGTTAAGAAAAGGCCATTCAAAAATTTGGGGTATATTCACAAAGAGTGAACTGCTGCTGGAGTCATTGCTTCAAGAGCCACCACGAATCCAGGACATGGGCTAAAAGTATCACACTCCTTATGTCAAGCCACTCATGACTGATAGACAATGCCAGAAATGTCTCACCGGGGCCAAGGAGAAAAATAACTGAACTGTTGCTCAGTAGTCCAAGGTGCTGTTTCCAGGTGAAAGTAAATTTTACATTACATTTGGAAATCAAGGTCCCAGAGTCTGGAGAAAGAATGGAGAGGCACACAATCCAAGCTGTTTGAGATCTAGTGTGAAGCTTCCACAATCAGTGATGGTTTGGAGAGCCATGTCATCTGCTGGTGTAGGTTCACTGTATTTTATCAAGACCAAAGTCAGGGCAGCTCTCTACCAGGAAATTTTAGAGCACTTCATGCTTCCCTCTGCCGTCAAGCTTTGTGAGATGGAAATTTCATTCTCCAGCAGGACTTGGCACATGTCCACACTATTAGGGTTGGCGGAATGCACCGAGTATATATATATACAGTGCCTACCAGTAGTATTCAACCCCCTGCAGATTTAGCAGGTTTACACATTTGGAATTAACTTGGCATTGTGACATTTGGACTGTAGATCAGCCTGGAAGTGTGAAATTCACTGCAGCAAAAAAGAATGTTATTTCTTTGTTTATTTTTTTTTAAATTGTGAAAAGTCTTTTCAGAGGGTCATTTATTATTCAACCCCTCAACCCACCAGAATTCTGTTTGGTTCCCATAAAGTATTAAGAAGTAGTTCAGGCACAAAGAACAATGAGCTTCACATGTTTGGATTAATTATCTCTTTTTCCACCCTTTTCTGGCTATTTAAGACCCTCCCCAAACTTGTGAACAGCACTCATACATGGTCAACATGGGAAAGGAGCATTCCAAGGCCATCAGAGACAAGATCGTGGAGGGTCACAAGGCTGGCAAGGGGTACAAAACCCTTTCCAAGGAGTTGGGCCTACCTGTCTCCACTGTTGGGAGCATCATCCGGAAGTGGAAGGCTTATGGAACTACTGTTAGCCTTCCACGGCCTGGACAGCCTTTGAAAGTTTCCTCCCGTGCCGAGGCCAGGCTTGTCCGAAGAGTCAAGGCTAACCCAAGGACAACAAGGAAGGAGCTCTGGGAAGATCTCATGGCAGTGGGGACATTGGTTTCAGTCAATACCATAAGTAACATACTCCACCGCAATGGTCTCCGTTCCAGACGAGCCCGTAAGGTTCCTTTACTTTCAAAGCGTCATGTCAAGGCTCGTCTACAGTTTGCTCATGATCACTTGGAGGACTCTGAGACTGACTGGTTCAAGGTTCTCTGGTCTGATGAGACCAAGATCAAGAACTTTGGTGCCAACCACAGACGTGACGTTTGGAGACTGGATGGCACTGCATACGACCCCAAGAATACCATCCCTACAGTCAAGCATGGTGGTGGCAGCATCATGCTGTGGGGCTGTTTCTCAGCCAAGGGGCCTGGCCATCTGGTCCGCATCCATGGGAAGATGGATAGCACGGCCTACCTGGAGATTTTGGCCAAGAACCTCCGCTCCTCCATCAAGGATCTTAAGATGGGTCGTCATTTCATCTTCCAACAAGGCAACGACCCAAAGCACACAGCCAAGAAAACCAAGGCCTGGTTCAAGAGGCAAAAAATCAAGGTGTTGCAGTGGCCTAGTCAGTCTCCTGACCTTAACCCAATTGAAAACTTGTGGAAGGAGCTCAAGATTAAAGTCCACATGAGACACCCAAAGAACCTAGATAACTTGGAGAAGATCTGCATGGAGGAGTGGGCCAAGATAACTCCAGAGACCTGTGCCGGCCTGATCAGGTCTTATAAAAGACGATTATTAGCTGTAATTGCAAACAAAGGTTATTCCACAAAATATTAAACCTAGGGGTTGAATAATAATTGACCCACACTTTTATGTTTAAAATTTATAAAAATTTAACTGAGCAACAAAACTTTTTGGTTTGTAAGATTTATGCATCTGTTAATAAATCCTGCTCTTGTTTGAAGTTTGAAGGCTCTAACTTATTTGCATCTTATTAAACCTGCTAAATCTGCAGGGGGTTGAATACTACTTGTAGGCACTGTACAGTATATATGTATTAATAGGTGCGTTCGCAACCCGGGGTCCAACATGTAGGAGAGGAACCTGCTGCTGGCAAATGGTGGCGCTATATGGCGGCATAAGCGAATTCTGTTAACTCCACAGATTCACTAGAAACAAGATGCTCTGCCCTGTTAACCTCACAGAGGTACACAGCTACCAAACAGAGCAAAACTGTGGTCATGAAGTCAGAGAAACAGGCAAACAACTCCTTACCGGAGGTGCCGGAATTCTAGCAGCTTATTTCAACCAAGGCCCTGAATACACACATACAAACTCCTCACCGGAGGTGCCGGTATTCTAGGGGCTTATTTCTGCCAAGCCCTAACCACATCCAGACATGACCACACTAGCGCTGAGCTCATAGACTTACAAGTGGTCCAATAGGAGCTGCTACAGGGCCTGAGCGTATGACCCCGGACCTCCAATGAGAGGTCCTCCCGTGGTCATGCTCAGTGTGTGCAAAGCAGGACTTAGTCCCAGAAAAGCCTGCACACCGCTGACCAGTGCTGGCGACAAAAGCAGAACCTGCAAACGCAGCAGTAACCCTTTGCACAGTATCAGGCTGAGCGAGACGCTGGGACCGACGTCTCCACTGAGAAGGCTCCACTGTGGCTGAAGCAGAATGGGAGACCGCAGCAGACATGGCTCGAGATTCCCCCTGTGCAGTGGTGGGAACTTGACTCCTAAGACACACTGCCAAAAGTACCAATACCTGGTTTAAAAACAACAGTATCACTTTATTTGATTGGCAGCAAACTTGCCTGACCTAAACTCCATAGAGAATCTATTGGTATTGTCAAGAGGAAGATGAGAGACACCAGACCC
This sequence comes from Ranitomeya imitator, assembly GCF_032444005.1. Taxonomy (NCBI): domain Eukaryota; kingdom Metazoa; phylum Chordata; class Amphibia; order Anura; family Dendrobatidae; genus Ranitomeya; species Ranitomeya imitator. The sequence goes on along the minus strand of NC_091282.1, from coordinate 920,485,257 downwards.
AACAATCATGACGAGCTGAAAACTGTTATCAAAGCAACCTAGGCTTCTATAACACCTCAGCAATGCCTCAGACTGATCGCCTTCATGCCATGCCGCAATGATGCAGTAATTGATGCAAAAGAAGCCCTGACCAAGTACTGAGTGCATTTACTGAACATACATTTCAGTAGGCCAACATTTCGGATTTTAAAATTGGTTTTCAAGCTGATGTTATAAAGTATTCTAATTTACTGAGATAATGACTGTTGAGTTTTGATTGGCTGTAAGCCATAATCATCAACATTAACATAAATAAACACTTGAAATAGATCACTTTTTTATTGACTCTATATAATATATGTTTCACTTTTTGTATTGAAGAACTGGAATAAATTCAATTTTTCATGATATTCTAATATTGTGAGAAGCACTTGTATCTTATCAGAGAAATTGTCATGATCCAATTTTGGATGCGTGGCAGCTCTGGTTCCACTATGTTTAAAATATAGCTTTTTTCTTTCAAGACCAACGGGGGTTAATTTAATTTCCCTTGCTGGAAGCCTGCTGCAACGGCAGAGTGGCTAGGTCAGCTGATGTGGGGGGGGTGACCACTAACACCATCCTTTAAATGGTCACCTGATGCATCAGCTGACTGTTGGTGATAGAGTTTCTCTATAGAGACCAACATTGCAGTTGCAGTTCTCTGGTGTTAGCTTCTTCTGCAGGAGTCAATTTGGTAGATTCTTGCTTTGTCCAGACCCATGGTCTGATGGGTTGAACACTGGAGAGACCCCTTAGCATTCAGGCAATTGACTCTGTCCCACTCAGTCAGGGGAGGGTGAACCAAGTCGTAGATAATATAAACCTGCATATAGAGACTCTTGATGAAGAGTCCCTGTCGTGCTACATCTTGGAAAGTATGCCAACTCCCATCATCTTAGGCCTTCCTTGGTTGAAGAAACACAACACGGTCATTTATTGGCGGTCCAGGGAAGTAGTCAGCTGGGACCAGTCGTGTAAGGACTGCTGCCTGAGAACTATGATCTCTGCCGTCCTTCTCCAACCTACCCCTTTTTCTCTTGTGGGGGCAGCTGAGGTGCTGCCAGGGAGTAGGGGCAAGACAACCCTCGCCACAAGTAATCCCTGAATCTTGGTGTCTTCTCATTAGGAGGGATCAGGGGAAGGTGGTGGCTCCCTCTGTATGTAGTGAGGGCATGATTTTGGTGACACAGGGGGGATGCCTCTGTTGTCAGTTCCTCAAAGAGTTTGCCATCCTTTGGCAAATGCATGTGTGGAAAAAAATGTTCAGGTCCAGTCCTGTGTGTGAATGAGTATGTGTGGGTGTCCACAAAAAACATCAGGTGGAAGTACGCAACTGGGACCTGGAGTTCTAGGGAGATCGGGCCGTATCGGGTGTGAGTCATTCTCAGCCTGGGGACTTTCCAGCTGGAGTTACCCCCAGTAATGCACAACATATTCCACAGGTTGGCGCTATGGAGATTTGTTGCGCCTCCAGAGCCTACGTTATTGCCATGTACATTGAGCTGTGTTTGCCATAAACCTGAGGATCAGGTGACTGCAGAGGTGAAACTTTGTAGATCGAGGAGTCCTCAACGTACGTTGTTTCGGCTGAGGTCCTGTGTTGAGGGTCCAGAGGCCCCTCATTGAAAGGTAGTACTGTCACGATTAAATTTTGGATGTGTGGCAGCTATAGTTCCACTATGTTTAAAATGTAGCTTTTTTCCTTTCAGAACCAGCAGGGGTTAATATTAGCTTTCCCTGCTGGAAGCCTTCTGCAACTGCAAAGTGCTAGATCAGTTGATATGGGTGGTGACCACTCCCATCATCCTTTAAATGGTCACCTGATGCATCAGCTGACTATTGGTGACAGAGTTTCTCTATGGAGACCAGCCTTGCAGCTGCAGCTCTCTGATGTTAGCTTCTTCTGGAGTTTGGAGTCCTGTTTCTGTGTCATCTGCGGTGTGGAGCTTGGCAGCAGAGTCTATAAGCTAAATGTCATTTTTTTCCTCATCTGTCTCATTTTTGTCACTGTCCTTTGTGTTTTTCCATCTGCAGTTCTGATGCTAGCACCCTTGCTGGCCAGTTCACTAGCCAGAGTAGTGCTAGGTGAAAGCGAGGGACAAGGTTCCTGACGGCGGTGAGGAGAAGGACCCACTTAGGGCATTAGGGGAGTGCAGGGACAAGCTCGTGTTTGAGCAGGACAGGAGGTGTCCATCCCTCTTTCCCTATCGGTAGGGCTTTCCTCTCCCCTATACCATCCAGTTGTGTGTTTGTTGTGCCGTCCGCTGACTGACCCCCATTTGGGTCATTGTATTTCGTTACAGAAATCAGCTTCTTTCTCCACCAGGACTGATCATTCAGTCTCAAATTTCTGAATTCCTGGCTAAAATCTGTATTCAATGAAGACAGATTCTTACATTACTGAGATAGGAACTAACAGTTTATACTGATAAGATTTTTTGTTGGGGTGAGGGAGGTGGAAGGAGGAGGTCAGCCATTAGCTCCTCTATCAACCTCCTCCCCCTATATGGAGCTGCCATCTGCTATCTCAATAATTATTATATTCACTGAATACAGATTTTACACGAGTATGATTGCGCAATTTTACTTGTTTTTTTATATTTGCATAACTTACATAATGTTATTATTATTTCACATATTTATCATAAGGCGATTTTATAGCTGTGAACTTACAAACTGTTAATACACAATTTTCATCTCGGTCTTTTGGATCTCAGTAAAACAGGACAGGATTGTTTTTCTACTATCTTTGTTTCTGTCCATATAATGTTTCTTTACCTGAATCCCGGCAATATACTCATTCTATGGAAATATATTATCCAAACCTTTGACAAATTTAGCATCTTTTTCTCATATTCGTAGCCCATTACTGCAGCGAGGGTGAGGTCATTCACAGTCATTGGATTTTGTTTATTGCTTACTTGAATAAAAGCAATATTACTGCCAATCTGTTTCTATTATTGAGGAATGTCATAGCAGAATGACTCACTACCCAGACATTCTCCATGATTTCTGATAACAAATCCAATATAGTCTCCATAATGTCAGTATCAGTCTCAGGAAAATTTCTTTGTAAAATGCTAGGCAGTAGAGAGAAAAAAACATTCAGAGTTAAAGGGTTATTCTCCAAAACATGTTCTCTGAGACCCCCCAGCAATCCTGAGATCGAGGCATCAGTACCCCAAGAAGAGGCACTGCAGCCCTATCCTAAATCAGGGGGATTCATTGTCTATGAGTGAAGCCAAGTGCTGCATTTTGGGGGTGTCATAGACGATAAATGTAACAGAGTCCACATATGTGCCCCTTCGCTCCATTTTCGACTGAGCTATGGTCAAACCCCCAGCGGTCAGCATGTTCTTCTTTATCCTCTATCCATTTTTTTTGGGACTAACTCTTTAATGTAACCAATTGTAGATTGTTGTGAATCAATGTATTCTTAATGAAAGGGCTATGAAAAATACACTTGCCATTTTACCGAAATTCTGCAATGCCATACTTTGCAATTTGCCAAGCCACTGAATTTCCTAAGATTGCATTATTTTACTGACCTTCAGCTTGATCTTGAGCCATGGCGGCTTGATAGATGAACAATCCGTAGGAAGATCGATCTTGTGGAAGCCTAGATAAGTCCACCAGGGTCTTCTCTGCTTATATTTTAATTGCATTAAGCCATCAGCTTGCTGTCTTCCTCTTCGCCTTGTTCCTTCTATTGTGCTGACCAAGATTGCTCTATTCGTGTGATGTATCAAAGGTAGGCAAGTCATAGCTTGTTGATCCTTGCCTGGCTTGATTTTTTCCAAAATTGATTTGTTTGTTCTTCTTTCCATCCATGGTATTGATAACACCCTTCTATAACATTACATTTCAAAGGTGTCAATTCTTCTTCTGTCTTGCTTCATTATTGTCCAAGTTTCGAATCCATATGTTAAAAAAGATAAGACCAAACTATGTATGAGCTTTGTCTTTGTCGCCAGTGAAATGATCCTTTATTTGGTGACCTTGTCCAGTGACATTATTCTTGATTTGTCCATAGCTATTCTCCTATTGACTTCCGGTGTCGTCTCTGCATCTTGAGTGATCACCTATCCAGGAAGGTTGAAGTCCTTTACAACTTCTAGTTCATTGACATCTATCTCAAATGTATGCCAGTCTTACCCGATTGTAGTCAATATCTTTGTCTATTTTGTGTTGAGTGGCAGTCCAATGTTTGAGCTTTCCATCTTGACACTCTGTGATAAGACTTTCATTCCATATACACTTGTTACTATTAATTCTGTATTGCCTGCTTATTTAACCCCTTAATCCCATTGGACATACTATCCCATCAAGGTGACCTGGGACTTAATTCCCAATGACAGGATAGTACGTCCAGTGCGATCAGCCGTGCTCACAAGAGTGCGGCCGATCGCGGCCGGGTGTCAGCTATCGCAGCTGACATCCGGCACTATGTGCCAGAAGTGGTCACGGACCGCCCCTGGCACATTAACCCCCAGTACACTGCAATCAAACATGATCGCAGTGTTCCGGCGGTATAGGGAAGCATCGCGCAGGGAGGGGGCTTCCTGCGTGCTTCCGTGAGACCCTCAGAGCAACGTGAATTGATCATGTTGCTCCGAGGGTCTCTTACCTCCTCATCCCTGCAGGTCCGGATCCAAAATGGCCGTGGGGCTGCATCCGGGTCCTGCAGGGAGGTGGCTTACCAGCGCCGACTCAGAGCAGGCGCCGGCAAGCCTCCCTGCTGTGCTGTGTGATCGCTGAGCTGACACAGTGCACAGCAAAGTGTCACATCAGCGATCTGTCAATATAATGTGATGACCCCCTCTGGGGCAAAGTAAAAAAGTTAAAAAAAAATTTACATGTGTTAAAAAAAAAAAATCCTAAATAAATAATACAAAAAAAACTATTGTTCCAATAAATACATTCCTTTATCTAAATAAAAAAACAATAAAAGTACACATATTTAGTATTGCCACGTCCGTAACGACCCGACCTATAAAACTGTCCCACTAGTTAACCCCTTCAGTGAACACCGTAAAAAAATAAAAAAAACCCAGGCAAAAACAACCCTTTATTATCATACCGCCGAACAAAAAGTGGAATAGCACGCAATCAAAAAGACCGATATAAATAACCATGGTACCGCTGAAAAGGTCATCTAGTCATGACGTCATGGTACCGCAAAAAACAAGCCACCATATAGTGTCATCAGTGAAAAAATAAAAAAGTTATAGTCCTCAGAATAAAGCAATGCAAAAATAATTCTTTTTTCTATAAAATAGTTTTTATCGTATAAAAGCGCCAAAACATAAAACAATAATCTAAATAAGGTATCGCTGTAATCGTACTGACCCGAAGAATAAAACTGCTTTATCCATTTTACCAAACGCGGAACGGTATAAACGCCCCCCCTCAAAAGAAATTCAGGAATAGCTGGTTTTTGGTCATACTGCCTTACAAAAATCAGAATAAAAAACGATCAAAAAATGTTACATACCCGAAAATATTACCAGTAAAAACGACAACTCGTCCCGCAAAAACCAAGACCTCACATGGTTCTGTGGACCAAAATATGGAAAAATTATAACTCTCAAAATGTGGTAACACCAGAAATATTTTTTGCAATAAAAACCGTCTTTTAGTGTGTGACGGCTGCCAATCATAAAAATCCGCTAAAAAAAGCTATAAAAGTAAATTAAGCCTCCCTTCATCACCCCCTTTGTTAGGAAAAAATAAAAAAAAATAAAAAAATGTATTTATTTATAATAAAGTAGGCTAAATGCAGTTCAAAATGGGTAACCGGACTAAACAGGCGGCATTGCTTTGTTCAGTGGAGGAAAACTGTAATGAGTGGCAGATACAGTTAGTAGGCCCAAATAATAAAGTAGGCTAAATGCAGTTCAAAATTGGTAACAGGACTAAACAGGCGGCATTGCTTTGTTCAATGGAGGAAAACTGTAATGACTGGCAGACACAGTTAGTAGGCCCAAATAATAAAGTAGGCTAAATGCAGTTCAAAATTGGTAACCGGACTAAACAGGCGGCATTGCTTTGTTCAGTGGAGGAAAACTGTAATGAGTGGCAGACACAGTTAGTAAGCCCAAATAATAAAGTAGGCTAAATGCAGTTCAAAATTGGTAACAGGACTAAACAGGCGGCATTGCTTTGTTCAGTGGAGGAAAACTGTAATGAGTGGCAGACACAGTTAGTAGGCCCAAATAATAAAGTGGGCTAAATGTCTGCCAAAAAATTGTTCATAAATAAACAGGTGACATTGCTTTGCTCAGTGTTGGAAAATTGTAATGAGTAGCAGACACAGAAAGTAGGCCCAAATAATAAAGTGGGCTAAATGTCTGCCAAAAAATTGTTCATAGATAAACAGGTGGCATAGCTAGGTACAGGGGTGGGCTCCTCTGCTGAGTAGCAGACAGTGATAGTAGGCGCAAAGTATTAACTGGTCTAAATGAAGGCCAGGGCCCCTTTATATTTTAACTATCATCTATCATTTCAACAAATTTGTATTGGCAGTGCCATTGAAGGATTTAACAGCACAGACTACACAGAGGCGGAGCAGGGAGAGGTAAGTATTGCAAGGGGCAGAGCACTGTTCGAGCTGGGGGGAACACTCTCTCGTGGGCGGCGGTACTGGCACAGGGCCCCTCATATTACGACGGTGTGTCTGACGTTGGTTGTGCACCACCACCGTCAGAGACACTTCATTGTACTATGAGGGACCCTGTGCCATTGCTGTCATCCAAGAGTGGGCCCACCCACCTGTCCAGGCAAACGGCACTCGCACGGGTGCTTGCGCCAGGTGATGACCACGGCCCTGTGGGAGGAGTCAGCCCATTTAGGAAGGTATAAAAATGGCCTATGGTGGACATTCAGCAGCTGCAAAAGGTGGAATTGGAGAAGTCAGTAAGAGGAGGATAAAAACCAAGACATTTTTCAGGCAAGCTACATGTCAGCAGGGGAAAGTGGGGCAAAATAATTTGAAATCCATGATTGGTTCATTTTAATGAAGGTTAAATCATCAACATTCTGTGTAGCCAGACGTTTCCTTTTTTCGGTCAATATTGAACCAGCAGCACTGAAGACTATTTCTGATAGCACACTAGTAGCAGGGCAAGCGAGCTTCTGTAATGCATATTCTGCCAATACAGGCCAGGTGTCTATTTTAGATGCCCAGTAATCAAAGGGGAATGACCTGTGAGGGAGAACATCGATAAGGGAGGAAAAGTAGTTTGCAACCATACTGGACAAATGCTGTCTCCTGTCACTTTGAATCAATGCAAACAAAGAAAACAGAAAAAAGCCAGCTCACCGATGATTATGAGAAGCCCGGAACTCCGTCCTGACGAGACGCAATGGGATTCCACAAGCAAGAAGAAAAAAGTGGTTCCAGGTTCAATAAAATCTTGAAATTTTAATCCAACATGTTTAAAATGGAGAAAACTCCTGGGAAAACACCATAGTACATGCGAGGTAAGCGACGCGTTTCGACTGACACAGCGGTCTTTGTCACAGCTGATCTACTTACTGATTCATCCGGTATAAAAGGAATCAGAAACCAATGAAATGGTAAGAAATCCTCACATGACCCGAAGCTCCTGAATGCTGACAATAAAATTAAATACGATATGAACAATACAATACATATAACAAGTATCAATGCAAAATATACAAATTAGCATATAGAAAAATACAAACACACAATATTAATAAAACTCCCTGGTGAGCAAAGCTCTATGAATATCGCCTCCACGTGAGGGTTTTTTTATTTTTTTAATTCCTATTACCCTCAACGAACTTGTATTCCGTGAATGATAATCGATAAAATGTTTGGCTACAGATGAGATAGTGCGGCTGTTATTGGTAGTACAAGAAATATCATACAGATGTTTCGATATGCGATTTTTTAATTTCCTGATAGTACAACCAATATACGATTTGTTGCATACAACGCAATCAATCTACAACAAATCGTGTATTGCAATTGATGACATTTTGAATTTTGTACAAGCTGCTATTACAGGCAGTGCCAAAAAATTTAGTAGTAGTCAAATGCTTACATGTAGTGCAATTGGTCACATTACATTTGTAGCTCCCTATACACTTGAGCCAAGTATTACTGCGCTGTGATTTGTTGTATATAAGATTGATTGCGTTGTATGCAACAAATCGTATATTGGTTGTACTATCAGGAAATTAAAAAATCGCATATCGGAACATCTGTATGATATTTCTTGTACTACCAATAACAAGTTCGTTGAGGGTAACAGGAATTGAAAAAATAAAAAAACCCTCACGTGGAGGCGATATTCATATAGCTTTGCTCACCAGGGAGGCCTTTTGGATCTTCAACCTGGGCACAAGGTTTCCAAATGGTCTGAATAAAAGGAACGAATTGATGTTCCATTACTAACAGCTTTTTCATGCAGCATAAAAGTATTTTCTTAATTTTCATACTAGTTTTATTAATATTGTGTGTTTGTATTTTTCTATATGCTAATTTGTATATTTTGCATTGATACTTGTTATATGTATTGTATTGTTCATATCGTATTTAATTTTATTGTCAGCATTCAGGACCTTCGGGTCATGTGAGGATTTCTTAACATTTCATTGGTTTCTGATTCCTTTTATACCGGATGAATCAGTAAGTAGATCAGCTGTGACAAAGACCGCTGTGTCGGTCGAAACGCGTCGCTTACCTCGCATGTACTATGGTGTTGTCCCAGGAGTTTTCTCCATTTTAAACATGTTGGATTAAAATTTCAAGATTTTATTGAAGCTGGAACCACTTTTTTCTTCTTACTTTGAATCAATGCAGCAGTACCTGTCGTGTCAGCGGTCATTGTGAAATCACTCCACAACCTGGTCATAAAACCCCTCTGTCCAACACCACTTCAGATTTGTGCACCTCTAACACCTCTGCCATGTTGCCCCCTACGGCTCCTGTGAGAACCATCACTGCCAATGTGTGCTGGGAATGCCTGAACCAAACGGTCTAAAAGAGTTGCTTGTTTGGTAGCCAATATTTGCTCAAGGTTCTCATGTGGCATGATATTTTGTAATTTTCCTTTATATCGTGGATCCCGGAGGATAATCGTCATCGGTCATCATTTTGATAATGCAGGGGTCCCTTTTTAGGATACGCAAGGCATACTCAGCCATGTGGGCCAATGTTCCAGGTTTCAATTCACTGCTTGTGCTGGGTTGAGGAGCACTTTCTTGCAAATCAACATCACTTGTGTCCCGCAAAAACCCTGTACCTGACCTTGCAACGCCACCAGTTTCTATTGCCCCCTGAGAAGCATCCTCCTCCCATAAATATTCATCCCCATCATCCTCCTCCTCCTCCTCTTTGGTCCACCACCTCTTCCAGGAGAGTTCCCTGAGCAGACAATTGCTGACTGTCATCAAGGCTTCCCTCCTCCTCGGCTGCAGATGCCAGCTCCTTAATGTTAGTCAAACTTTGCATCAGCAGACGCATTAGTGGGATGAGCATGCTTATGATGGTGTCGTCTGCACTTACCAGCCGTGTGCATTCCTCAAAACACTGAAGGACTTGACAGAGGTCTTGGAGCTTCGACCACTGCACACCAGATAACTCCATGTCTGCCATCCAACTGCCTGCCCGTGTATGTGTATCCTCCTACAAATTAATTACAGCACACCTCTGTTCGCACAGCCTCTGAACCATGTGCAGTGTGGAGTTCCACCTTGTTGCAACGTCGATTATTAGGCAGTGCTGGGGAAGATTCAGCGATCGCTGATGGTTCAGCATACGGCTGGAGTGTACAGGCGACCGGCGGATGTGCAAGCAAAGTCTTCGCACCTTCAGGAGCAGGGCTGGTAACTCCGGATAATTTTTGAAGAAGCACTGCACCACCAGGTTCAAGGTGTGAGCCAGGCAAGGTATGTGTTTAAGTTCTGAAAGGGCTATGGCAGCCATAAAATTACTTCCGTTATCACTGACTACCTTGCCTGCCTCAAGATGTACACTGCCCAGCCATGACTGAGTTTGTTGCTGCAAGTACTCGGCCAGTACTTCCGCGGTGTGTCTATTGTTGCCCAAACACTTTATTTGTAACACAGCCTGCTGACGCTTACCACTACCTGTTCGATAATGGGACACCTCGTGTGCAAAACTGGCAGCTGCGGATGGAGTGGTCGTGCGACTGCGCTCTGTGGATGAGCTTTCGCTTCTGGAGGAGGAGGAGGAGAGGTGGCGAATGCTTACAGCCAACTGTTTCCTAGACCATGGGCTAGGCAGAACTGTCCCACTATGGCTGTCCCCTGTGGACCCTGCATCCACCACATTAACCCAGTGTGCCGTGATGGACACATAACGTCCCTGGCCATGCCTACTGGTCCATGCAACTGTTGGGAGGTGCACCTTTCTACTGACTGATTGCCTCAGTGCATGAACAATGCGGTCTTTGACATGCTGGTGGAGGGCTGGGATGGCTTTTCTCGCAAAGAAGTGCCGACTGGGTAGGTCATAGCGTGGTACTGCGTAGGCCATCAGGTCTTTGAAAGCTTCGCGTTCAACCAACCAGTAGGGCATCATCTCTAACGAGATTAGTCTAGCAATGTTGGCGTTCAAACCCTGTGTACGTGGATGAGAGGATGAGTTCTTTCTTTTCCTAAAGAGAGTCTCTTGTAGGGTGAGCTGGACTGGAGAGCTGCATATGGTGGAACTAGCATTGGTAGTGGTTAACATGGTGGATATTGATGTTGGCCTACATACAGTGTTTCCTACCAATAACCTTGTGATTCTCTGACTGCTTTGACCTTGAGACGATACCTCCACATTTGCTGCTGGTGGTGTCCTAACCGGTAGGCTTACAGTGAGGGAAGCAATGTAGCCTTGCTGACTATCTTCATTCTGAGCAGGTGCACCTACGGTACGGGACATTTGGTAGTTAGTCCAGGCTTGTAAGTGCATGCTGGTTAAATGTCTAAGCATGCACGTTGTATTTAAATTTTGAAGATTCTTCCCTCTGCGAAAAGTCTTTGAGCATTTCTCACAGATAACTTTTCACTCATCATTCGGATCTTGGTTAAAAAATTGCCACACTACACTCTTCCTACTATTGAATACCTTTTCAGGCATTGCACGCTGTGCTACTTTCACCGGATGGCCACGCTGTCCTAAAACTGTTTTTGTTTTTGACAAACATTTTTGGCCTGATACGGGCCTGCCAGATGACAGCTGTTGCGATGTAGATGGCTGCTGCAGATCATCCTACTCCGCTTCTGAGCTACTGGCAGCGGCACCCTCTTCCCCCAATGGCTGCCAATCTGGGTCATCAACTGGGTCATCTATCACCTCCTCTTCAATGTCATGTGCACCATCCTCTGTGTCATCGTGTAAGGTGCTATAGCGTTCGGGACGGGGCACCATAGTCTCATCAGGGTCAGATTCTGGCTCAGTACACTGCGAGGGCAATGTAGTGATCTGAGTCAATAGAAAAGCATAATAATCTAGCTGTGGCTGTGCATCAGTGCACTCCATGTCTTATTCATCTTGTAATGGGCAGTTATCAATTTCCCTTTCTAACCCAGGCACGGTATGTGTAAAGAGCTCCATGGAGTAACCTGTAGTGTCGCCTGACGCATCCTTCACTTTTGGTTTGGGTGAAGGACACAAGGAAACGTCTTGTTCCTGACAGGGAGCATCCACTGACGACTCGTTGCTTTTATATTTGGAACTTTCTGAAGAGGAGGCGAAAGAGCTAGAGGCTGAGTCAGCAAGGAAAGCCAAAACTTTTTCCTGCTGCTCCGGCTTTAAAAGCTGTTTTCCTACACCCAGATAAGGGAGCCTTCGAGGCCTTGTGTAGCCAGACGATGACGCTGGCTCAACACCTCCAGCCTTAGGTGCTATTGTGCTTTTGCCACTACCACCAGATGCACCACCACCACCATCAGTACCAGCTGGCAACCACCGCCCACGGCCTCTTCCACCTGACTTCCTCATTTTTTGGAAAATCTAACCAAAATAACAACCGTTATATGGTACTGTAAAACAAGGTAGAAGGTGTATATAAACGTGTTGAGATTTTAAATCTCCCTTTTTTTGGGGGGGGAGACTGAACAAAAAATCAGGCCCTGTGCAAAAAACAACACAATGTAAGTGGCTGAAAGTGGCTGGCTGATATACGACAAACTAACAGGACAGAAGTATATCCACTTTGTGAGAATTTAAGTCTCCCCTTTTTTTTGGGAGACTGAACCACAACTTAGGCCCAGTGTACTGTGTATAACCACGCAATCTAAGTGGCAGAAAGTGGCTGGCTGATATACGATAAACTAACAGGACAGAAGTATATCCACTTTGTGACAATTTGAATCTTCCTCTTTTTTGGGGGGAGGCTGAACCACAACTTAGGCCCAGTGTATATAACAACACAATGTATGTGGCAGAAAGTGGCTGGCTGATATGAGACAAACTAACAGGACAGAAGTATATCCACTTTGTGAGAATTTGAATCTTCCTCTTTTTTGGGGGGAGACTGAACCAAAACTTAGGCCCAGTGTATATAACAACACAATGTATGTGGCAGAAAGTGGCTGGCTGATATACGACAAACTAAGAGGACTGAAATATATCCATTTTGAGATAATTGGAATCTCACTTTTTTTGGGGGGGAGACTAAACCAAGCCTCAGGCCCTGTGCATAAAACAACACAATGTAAGTGGCAGAAAGTGGCTGGCTGATATACCACAAACTAACAGGACTGAAATATATCAACTTTGTGATAATTTGAATCTCGCTTTTTTTGGGGGGGGGAGACTAAACCAAACCTCAGGCCCTGTGCATAAAACAACACAATGTAAGTGGCAGAAAGTGGCTGGCTGATATACCACAAACTAACAGGACTGCAGTATATCCACTTTGTGAGAATTTGAATCTCACTTTTTTTGGGGGGAGACTAAACCAAACCTCAGGCCCTGTGCATAAAACAACACAATGTAAGTGCAGAAAGTGGCTGGAAGATATATGAAAAAATACAAGGACTGTAGTACAATTTCAATCTCCCTACAATGATCTCAGGACAAGTATGGCAGCAATAAAGAGGACTGCTGCACACAAATGTGTGGACAAATAAACAAGATAACTGTGCAGAAAGGAGCAACAGGATTTTTTGCTTTTAAAAAAGCAGTTGGTTTGCACAGTGGCGTGCAAACAGCAATGCAGCTATCAGGGAGCCTTATAAGGCACCCTAATAAGCTACAGAGCTGATTCACAAAAATATAGCCTCCACCTCCTGCAAGCAAATGGTGGTGTTGGACAGTGGAAATCGCTACAGCACAAGCAGTTTCGGGGCTTAATCTTCCCTCCCTAACTATACCCCTTCTTCTGATGAAGCTGCGGGAACCTCTCCCTATGCTATCATCGGCAGAAGTAAGATGCCGGTCGGCGTGCACGCCTCTTTAAAGCCCTTGTGACACCGCAGAAAGCAAGCTAATCACTGTCATGCCCTCCTCTAAGATGGTGGGGACCGAGACCTATGTCATCACGCTGCCCACACTCTGCGTCCTCCTTCATTGGCTGAAAAATGGCGCTGAAAGCGTCATATGAAACGCGACTTTGGCGTTAAGATTGCCGACCTCATGGCCGATCCCACACTAGGATCGGGTCGGGTTTCATGAAACCCGACTTTGCCGAAAGTCGTCGATTTTTTAATTTGTCCGATCCGTTTCGCTCAACCCTAGTTGTCACCATTCTTCCCATTATCTGTGAGGGTGGACTGAAGGACACTGGGTAAATCTAAAAATTGATTACATGCCTCTATATAAAGAGACTCAGAGACAGAGAGACAGGGAGAGAAACAGCTTCTGCCAAACATCCAAAGGAATTTAAACACCACAAAGAAAAAACCCTTCTAAAATGTACCTTTTATTAATATATTTAAAATGTCAGTTCAGAGTGACAATAGTTGGACTCACAAATGACTAAAATTAGTTATTTTTGTGAGGATGAGGGACTAGTTTCACCCTAGCAGGTCCTAGAAATGTTCCTACCTGTCTGCGGAGGTTGGCACCCTAGTTGTTGACGACATGGCGCCCCCGCTCAACGTCAGTGTCCCTAAAGTTCCTAAGTCACCCTACCATATCAAAAGGAAAGGGACACACAAAACACACACACACAAAAAAAAACAAAGAAGCACCCCTAGTGGGGAGACAATTGTCTAAAAAGAGGTGTAGAGAGACTTATCTTGTAGTACCAGTATACTAGATCTCAAAAGGTCTAGAGAGACTTATCTTATAATATCGGTATACTAGGTGTGCTGTTAGAGAATGGTAGGGTCAGTGCCCACATTGCAATGTTGATTAAATAATCACTACCTCACAGTATTGTGCCTAGAAAAAACGTATTGAGTGTTCAAAGAAGATCTCTATTTAAGATTTAATCAAGTATCTAGAAAGATCTTTTATGTATACATATATCAAATTCTCTTAACACATATCAGTTTTAGCAGGCCATCATATTATAAAACAAAGTATTTTCCTTTGAGAGGAAAAAAACACACAGTAGGTGTAATATATGACGTAGCAATTTGTAAGCTTGCACCAAATCCTACGTTAGTAATGTCTATAAGGCCCAGATATATCTCGTTTCAAAAGATAGGCACAAACTGATTATATTATATAGTGGGCATACCAAGAGTGATCACTATTATCATGTAAATCCAGACCGAATATGTGGGCCTATATGTGCTACTTCTAGGAGCTCAATAGTCCTTAACATACATAAGTAAAGCCACCTATTAATTAGGAAAAGGCCCACAATTTACCCCAATCTCAAAAATCATAGTTACAGGAATTCATAGTGACCACAAAATACAAAAACTACAAGGTCAAAATATACCTCAAGCCCACAGGTAGCAACCGGTCACATAGAATATTCCTAAATCATAAACAGCTAAATAACAGTCCAGAATGAATACTGTCATTCTCATTAACATTTGAAAGTACAATACTTATCAGCCATCGGTCAAAAAGGTCCCGATGCATTTCCCCCTCTCAAAGTAAACGGAGGGTTCATCGGGGAAAAGAAGTAGGGGGTTCCATATCCCCCCATGGGCGAGAGAAAAATGCAATGTGCGGCAAGCATCCAAAGGACCAGAGACAGGACAGCAGCCATTTTGCATCATGGCTCCATCATGAGGGACACGGATCTATCATGCTACAGGAAACAACCTAGGGATTTTCGACTCTGGTTGGAAGGACACAGATCTGCTCCATTGACCATCCCGGATACATTTGGAGAAAGCCAGGATTGGGACCCGCAGGTCGCCTTGCTCCATGGAGATGTTCAGATAAGCCAGGTTGTGACTCACGTGTCAACTGGCCTTGTACCTTGTATGGACTCAATGGACTGTCACTTACTATGCTTGTCATTACCTCCTCTCTGTGTGCGTGTACCACAGGTGGGGTAGCCGACCTGGAAGCACTGATGTAACATCTGCCATTATCCCGGAGTGTCAGCGGAAGGGTGAGACTCCAATGTGCACAATCTTGAGAAATTTTGCTGGGACTGTTCTATGTGTTATCTGCCTGTTTTGTGATTCAATAAAGCATTTCCACACTGTTTTACCCTCACCCTGTGTTGTCTGAGTAGCGTTATGCCCACGTTAACGGGAGAGCGGGCGTTAGGCAGGACGATCCCTGGTCCATGCGGTTTCAGCTAGTTGGCCTTGCGCGCCCGACAACCCCCCTGTTTCCTCACAATCCCCTACATTTGCAATGACAGATAATGGACCTGATTGGGGGCTGGTTTTGTGCGGGATAATTTAGGGTTTTGTTGGTAACATTTGGGAGTGTATAACATTTTTGATTGCTTTCAGTATAAGGCTGGGAATATATTCTTGTGTTTTACACTGAGCACTTAAGTCGGGGTTTCCGTGTAAATCCCACAAATGCAATTCAGACAAAACCCCCAACGGAGCCACTCACTATAATGAGGCAGACTAAGAAGCTTTGTTGCGGTTCTGGTGGTGTCCATCTTTTAAGGTGTTCACAGAACAGTGGTCAACCTCACTTATGTGCAAAAAAGACACCTAAAATAATGGGACACTGCCAGAACAGAGATGAATCAGAGTCCAAAGTTACTCGATCTGCCTCATTATAATGAGTGATTCCGTCAGGAGTTTTGTTTGATTCCCTTTTTTGGGATTTACTTGAAACCCAGAAGTAAGCGCTTAGCAAAAAGCACAGGATAAATTTGTCCTGAGTCTTATTCTGATTTTTGGGAGGCAAAATGAACAAATAGACTGCAGTACAAGAATAGTTCTTATTTTTATTTTTGTGGGTTCACTGTGTAAGGTTAAGTATACATTTGCATTCGGCAGCCCTGCGTAGGGCTGCGTACTTTTTCCCTTCATATCCGCACAGCTGCGCATGCGTCCTGCGTGCCTATCTTTAACATTGTAAATTTAATTATTAACCATTCATTACTATATACATTGCTTATAGAAAGTATTAATGGTTATGTTCTTAGGATAATTTCACAAGTCCGACACTTATGTTGAAAGTCTCCTGACTCAAACTCAACAGATTCATAGGCGTATATGAGCCTAATGAATTCAGTTCAGGAGATCCAAAGTTGGACTGGGGATAGAGAATGTCGGATGTATAAAAGAGGTCTTAGTGTTTAACGATATATAATATATACAATAATGCAACATGATTCGGGTAATTTTTTACCAACCCCCGGGGTTGCGATCGCCGTTATTAACCTTATAACGGAGACCGCCAAAAAAAGATAAGTGCAATTTTCCATTTAATTTGTCTCTCCTCTGATATCATCGCACATCAGAGGAGAGATAGGAGAGAGAAATAGGGTCCCTGACCCCCCCTGATACTTACTGGTGACTCCCGGTGATCCTGGGTCCTCCTGCTTCCCCCCTCGGCCGCTGGCATTTTCTTCCGGTAAGAAAATGGCAGGTGCATGCGCAGTGGCACCTGACAACAATAGGAAGATTTTTCCTATTGGTTCATTTTCATTTTGGTCACCATGATAGACTATCACAGTGATCAAAATAAAAAAAATAGTAAATACCCCCCCGCTTTATAACCCCCTTAGTTAGGGAAAAATAATAAAATAAAGAAAATATATTTATTTCCACTTTCCCATTAGGGTTATAGTTGGTCTAAAGAGAGTTGGACTAAAGTTAGGGTTAGGGTTGGGGCTAAAGTTAGGGTTAGGGTTGGGGCTAAAGTTAGGGTTAGGTTTGGGATTAGGGTTAGGGTTGGGATTAGGGTTAGGGTTGAGATTAGGGTTAGGTTTGTGGTTAGGGTTGGGATTAGAGTTAGGGGTGTGTTGGGGTTAGTTTTGTGGCTAGGGTTATGGCTAGGGCTATGGTTATTCTGTCTCTGAACCCCTTGGTTCTTCTGACCTCATGATTCTCATTTGGTCTGACATGCACTGTGAGCTGTGAGGTCTTTTATAGACAGGTATGTGCCTTTCCAAATCAAGTCCTATCACTTTAATTAAACACAGCTGGACTCAAATGAAGGAGTAGAGCCATCTCTATTAGGATCACAAGGAAATGGGCAGCATGTGACTTAACTAAGAATGTTTGAGAAAAGGGTCAAAATACTTATGGCCATGTGATATTTCAGTTTTTTTAATAAATTTGCAAAAATTTTGACATTTCTGTGTATTTTTCAGTCAAGATAGGGTGCAGAGTATACATTAATGAGAAAAAAATGAACTCTTTTGAATTTACTAAATGCGCTGCAATGAAACAAAGAGTGAAAAATTTAAAGTGGTCTGAAAGCTTTACGATTCCACTATATATATATATATATATATATATATATATACTAGCTGAAGAGCCCGGCGTTGCCTGGGCATAGTAAATATCTGTGGTTAGTTATAGCACCTCACTTCTCTTATTTTCCCCCTCACATCTCTCATTTTCCCCCTCACATCTCTCATTTTCTCCCTCACACCTCTCATTTTCTCCCTCACTCCTCTAATTCCCCCCTAACACTTGTCATTTCGACCTCACATCTGTCATTTTCCGATCACTCCACTATTTTCCCTCACTCCTCTCATTTTGCACTCATACCTTTTCATTTTCACCTCACACCTCTCATTTTCACCTCAGTATATACATGTTTGTCATTTCCCTTATATATAGTATAGACCTGTATGTCATCTCCTGTATATAGTATATACCTGTATGTCATCTCCCCTGTATATAGTATATACCTGCTGTGTCATCTCCCCTGTATATAGTATATACCTGTATGTCATCTCCTCCTATATATAGTATATACCTGTATGTCATATCCTTCTATATATAGTATATACCTGTATGTCATCTCCTCCTGTATATAGTATATACTTGTGTGTCATCTCCCCTGTATATAGTATATATCTGTGTGTAATCTCCTCCTGTATATAGTATATACCTGTATGTCATCTTCTATATATAGCATATACCTGTATGTCATCTCCTCCTGTATATAGTATATACCTGTAGGTCATCTGCTCCTGCATATAGTATATACCTGTGTGTCATCTCCTCCTGTATATATTATATACCTGTATGTCATCTCCTCCTGTATATAGTATGTACCTGTATGTCATCTCCTTCTCTATATAGTATATACCTGTGTTTCATCTCCTCCTGTATATAGTATGTACCTGTATGTCATCTCCTCCTCTATATAGTATATACCTGTGTGTCATCTCCTCCTGTATTAGACCTCGTTCACACGTTATTTGCTCAGTGTTTTTACCTCAGTATTTGTAAGCTAAATTGGCAGCCTGATAAATCCCCAGCCAACAGGAAGCCCTCCCCCTGGCAGTATATATTAGCTCACACATACACATAATAGACAGGTCATGTGACTGACAGCTGCCGTATTTCCTATATGGTACATTTGTTGCTCTTGTAGTTTGTCTGCTTATTAATCAGATTTTTATTTTTGAAGGATAATACCAGACTTGTGTGTGTTTTAGGGCGAGTTTCGTTTGTCAAGTTGTGTGTGTTGAGTTGCGTGTGGCGACATGAGTGTAGCAACTTTATGTGTCGAGTTGCATGTGACAGGTTAGTGTAGCAAGTTGTGTGCAGCAAGTTTTGTGCATGGCAAGTTTTGCGCGTGGCGAGTTTTATGTGTGGTGCCTTTTGAGTATGTGCAAGTTTTGTGTGAGGCAACTTTTGCATGTGTTGCAACTTTTGTGCATGTGGCAATTTTTGCGCGTGTGCAAGTTTTGCGTGTGGCGAGTTTTCCATGAGGTGAGTTTTGCACTTGTGGCGAGTTTTGCGTGAGCCTAGTTTTTGCATGTGGCGAGTTTTGCGCGTGGCGAGTTTTGAGCGGCAACTTTTGTGTTTCGACTTTTATGTGGCGAGGTTGGTGTATGTGTGGTGAAATGTGTGCTGAGGGTAATATGTGTTCAAGCATGTGGTAGTGTGTGGCGCATTTTGTGTGTGTGTTCATATCCCCGTGTGTGGTGAGTATTCCATGTCGGGGCCCCACCTTAGCAACTGTACGGTATATACTCTTTGGCGCCATCGCTCTCATTCTTTCAGTCCCCCTTGTTCACATCTGGCAGCTGTCAATTTGCCTCCAACACTTTTCCTTTCACTTTTCCCCATTATGTAGATAGGGGCAAAATTCTTTGGTGAATTGGAAAGCACAGGGTTAAAATTTCACCTCACACCATAGCCAATGACGCTCTCGGGGTCCAGACGTGTGAATGTGCAAAATTTTGTGGCTGTAGCTGTGATGTCTCCAACACTTTTCCTTTCACTTTTTTCCCCATTATGTAGATAGGGGCAAAATTGTTTGGTGAATTGGAAAGCGCGGGGTTAAAATTTCACCTCACAACATAGCCTATGACGCTCTCGGGGTCCAGACGTGTGAATGTGCAAAATTTTGTGGCTGTAGCTGCGACGGTGCAGATGCCAATCCCGGACATACACACACACACATACACATTCAGCTTTATATATTAGATATATATATATATATACTAGATTGTGGCCCGATTCCAATGCATCGGGTATTCTAGAATATGCATGTCCCCGTAGTATATGGACAATGATGATTCCAGAATTCGCGGCAGACTGTGCCCGTCGCTGATTGGTCGAGGCAACCTTTATGACATCATCGTCGCCATGGCAACCATTATGACATCTACGTCGATACTGTGCCCGTCGCTGATTGGTCAAGGCGAACTCGCGGCAGACTGTGCCCGTCGCTGATTGGTCGAGGCAACTTTTATGACATCATCGTCGCCATGCTGTGCCCGTCGCTGATTGGTCGAGGCCGACCGGGCTCGACCAATCAGAGACGCGGGATTTCCAGGACAGACAGACAGATGGAAAAACCCTTAGACAATTATATATATAGATATATAGATATATATAGATATATATATATATATACATATATATACTGTTCAAAAAAACAAAGAGAATACAAATCCCACATCCTAGTGAAAGATATATTCCAGTTGTAAATCTTTATTCATTACATAGTGAAATGTGTTGAGAACAAAAAAGCTTAAAAATTATCAATGTACATCACAACTAATATCCCATAGAGCTCTGGAGTTGGAATGATGCTCAAAATCAAATTGGAAAATGAAGTTACAGGCTGATCCAACTTTAGTGGAAATGCCTCAAGACAAGAAAATGATGCTCAGTAGTGTGTGTGGACTCCAAGTGCCTGTATGACCTCCCTACAATGCCTGGGCATGCTCCTAATGAGGCGGCTGATGGCCTCCTGAGGGATCTCCTCCCAGACCAGGACTAAAGCTTCTGCCAACTCCTGGATAGTCTGTGGTGCAATGTGACGTTGGTGGATGGTGCGAGACATGATGTCCCAGGTGTGTTCCATCAAATTCAGGTCTGGGGAATGGGCGGGCCAGTCCATAGCTTCAATGCCTTCATCTTGCAGAAACTGCTGACACACTCCAGCCACATGAGGTCTGGCATTGTCCTGTATTAGGAGGAACCCAGGGCCAACTGCACCAGCATATGGTCTCACAAGGGGTCTGAGGATCTCATCTCAGTACCTAATAGCAGTCAGACTACCTCGGGCAAGCACATGGAGGGATTTGCGGCTCTCCAAAGAAATGCCACCCCACACCATTACTGACCCACTGCCAAACCAATCATGCTGAAGGATGTTGCAGGCAGCAGATCGCTCTCCACGGCATCTCCAGACTCTGTCACGTCTGTCACATGTGCTCAGTGTGAACTTGCTTTCATCTGTGAAGAGAAAAGGGCACCAGTGGTGAATTTGCCAATCCTGGTGTTTGGTGGCAAATGCCAAGTGTCCTGCACGGTGTTGGGCTGTGAGCACAGCTCCCATCCGTGGATGTCAGGCACTCAGACCATCCTCATGGAGACAGTTTCTAACCGTTTATGCAGACACATGCACACTTTCTTGCAACAGCTCGCATTGATGTGCCATCCTGGATGAGCTTTACTACCTGAGCCACTTGTGTGGGTTGTAGAGTCTGTCTCATGCTACCACGAGTGTGAAAGCACAACCAAAATTCAAAAGTGACCAAAACATCAGCCTGAAAGCATTGGTACTGAGATGTTGTCTGTGGTCTTCACCAGCAGAACTACTTCTTTATTGAGTGTTTCTTGATAATTGCCAATAATTTCCATCTATTGTCTATTCCAGTTGCACAACAGCATGTGAAATTGATTGTCAAACAGTGTTGCTTCCTAAGTGGACAGTTTGATTTCACAGAAGTTTGATTAACTTGGAGTTATATTCTGTTGTTTAAGTGTCCCCTTTATTTTTTTAAGCAGTGTATATTTATATTGTCTTTTTTTTTCATTTGAAAAAGTTACTAAAAGTTTGGGCCCGCTTGGAGATTTGTTTGCTAGGATAACTTTGACCAATGTTTCAGACCCTAATTAGCCTGTTAATTATGGCTTGTTCACTATTATCGCTAGGAAAGGCCAGGTTATGCAAATTTCCCTTTAACCTTGGCTAAAAAAACAGCAGTCATGGGTTCTTCTAAGCAGCTGCCTTGCACTCTGAAAATGAAAATGGTGGAGGCCCACAAAGCAGGAGAAAGCAATAAGAAGATAGCAAAGCATTTTTACATTTCAGTTCAAAATGTAATTAAAAAATGGCAGTTAACGGGAACAGTGGAGATCAAGATAAAGTCTGAAAGACCAAGCAAAATTTCGGTGAGACATGCAAAAGAACATCTAAAAAAGCATGATACATTTTGAAAACCAGTCCTCTGGACCAAAAGGATTGAAAAAGTATTCTTTGGCCACATCGATGAAAGTTATGTGTGTATAAAAAGTGCACATAATTTCAGGAAGAGAACATCTCATCAACCATTAAGCTTGAGGGTCTATCAATCATGCATTGAGGTTGTGTTGCAGCCAATGGCAAGGGGAATATTTCATGGGTAGCGGGAACAATGGATTGAATGAAATTTCAACAAATTTTTGATGCAAACATAACACCATCTGTAAAAAACCTGAAGTTGAAAAGGCTTCTACAAATAGATAATGATCCTAAACACACGTCAAAGTCCACAATAGACTATCTCAAAAGGCGCAACCTGAAAGTTTTAGAATGGCCATCACAGTCCTTTGATCTGAACATTATTGAAAATGTATGGCTAGACCTCAAAAAATAGTGCATGATAGGCGACACAGAAATCTCACAGAACCAGAACATTTTTCCAATGAAGAATGGATGAATATCCTTCAAACAAGAATTGAAAGACTCTTGTCTGGCTATAAAAAGCATTTACAAGCTGTGATGCTTTCAAAAGGGAGTGCAACTAGGTACTGACTATGCAGGGTTCCCAAACTTTTGCATCAGCCTATTTTAGTTTTTGCTACTTTTGTTTCATGTAAAAGAGAGCTACTAGTAGTATTTGTAGAGAGTCAAATCAGAACCTCTGCTTAACTGCAAAAGACCTTCAAAAAGATTTAGCAGACTCTGAAGTTGTGGTACATTGCTATACTGTTCAGAGACACAGGCACAAATATGGCCTTCATAGATGAGTCATCAGAAGAAAAACTCTTCTGCATCCTCACCATAAAAACCAGCACCATAAGTATGCAAAAGAACATCTAAACAAGCCTGATGCATTTTGGAAACAGGTCCTGTGGACCGATGAGATTAAAATAGAACGCTTTGGCCACTATGATCAAAGGTATGTGTGGAGTGCTGTGGGGCTGGTTCAGTGTGACAAACAGTGACCAAAAGAAAAGTTCACAGCAAATGTGTTTAATGTTCATATTCACACGCTGTCCATAACACGGTATCCTCCGGATTGCAGCTGGGAAACAAAACAGTCCAAGAGAGTCCGGTTGCCGAGAGCAACTGCACCATCATATCTTGCTGTGGGGTGCTTGGAGTTCGCTCTGCTGGCTCTGTGTTAACTCACACAGGCTGAGCTTCTGCAGAGCAGTCTGATCCACAAGTTGAAAACTCCAAACTAACACACCCAAACCCTGCTGCAGGGTTTTTTCAAACTGGAACCTGTGGCCATGGTCCACTCACAAGACCCGGCCTGGAGGAAATGGACTGCCTCACTTCCTTCCTGTAGTCCGTTTAAAAAATAAAAGCCCATAACGGGTTTTCCAGAACAATGACCACAAGGCACTCCAGCGGGTCTAATAGGTCTCCGTCCGCATCCTGGGGGATACATATCAATCCTCGCATATGATCCCCCTCCCTGCCTCACAGGGGAAAAAACACAACATTTCAGGAAACAACATTTTGCCAATGTGTTGTGTTGCAGCCAAGTTTCATGGGAAGAGGGAAGAATGGATTCAATGAAAAGTCAACGAACTCTTGATGCAAACATAATACCATGTACAAAAAAGCAGAAGTTGAAAGAGGATGGCTTCTACAAATGGATATTGATCGTAAACACATGTCAAAATACACAAAAGACTACCTCGAATGACACAAGCAGAAGGTTTTACAAAGGCCATCAAAGGTCCCTGATTTGAACAGCACTGAAAATCTGTGCCTAGAATTCAAAATTGTAGTGCATGCAAGACGACTCAAGAATTTCACAGAACTGGATGAATTTTCCACAGTCCAGAACTCAAAAAACCCGTTGCCGTGGACAATGGCCCCACCGTGTCTTTTGGGTGAGTTAACCACCTGGAATTCCCTGGCTCTTTGTTATCTTCACATAGTCCTAGGTTAATAATAATAATCTTTATTTTTATATAGTACTAACATATTCCGCAGCGCTTAACAGTTTGCACATATTATCACCGCTGTCCCCAATGGGGTGCATAATCTAAATTCCCTATCATAATGTCTTTGGAATGTGGGAGGAGACCAGAGAACCCAGAGGAAACCCACGCAAACAAGGAGAGAACATACAAACTCTTTGCAGATGTTGCCAGAGCTTGAACCCAGGACTCCAGCACTGCAGTGCTATCCACTGAGCCACCGTGCTGCCCCTTGCACAGAGACACATGTTCTGCAGCTTGCAAACTCCAAACTGACACACCCAAGGAAAAACTGACAGATTTAAATGCAATCGTGGCCATAGGGCTACTTCCAAAACCTGGAATGGAGAGGAGGGATTTACCCCACTACCAAACCTACAAATCCCTCTAAAAATAAAAAGCCTTTAACGGGTTTTCCTAAAAATCTGACTTGGAACCAATCCACTCTTTTATTTTGCCTTGTGACTCACAGATGTCCTGCTGTGAACACAAGGCACTCCAGCGGGTTTAATAGGACTCTGTCCGCATCCTGGGGATACATATTGACCCTCACATATGATCCCCCTCACACATTGTATGATGTATCTCAGAGTAATGATATTTATATATGAAATTTGATTTCTGCTCAATAAGGATTTAGCATTTAGTAGGGTTGAGCGACCTTGACCTTTTTAGAGTCGAGCCGTGTTTCGCGAAACCCGACTATCTTAGAAGTCGAGTCGAGTGGAATCGGCCGATTATCGCGAAAAGTCGGGTATCGCCCGAAACACGAAACCCAATGCAAGTCAATGGGGGAGCATAGTCGGCAGTGAGTGGAGGCCAGGAAAACACCTACACTGCCCATTTTAATGGCAAAAACATCCATTCTTGTTACAGAAGCTTGTCAATCGTAATTTACCTTATAATAATTGGAAGGCATTTGAAATTGGGGGTCATTTGGCTAAAGTTGTGGGGGGTAGGGCTGGTTCAAGTAATTAGTGGGCCCAGTAAATCTGGACCACGTCACGGCAGTGGAGCAGGGAGAGGTAAGTATTTAAACTTTGCAAGTGCTGTGATCCTGAGCAAGCAGGGGGGGCCCACTCGTTGGCATTGGCACTGGCACAGGGCCCCTCAAAGTACAGCGGTGTGTTTGCACGGCGGGGGCGCCTCCCACCGGCAGCAACACTTTTGCGTACTATGAGAGGCCCTGTGCCAGTGACGTCGCCAACTAGTATTCCTCCCCCCACCTGATGAAGGAACCTGCACTTTCATCTGCACCTTCCTCTTTGTCCCCGTGTAAGGTGGTATGGTATGCGGGAAGAGGAACCTGACTTTCAGCAGGGTCACAATCTTGCTGTGTAGCGTGCACAGGGAATTTTGCGTTATGGGTCAATGTACCAGCAGACTCATCTATCACTGGCTGGGCAATGGGCAGGATGAGGAGGAAACACAGATATAGGCCCAAAGAATAAAGTGGGCTAAATGCAGTTCAAAATTGGTAACACAGGACTAACCAGGGGGCATTGCAGTGGAGGACAACTGGAATGAGAGGCTGACACAGAGAATAGGCCCAAATCAGTAAGTAGTCGACATGCAGTTCAAAATTGGCAACCGTAGTAAACAGGCGGCCCAGCTTTGTTCAGTTGAGGAGAACAGCAAGGAGTGGCAGACACCGATAGTAGGCCCCAACCCAACTAGTAGGCCAAATGCAGTCTAACATTAACAACTACTTAACAAGAGCCTGAAAATGGAATTTCAGGACAGGAAACCAGGAGAACAGCAAGGAGTGGCAGACGCCGATAGTAGGCCCCAAACCAACTAGTACGCCAAATGCAGTCTAACATTAACAACTACTTAACAAGAGCCTGAAAATGGAATTTCAGGACAGGAAACCAGGAGAACAGCAAGGAGTGGCAAACACCGATAGTAGGCCCCAACCCAACTAGTAGGCCTAATGCAGTCTAACATTAACAACTACTTAACAAGAGCCTGAAAATGGAATTTCAGGACAGGAAACCAGGAGAACAGCAAGGAGTGGCAGACACCGATAGTAGGCCCCAAACCAACTAGTACGCCAAATGCAGTTGTTCCATTTAACTACAATTTAATGAGAGCCTGAAGATAGAAGTTCAGGAAAGGCAACCTGGAGAACACCTTGGAGTGGAACACACCATCTCTCTACACCCCATACCCAATTTGTAGGCCTAATGCAGTGTAGTTTTCTACAACTACTAAACGAGAGTCGGAAGACCGAAGCAATGTGGACGAAACCTGGGGAACACCTTGGAGTGGAACACACCATCTCTCTACACCCCATACCCAATTTGTAGGCCTAATGCAGTGTAGTTTTCTACAACTACTAAACGAGAGCATGAAGATCGAAGCAATGGAGAGGAAACCTGGGGAACACCTTGGAGTGGAACACACCATCTCTCTACACCCCATACCCAATTTGTAGGCCTAATGCAGCGTAGTTTCCAACAAGTACTAAACGACAACATGAAAATCGAAGCTCAGGAAAGGCAACCTGGAAAACACCTTGGAGTGGAACACACCATCTCTCTACACCCCATACCCAATTTGTAGGCCTAATGCAGCGTAGTTTCCAACAACTACTAAACGAGAGCATGAAGATCGAAGCAATGGCGAGGAAACCTGGGGAACACCTTGGAGTGGAACACACCATCTCTCTACACCCCATACCCAATTTGTAGGCCTAATGCAGCGTAGTTTCCAACAACTACTAAACGAGAGCATGAAGATCGAAGCTCAGGAAAGGCAACCTGGAGAACACCTTGGAGTGGAACACACCATCTCTCTACACCCCATACCCAATTTGTAGGCCTAATGCAGCGTAGTTTCCAACAACTACTAAACGAGAGCATGAAGATCGAAGCAATGGAGAGGAAACCTGGGGAACACCTTGGAGTGGAACACACCATCTCTCTACACCCCATACCCAATTTGTAGGCCTAATGCAGCATAGTTTCCAACAACTACTAAACGAGAGCATGAAGATCGAAGCAATGGCGATGAAACCTGGGGAACACCTTGGAGTGGAACACACCATCTCTCTACACCCCATACCCAATTTGTAGGCCTAATGCAGCGTAGTTTCCAACAACTACTAAACGAGAGCATGAAGATTGAAGCTCAGGAAAGGCAACCTGGAGAACACCTTGGAGTGGAACACACCATCTCTCTACACCCCATACCCAATTTGTAGGCCTAATGCAGCGTAGTTTCCAACAACTACTAAACGAGAGCATGAAGATCGAAGCAATGGAGAGGAAACCTGGGGAACACCTTGGAGTGGAACACACCATCTCTCTACACCCCATACCCAATTTGTAGGCCTAATGCAGCGTAGTTTCCAACAACTACTAAACGAGAGCATGAAGATTGAAGCTCAGGAAAGGCAACCTGGAGAACACCTTGGAGTGGAACACACCATCTCTCTACACCCCATACCCAATTTGTAGGCCTAATGCAGCGTAGTTTCCAACAACTACTAAACGAGAGCATGAAGATCGAAGCAATGGAGAGGAAACCTGGGGAACACCTTGGAGTGGAACACACCATCTCTCTACACCCCATACCCAATTTGTAGGCCTAATGCAGCGTAGTTTCCAACAACTACTAAACGAGAGCATGAAGATTGAAGCTCAGGAAAGGCAACCTGGAGAACACCTTGGAGTGGAACACACCATCTCTCTACACCCCATACCCAATTTGTAGGCCTAATGCAGCGTAGTTTCCAACAAGTACTAAACGACAACATGAAAATCGAAGCTCAGGAAAGGCAACCTGGAAAACACCTTGGAGTGGAACACACCATCTCTCCACACCCCATACCCAATTTGTAGGCCTAATGCAGCGTAGTTTCCAACAACTACTAAACGAGAGCATGAAGATCGAAGCAATGGCGAGGAAACCTGGGGAACACCTTGGAGTGGAACACACCATCTCTCTACACCCCATACCCAATTTGTAGGCCTAATGCAGCGTAGTTTCCAACAACTACTAAACGAGAGCATGAAGATCGAAGCTCAGGAAAGGCAACCTGGAGAACACCTTGGAGTGGAACACACCATCTCTCTACACCCCATACCCAATTTGTAGGCCTAATGCAGCGTAGTTTCCAACAACTACTAAACGAGAGCATGAAGATCGAAGCAATGGAGAGGAAACCTGGGGAACACCTTGGAGTGGAACACACCATCTCTCTACACCCCATACCCAATTTGTAGGCCTAATGCAGCGTAGTTTCCAACAACTACTAAACGAGAGCATGAAGATCGAAGCAATGGCGATGAAACCTGGGGAACACCTTGGAGTGGAACACACCATCTCTCTACACCCCATACCAATTTGTAGGCCTAATGCAGCGTAGTTTCCAACAACTACTAAACGAGAGCATGAAGATTGAAGCGCAGGAAAGGCAACCTGGAGAACACCTTGGAGTGGAACACACCATCTCTCTACACCCCATACCCAATTTGTAGGCCTAATGCAGCGTAGTTTCCAACAACTACTAAACGAGAGCATGAAGATCGAAGCAATGGAGAGGAAACCTGGGGAACACCTTGGAGTGGAACACACCATCTCTCTACACCCCATACCCAATTTGTAGGCCTAATGCAGTGTAGTTTCCAACAACTACTAAACGAGAGCATGAAGATTGAAGCTCAGGAAAGGCAACCTGGAGAACACCTTGGAGTGGAACACACCATCTCTCTACACCCCATACCCAATTTGTAGGCCTAATGCAGCGTAGTTTCCAACAACTACTAAACGAGAGCATGAAGATTGAAGCTCAGGAAAGGCAACCTGGAGAGCACCTTGGAGAGGAACACACCATCTCTCTACACCCCATACCCAATTTGTAGGCCTAATGCAGCGTAGTTTCCAACAACTACTAAACGAGAGCATGAAGATTGAAGCTCAGGAAAGGCAACCTGGAGAACACCTTGGAGTGGAACACACCATCTCTCTACACCCCATACCCAATTTGTAGGCCTAATGCAGCGTAGTTTCCAACAACTACTAAACGAGAGCATGAAGATCGAAGCAATGGAGAGGAAACCTGGGGAACACCTTGGAGTGGAACACACCATCTCTCTACACCCCATACCCAATTTGTAGGCCTAATGCAGCGTAGTTTCCAACAACTACTAAACGAGAGCATGAAGATCGAAGCAATGGCGATGAAACCTGGGGAACACCTTGGAGTGGAACACACCATCTCTCTACACCCCATACCCAATTTGTAGGCCTAATGCAGCGTAGTTTCCAACAACTACTAAACGAGAGCATGAAGATTGAAGCTCAGGAAAGGCAACCTGGAGAACACCTTGGAGTGGAACACACCATCTCTCTACACCCCATACCCAATTTGTAGGCCTAATGCAGCGTAGTTTCCAACAACTACTAAACGAGAGCATGAAGATTGAAGCAATGGAGAGGAAACCTGGAGAACACCTTGGAGTGGAACACACCATCTCTCTACACCCCATACCCAATTTGTAAGCCTAATGCAGCGTAGTTTCCATCAACTACTAAACGAGAGCATGAAGATTGAAGCAATGGAGAGGAAACCTGGGGAACACCTTGGGGAGGCAGACACCGTTAGTAGGCCCTACCAAAGTTGTACACCCAATGCAGTTTTAAAATTCCTAGAGGCTGAAAACAAGACTATTGACGCTCAGCTTTTTTCAAAGGAACACAGCTGAATTGAGTGGCGCAGACAGACACAGGTAGTAGGACTCAAACCAAAAATGTGGCTCACTGCAGCAGAAAAAAGTTACAGGGGTACACAAGCTGCAGTGCTCTGGGCAGTGGAGGACAATTTCAATAGTGAACCGCAGACAGACTTTGTACGCCTACTATTAAAAAAAGGATGCTCTATGCAATTATAAATAGGTTCCAGGGGTACACGGGCAGCAGTGGTGTGGTCAGTGGAGGCCTAGTGGAAGGAGTGACCGCAGACAGGCATCGAAGGCCTAAAATAATAACACATGGCTGTAGGCAATTTTAAATTGGTTCCAAGGGGTACACGGGCAGCAGTGGCCTGGTCAGTGTAGTAGTAGTAGAAAGAACGGACCGCAGACAGGCATCGAAGGCCTAAAATAAAAAAATTGGGCTGGCTGTAGGCAATTTTAAATTGGTTCCAGGGGTACACGGGCAGCAGTGGTGTGGTCAGTGGAGGCATATTGTAAGGAGTGACCGCAGACAGGCATCGAAGGCCTAAAATAATAACACATGGCTGTAGGCAATTTTAAATTGGTTCCAGGGGTACACGGGCAGCAGTGGTGTGGTCAGTGGAGGCCTAGTGGAAGGAGTGACCGCAGACAGGCATCAAAGGCCTAAAATAAAAAAATTGGGCTGGCTGTAGGCAATTTTAAATTGGTTCCAGGGGTACACGGGCAGCAGTGGTGTGGTCAGTGGAGGCCTAGTGGAAGGAGTGACCGCAGACAGGCATCGAAGGCCTAAAATAATAACACATGGCTGTAGGCAATTTTAAATTGGTTCCAGGGGTACACGGGCAGCAGTGGCCTGGTCAGTGTAGTAGTAGTAGAAAGAACGGACCGCAGACAGGCATCGAAGGCCTAAAATAATAACACATGGCTGTAGGCAATTTTAAATTGGTTCCAGGGGTACACGGGCAGCAGTGGTGTGGTCAGTGGAGGCATAGTGGAAGGAGTGACCGCAGACAGGCTTCGAAGGCCTAACATAACAAAAATGTCAATACAATGGTATTGTCAGTGGCAGGCATTGAAGGATGTCAGCGCATAGACTAAACATTGGTGGAGCTGTGAGATAATTTTGCAAGTGGTAGAGCACTGTTTGAGCTGGGGGGGGAACTGTCTTGTGGCCGGCGGTACAGGCCCAGGGCCCCTCATATTACAACGGTGTGTCTGACGTTGGGTGCGCACCACCACCGCCAGAGACACTTTATTGTACTAGGAGGGACCCAGTGGCAGTGCCGTCGACCAAAAGCGGGCACACCCACCTCTTCAGACAAACAGCACTCTCACGGGTGCTGTCGCCAAGTGTCAATACCACGGCCCCGTGTGGGGAGTTTGGCCATTTAGTGAGGTGTAAACATGTCGTATGCTGGACAATCAGGTGCAGAAAATTACGAGATTGGAAAAGGCATTCAGAATAGTCCACAGGCAAGACCTTTTCATAGGAAAGCTAGGTGTCAGCCGGGCAAGGTGGGGCAAAAGATTTCGAAATCCAGTTGTGGTTCATTTTAATGAAGGTTAGATCATCTACATTTTGGGTAGCCAGACGAGTCCTTTTTTCTGTTAGTATTGAACCTGCAGCACTGAATACTCTTTCTGATAGGACACTAGCTGCCGGGCAAGCAAGCTCCTGCAATGCATATTCTGCCAATTCTGGCCAGGTGTCTAATTTTGATGCCCAGTAATCAAATGGGAATGACGGTTGAGGGAGAACATCGATAAGGGATGAAAAATAGTTTGTAACCATACTGGACAAATGTTGTCTCCTGTCACTTTGAATTGATGCTGCAGTACCTGTCCTGTCTGCGGTCATAGCAAAATCACTCCACAACCTGGTCAGAAAACCCCTCTGGCCAACGCCACTTCTGATTTCTGCCCCTCTAACTCCTCTGGTCTGCTGGCCCCTGCAGCTCGTGTGAGAACGATCACGGGCGCTGTGTGCAGGGAATGCCAGAAGCAAACGGTCAACAAGTGTTGATTGTTTGGTGGCTAATATTAGTTCCAAGTTCTCATGTGGCATTATATTTTGCAATTTGCCTTTATAGCGAGGATCAAGGAGGCAGGCCAACCAGTAATCGTCATCGTTCATCATTTTAGTTATGCGTGTGTCCCTTTTGAGGATACGTAAGGCATAATCCGCCATGTGGGCCAAAGTTCCAGTTCTCAAATCTGCGGTTGTGCTTGGTTGAGGGGCAGTTTCAGGCAAATCCACGTCACTTGTGTCCCTCCAAAAACCAGAACCCGGCCTTGCCGCGCCACCAATTTCCAGTGGCCCCGGAAAAGCTTCCTCATTAAAAATATAATCATCCCCATCATCCTCCTCGTCCTCCTCCTCCTCTTCGCCCGCTAACTCGTCCTGTACACTGCCCTGGCCAGACAATGGCTGACTGTCATCAAGGCTTTCCTCTTCCTCAGCTGCAGACGCCTGATCCTTTATGTGCGTCAAACTTTGCATCAGCAGACGCATTAGGGGGATGCTCATGCTTATTATGGCGTTGTCTGCACTAACCAGCCGTGTGCATTCCTCAAAACACTGAAGGAGTTGACACATGTCTTGAATCTTCGACCACTGCACACCTGACAACTCCATGTCTGCCATCCTACTGCCTGCCCGTGTATGTGCATCCTCCCACAAAAACATAACAGCCCGCCTCTGTTCGCACAGTCTCTGAAGCATGTGCAGTGTTGAGTTCCACCTTGTTGCAACGTCTATGATTAGGCGATGCTGGGGAAGGTTCAAAGAACGCTGATAGGTCTGCATACGGCTGGAGTGTACGGGCGAACGGCGGATATGTGAGCAAAGTCCACGCACTTTGAGGAGCAGGTCGGATAACCCCGGATAACTTTTCAGGAAGCACTGCACCACCAGGTTTAAGGTGTGAGCCAGGCAAGGAATGTGTTTCAGTTGGGAAAGGGAGATGGCAGCCATGAAATTCCTTCCGTTATCACTCACTACCTTGCCTGCCTCAAGATCTACAGTGCCCAGCCACGACTGCGTTTCTTTCTGCAAGAACTCGGACAGAACTTCCGCGGTGTGTCTGTTGTCGCCCAAACACTTCATAGCCAATACAGCCTGCTGACGTTTGCCAGTAGCTGCCCCATAATGGGAGACCTGGTGTGCAACAGTGGCAGCTGCGGATGGAGTGGTTGTGCGACTGTGATCTGTGGACGAGCTCTCGCTTCTGCAGGAGGACGAAGAGGAGGAGGAGGGGGTGCGAATGGCTACAGCCAACTGTTTCCTAGACCGTGGGCTAGGCAGAACTGTCCCAAACTTGCTGTCCCCTGTGGACCCTGCATCCACAACATTCACCCAGTGTGCCGTGATGGACACGTAACGTCCCTGGCCATGCCTACTGGTCCATGCATCTGTTGTCAGGTGCACCTTTGTGCTCACAGATTGCCTGAGTGCATGGACGATGCGCTCTTTAACATGCTGGTGGAGGGCTGGGATGGCTTTTCTGGAAAAAAAGTGTCGACTGGGTAGCTCGTAGCGTGGTACAGCGTAGTCCATCAGGGCTTTGAAAGCTTCGCTTTCAACTAACCGGTAGGGCATCATCTCTAACGAGATTAGTCTAGCTATGTGGGCGTTCAAACCCTGTGTACGCGGATGCGAGGCTAAGTACTTCCTTTTTCTAACCATAGTCTCATGTAGGGTGAGCTGGACTGGAGAGCTGGAGATCGTGGAACTAGCGGGGGTGCCGGTGGACATGGCAGACTGAGAGACGGTGGGAGATGGTATTGTTGCCGCCGGTGCCCTAGATGCAGTGTTTCCTACTACAAAACTGGTGATTCCTTGACACTGACTGCTTTGGCCTGGCAAAGAAACCTGCACAGATACTGCAGGTGGTGCGGAAAATGGTGGCCCTACACTGCCGGAAGGGATGTTGCGTTGCTGACTAGCTTCATTGGCCGAGGGTGCTACAACCTTAAGGGACGTTTGGTAGTTAGTCCAGGCTTGCAAATGCATGGTGGTTAAATGTCTATGCATGCAACTTGTATTGAGACTTTTCAGATTCTGTCCTCTGCTTAAGGTAGTTGAACATTTTTGACAGATGACTTTGCGCTGATCAATTGGATGTTGTTTAAAAAAATGCCAGACTGCACTCTTTCTAGCATCGGATACCTTTTCAGGCATTGCAGACTGAGTTTTAACCGGATGGCCACGCTGTCCTCCAACAGGTTTTGGCTTTGCCACGCGTTTTGGGCAAGATACGGGCCCGGCAGATGGAACCTGTTGCGATGTTGATGCCTGCTGCGGCCCCTCCTCCTCCGCTTCAGAACTGCTGCCGCCTGCACCCCCCAATGGCTGCCAATCGGGGTCAAGAACTGGGTCATCTATTACCTCTTCTTGTAGCTCGTGTGCAACTTCGTCTGTGTCCCCGTGTCGGTCGGTGGTATAGCGTTCGTGATGGGGCAACATAGTCTCATCAGGGTCTGATTCTTGATCATTACCCTGCGAGGGCAATGTTGTGGTCTGAGTCAAAGGACCAGCATAGTAGTCTGGCTGTGGCTGTGCATCAGTGCACTCCATGTCAGATTCAACTTGTAATGGGCATGGACTGTTAACTGCTTCACTTTCTAAGCCAGGGACGGTATGTGTAAAGAGCTCCATGGAGTAACCCGTTGTGTCACCTGCTGAATTCTTCTCTGTTGTTGTTTTTGCTGAAGAGGACAAGGAAGCGACTTGTCCCTGACCGCGAACATCCACTAACGACGCGCTGCTTTGACATTTACCAGTTTCACGAGAGGAGGCAAAAGAGCTAGAGGCTGAGTCAGCAAGATAAGCCAAAACTTGCTCTTGCTGCTCCGGCTTTAAAAGCGGTTTTCCTACTCCCAGAAAAGGGAGCGTTCGAGGCCTTGTGTAGCCAGACGACGAACCTGGCTCCACAGCTCCAGACTTAGGTGCAATATTTTTTTTCCCACGACCAGCTGATGCTCCACCACTACCACTACCCTCATTACCAGCTGACAATGAACGCCCCCGGCCACGACCTCTTCCACCAGACTTCCTCATTGTTTTAAAAACGTAACCAAACTAACGGTATTTGTTGCTGTCACACAACTTACACGGTGAGCTATAACTTCAGTATGATTTAGCTACCCCTTTATAGGTGAGTGAGACCACAACGAAAATCAGGCACAATGTTACACACTCTGTTGTTGGTGGCAACAAATGAGAGAGATGCCACACACGCAGGACTGTCACTGAAGCACAAATGTAAATATTAATCTCCCACTGATTTGATTTTTTTTTTTTTTCAGGGAGACTTTAGGGAAAAAAAAATAGAATAAAATGATTTTTTCAGGAAGAATTTAGAAACCAAATAAAATAAAATGATTTTTTCAGGGAGAATTTAGAGAACAAATAAAACAAAAAAAGGCTTTCTATGGCCCACTGAGTGAGAGATGACGCACACAGGAGTCAGGAGTGGCACACAAGCCCAGAGGCCAATATTTATCTCCCACTGATTGATGTAGTGATTTTTTCAGGTAGATTTTGGAACCCAAATCAAGCTAAAAAAATAATAGGCTTTCTATGGCCCACAATTGGAGAGAGAGAGAGAGAGATGGCACACCCAGGAGTCAAGACTGGCACACAAGCAGAAAGGGCAATATTAATCTCCCACTGATTTGATTTTTTTTTTTTTTCAGGGAGACTTTAGGAAAAAAAAAAAATAGAATAAAATGATTTTTTCAGGAAGAATTTAGAAACAAAATAAAATAAAATGATTTTTTCAGGGAGAATTTAGAAAACAAATAAAACAAAAAAAGGCTTTCTATGGCCCACTGAGTGAGAGATGACACACACAGGAGTCAGGAGTGGCACACAAGCCCAGAGGCCAATATTTATCTCCCACTGATTGATGTAGTGATTTTTTCAGGTAGATTTTGGAACCCAAATCAAGCTAGGCTTTCTATGGCCCACAATTGGAGAGAGAGAGAGAGAGATGGCACACCCAGGAGTCAAGACTGGCACACAAGCAGAAAGGGCAATATTAATCTCCCACTGATTTGATTTTTTTTTTTTTTCAGGGAGACTTTAGGAAAAAAAAATAATAGAATAAAATGACTTTTTCAGGAAGAATTTAGAAACCAAATAAAATAAAATGATTTTTTCAGGGAGAATTTAGAAAACAAATAAAAGAAAAAATCGGCTTTCTATGGCCCACGGAGTGAGAGATGACGCACACAGGAGTCAGGAGTGGCACACAAGCCCAGAGGCCAATATTGTTCTCCCAATGATTGATGTAGTGATTTTTTCAGGTAGATTTTGGAACCCAAATCAAGCTAAAAAAATAATAGGCTTTCTATGGCCCACAATTGGAGAGAGAGAGAGAGATGGCACACCCAGGAGTCAAGACTGGCACACAAGCAGAAAGGGCAATATTAATCTCCCACTGATTTGATTTTTTTTTTTTTTTCCAGGGAGACTTTAGAAAAAAAAAATAATAAAAAAAAAATGATTTTTTCAGGAAGAATTTAGAAACCAAATAAAATAAAAATGATTTTTTCAGGGAGAATTTATAAAACAAATAAAACAAAAAATAGGATTTCTATGGCCCACTGAGTGAGAGATGACGCACACAGGAGTCAGGAGTGGCACACAAGCCCAGAGGCCAATATTTATCTCCCACTGATTGATTTATTGATTTTTTCAGGTAGAATTTAGAACCCAAATCAACCAAAAAAATAAATAGGCTTTCTATGGCCCACTATTTGTGAGAGAGATGGCACGCTCAGGACTGGCACACAAGCCCAGAGGCCAATATTTATCTCCCACTTTTTTTTTTTTTCAGGGAAAATTTATAAACCCAATAACAAAAATAATAAATAGGCTTTCTATGGCCCACTATCTGAGAGAGAGAGATGGCATGCTTGGGACTGGCACACAAGCCCAAAGGCCAATATTAATCTCCCACTGATTGATTTATTGATTTTTTCAGGTAGAATTTAGAACCCAAATAAAGCAAAAAAAAAAAAATAGGCTTTCTATGGCCCACTGAGTGAGTGATGATGCACACAGGAGTCAGGAGTGGCACACAAGCCCTGAGGCCAATATTTTTCTCCCACTGATTGATGTAGTGATTTTTTCAGGTAGATTTTAGAACCCAAATCAAGCAAAAAAATAAATAGGCTTTCTATGGCCCACTGACTGAGAGATGGCACACACAGGAGTCAAGAGTGGCACACAAGCCCTGAGGCCAATATTTTTCTCCCACTGATTGATGTAGTGATTTTTTCAGGTAGATTTTATAACCCAAATCAAGCAAAAAAATAAATAGGCTTTCTATGGCCCACTGAGTGAGAGATGGCACACACAGGGATGGCACTCTAGCAGAAATGTCAATCTTAATCTCCCACAAAAAAAAAATAAAAATAAAAACAGGGAGTGTCCAACAATTACTATCTCCCTGCAGTAATCTCAGCCAGGTATGGCAGGCAGCAATAAGGAGTGGACTGATGCACAAATTAAATAAAAAGTGTGGACAAAAAAAAAAGATAGCTGTGCAGAAAGGAAGGAACAAGAGGATTTGTGCTTTGAAAAAAGCAGTTGGTTTGCACAGCGGCGTACACACAGCAATGCAGCTATCAGGGAGCCTTCTAGGGCAGCCCAATGAGCTACAGCGCTGAGGGGAAAAAAAAAAATGTAGCTTCCACTGTCCCTGCACACCGAAGGTGGTGTTGGGCAGTGGAAATCGCTACAGCACAAGCGGTTTGGTGGTTAATGGACCCTGCCTAACGCTATCCCTGCTTCTGACGAAGCGGCAGCAACCTCTCCCTAAGCTTATATCAGCAGCAGTAACATGGCGGTCGGCGGGAACGCCCCTTTATAGCCCCTGTGACGCCGCAGACAGCAAGCCAATCACTGCAATGCCCTTCTCTAAGATGGTGGGGACCAGGACCTATGTCATCACGCTGCCCACACTCTGCGTTTACCTTCATTGGCTGAGAAATGGCGCTTTTCGCGTCATTGAAACGCGACTTTGGCGCGAAAGTCGCATACCGCATGGCCGACCCCGCACAGGGGTCGGATCGGGTTTCATGAAACCCGACTTTGCCAAAAGTCGGCGACTTTTGAAAATGAACGACCCGTTTCGCTCAACCCTAGCATTTAGCATAACTTGGAAAAATAAAAAGAATGTAGATACTTTTCATAGACATGAGTAAAAATCCAGTAGGCTTAAAGCGGAACTGTACCTTCAGCAAAAGTTACATAAATCAATAATACAGGTGATTATAAGAAACTCTTATCTGAGAAATCAGCTTTCTTCCCCCCTTACAGTGATTTGAAAAAGTATTCATACCCCATGAACTTTTCAACCTTTTTTCACTTTACACCACAAACTTAAATGTCTTTGGATTTTATGTGATATACCAACTCAAAATATTTATTATTTGTGAAGTGTAAAGGAAATGATACAAATCTGATACAAATATAAATCTGAAAATTGAGACATGCATTTGTACTCAGTCCCCCTGAGTCAATACTTTGCAGGACCACCTTTCACTGTAATTACTGCTGCAAGTCTTTGCAGTATCTTTTTACCAGTTTTGCACATCTAGAGGATAACATTTTTGCCCATTCTTCTTTGTAAACCATCTCTATCTCAATGACATTGGCTGGAGAGCATTTGTAAACAGAAATGTTCAAGTCTTGCCACAGATTATCAATGGGACTTATGTCCGGACTGTGACTAGACAATTCAAATACATGGATATGCTCTGATCCAAACCACTTTATTGTAGAGCTGATAGTATGCTTAGGGCTGTTGCCCTGCTTGAAGTTTGACCTACACCCTAGTCTCAACTCATTTGCAGCCACTATCAGGTTTTCCTCTAGAAGTGTCCTGTGTTTAGCTCCATCCAACTACCCATTAACTTTTACCAGCTTCTTTGTCCCTGCTGAAGAAAAGCATCCCCGCAGCAGGATGCTGCCACCACTATGCTTGATGGTGGGAATGGTGGTTTCAGGGTGAAATGCAGTGTTAGTTTTCAGCCTCACATAGAATTTTGTATTTTGCCCTAATAAGTTGTAGTTTGGTCTCATCTGACCATAGCACATTTTTCAACATGCTGTATCCCCTACATGTCATGTGGAAGAAAGAGCTCTAGTCAGTTGAGACCAAAGTACAACTTTTTGGGATAAAGGCAAAACACCATGTGTGAGCTGTCAGAAGCAGGAACTCTGGTGAATTTGTATACTTTTTGCAGATCATTCAAATAAACAAAGTTGGAAAGTTCCTTAACTTTACATTTAGCAAGCATAGGGACAGTAGAAACAAATCTATGAAGGTGTATAAGCCTTTAAACTAACGTGCTTCAAAAACTAGGCAAGTGTTTGCGGGTTTCTTCTGATTTAGTTCCCATAGTAGTTACTGGTACCGGTTGCTAACATTTACCCACTTTTTCGTAGTTATATTCAAATTGTTTAATGTCACAAAGGTCTGGTTGGCAGAAACTTTATGCTCCATTATCTGTTGATATGGGTACCAGGAAAAGTATTGTATAAATTACTTCGTGCCTAATTTTCTGCTAAAAAATATGTTTTGTGAATTATAAAATCAAGATTAGAACATATGCATTTTCCAAAATTCCAAGAAAAACATTGTGGTTCACCATGATCGCAGTGAAAAACACAACACAGCTATAGGCTATGTGCACACGTTGCGGATTAGGCTTAGGAATTTCTGGTGCAGATTCTGCATCTCTTGGCAGAAAACGCAGGTGAGGACTTGACGCGTTTTTTGTGCAGATTTTGTGCGGTTTTGCTGCGGATTTTTTGCTTTTTTTTGCTGCGTTTTTTTACCCTTGAGGATTTCTATAATGGAATGGGTACAAAAGCGCTGCTGAACTGCAAAAAAGAAGTAACATGCTACTTCTTTTAATCCGCAGTGTTTGCGCATGGAATTTTCTGCACCATTGGCACAGCATTTTTTTTTTACCATTAAGTTACATTCTACTGTAAATCATTTGCGGATCTGCAGCGTTTCTGCACTGCAAAAAACGCTGCAGATCCGCAGGAAATCCGCAACGTGTGCACATACCCATAGAGTGCGAACACAGCTTTTCAGCACTTTCATAACCAGGCATAACTTGGATCTCCTGGACACCTGTACAGAATCTGTAACATGGTCTTTCACCTACCATGTGCTGTTTATTTACTAGTGTCTTATGTGTCAAAAGAGCATCTGAGTCCCTTGAAACATCAGAGTCCATGTGAAATTGGAGTCTCAAAACTCCTCCTGAATATAGCTGAATCACACACATTATTCTCTTTTTCATTTATACATTGCTTGATATGAGAAACAAACAAAATCAGAATGTTTAACCCCTTCGCGACATGCGCCGTACTAGTACTGCGCTGCCGGCACTGCATTAGTGCCAGCAGCAGTACTAGTACGGCGCACCGATCACCGCGGTCTCGCGCTGAGCGCCGCGGTGATCGGGTGCGGGGGTCAGCTGTATATGACAGCTGACACCCCGCAGCAATGCCCACGATCGGCGCTATCGCCGATCGCGGGCATTTAACCCCTCTGATGCCGCTGTCAGTAGTGACAGCGGCATAGAGGGGGATCGCGCAGGGACGGGGGCTCCCTGCGCTCTCCCACCGGAGCAACGCAATGAGATCGCGTTGCTCCGGTGACCCGGAAGGAGTCCCCGGATCCAAGATGGCCGCCGGACTCCTTCCGGGTCATGAAGTGACCTGGCTAGCCGGCGCCTGCTGAGAGCAGGCGCTGGAAAGCCAGCTAAACTGCATGTCAGATCGTTGATCTGACAGAGTGCTATGCACAGTGTCAGATCAACGATCTGATCTAATACAGAGATGTCCCACCCTGGGACAATGTTAGAAAGTAAAAAAAAAAAAAAATAGAATGTGTAAAAAAAAATAAAAAAAATCCCCCCCCCCAAAAAAAAAACATTTCCCAATAAATCCATTTATTTATGTAAAAAAAAACACAAAACAATAAATGTACACATATTTGGTATCGCCGCGTCCGTAACGACCCGCTCTATAAAACTGTCCCACTAGTTAACCCCTTCAGTGAACACCGCAAAAAAAAAACAAGGCAAAAAACAACGCTTTATTATCATACAGGCGAACAAAAAGTGGAATAACACGCGATCAAAACGACGGATATAAATAACCATGGTACCGCTGAAAACGTCATCTTGTCCCGCAAAAAAAAAGCTGCCAAACAGCATCATCAGCAGAAAAATAAAAAAGTTATAGCTCTCAGAATAATGCGATGCAAAAACAATTATTTTTTTATATAAAATAGTTTTTATTGTGTAAAAGCGCCAAAACATAAAAAAAATTACATAAATGAGGTATCGCTGTAATCGTACTGACCCGAAGAATAAAACTGCTTTATCCATTTTACCACACGTGGAACGGTATAAACGCCCCCCCTAAAAGAAATTCAGGAATTGCTGGTTTTTGTTCATTCCGCCTCCCAAAAATCGGAATAAAAAGCGATCAAAAAATGTCATCTGCCCGAAAATGATACCAATAAAAACGTCAACTCGTCCCGCAAAAAACAAGACCTCATATGACTCTGTGGGCCAAAATATGGATAAATTATAGCTCTCAAAATGTGGTGATGCAAAAACTATTTTTTGCA
Organism: Ranitomeya imitator; assembly: GCF_032444005.1. Lineage (NCBI taxonomy): Eukaryota > Metazoa > Chordata > Amphibia > Anura > Dendrobatidae > Ranitomeya > Ranitomeya imitator. Next base: position 920,443,673 of record NC_091282.1, on the reverse strand, counting down.
ATAAAAAGCGTCTTTTAGTGTGTGACAGCTGCCAATCATAAAAATCCGCCAAAAAAACGCTATAAAAGTAAATCAAACCCCCCTTCATCACCCCCTTAGTTAGGGAAAAATAATAAAATGTAAAAAAATGTATTTATTTCCATTTTCCCATTCGTGCTAGGGTTAGGGCTAGGGTTAGGGCTAGGGCTAGGGTTAGGGCTAGGGTTAGGGCTAGGGTTAGGGCTAGGGTTAGGGCTAGGGCTAGGGTTAGGGTTAGGGCTAGGATTAGGGTTGGGGTATGGGTTTCAGTTATAATTGGGGGTTTCCACTGTTTAGGCACATCAGGGGCTCTCCAAACGCGACATGGCGTCCGATCTCAATTCCAGCCAATTCTGCTTTGAAAAAGTAAAACAGGGCTCCTTCCCTTCCGAGTTCTCCTGTGTGCCCAAACAGTGGTTCCCCCCAACATATGGGGTATCAGCGTTCTCAGGACAAGTTGGACAACAACTTTTGGGGTCCAATTTGTCCTGTTACCCTTGGGAAAATAAAAACATAGGGGATAAAATATCATTTTCGTGGAAAATAAAATATTTTTTATTTTCACAGCTCTGCGTTATAAACTGTAATTAAACACTTGTTGGTTCAAAGCTCTCACAACACATCTAGATAAGTTCCTTTGGGGGTCTAGTTTCCAATATGGGGTCACTTGTGGGGGGTTTCTACTGTTTAGGTACATCAGGGGCTCTGCAAATGCAACATGACGCCTGCAGACCAATCCATCTAAGTCTGCATTTCAAATGGCGCTCCTTCCCTTTCGAGCTCTGCCGTGCACCCAAACAGTGGTTCCCCCCAACATATGGGGTATCAGCGTTCTCAGGACAAGTTGGACAACAACTTTTGGGGTCCAATTTGTCCTGTTACCCTTGGGAAAATAAAAACATAGGGGATAAAATATCATTTTCGCGGAAAAAAAATATTTTTTATTTTCACGGCTCTGCGTTATAAACTGTAGTGAAACACTTGTTGGTTCAAAGCTCTCACAACACATCTAGATAAGTTCCCTGGGGGGTCTAGTTTCCAATATGGGGTCACTTGTGGGGGGTTTCTACTGTTTAGGTACATCAGGGGCTCTGCAAATGCAACATGACGCCTACAGACCAATCCATCTAAGTCTGCATTTCAAATGGCGCTCCTTCCCTTCCGAGCTCTGCCGTGCACCCAAACAGTGGTTCCCCCCAACATATGGGGTATCAGCGTTCTCAGGACAAGTTGGACAACAACTTTTGGGGTCCAATTTGTCCTGTTACCCTTGGGAAAATAAAAACATAGGGGATAAAATATCATTTTCGTGGAAAAAAAAATATTTTTTATTTTCACGGCTCTGCGTTATAAACTGTAGTGAAACACTTGTTGGTTCAAAGCTCTCACAACACATCTAGATAAGTTCCTTGGGGGGTCTAGTTTCCAATATGGGGTCACTTGTGGGGGGTTTCTACTGTTTAGGTACATCAGGGGCTCTGCAAATGCAACATGACGCCTACAGACCAATCCATCTAAGTCTGCATTTCAAATGGCGCTCCTTCCCTTCCGAGCTCTGCCGTGCACCCAAACAGTGGTTCCCCCCAACATATGGGGTATCAGCGTTCTCAGGACAAGTTGGACAAAAACTTTTGGGGTCCAATTTCTCCTGTTACCCTTGGGAAAAAAAAATTGCGGGCTAAAACATAATTTTGTGGAAAGAAATAATGATTTTTTAATTTTCACAATGCTACATTCTAAACTTTAGTGAAACAATTGGGGGTTAAAAGTGCTCACCACACATCTAGATAAGTTCCTTAGGGGGTCTTCTTTCCAAAATGGGGTCACTTGTGGGGGGTTTCCCCTGTTAAGGCACATCAGGGGCTCTCCAAATGCGACATGGCGTCCGATCTCAATTCCAGCCAATTTTGCATTGAAAAGTCAAATGGCACTCCTTCCCTTCCGAGCTCTGCCATGCGCTCAAACAGTGGTTTATCCCCATATATGAAGTATCGACGTACTCAGGACAAATTGCACAACAACTTTTGGGGTCCAATTTATCCTTTTACCCTTGGGAAAATAGAACATTTGGGGCAAAAAGATCATTTTTTGTGAAAATTAATAAAAAATTTTTTTTTACGGCTCTACATTATAAACTTCTGTGAAGCACTTGGAGGTTCAAAGTGCTCACCACACATCTAGATTAGTTCCTTAGGGGGTCTACTTTCCAAAATGGTGTCACTTGTGGGGGTTTCCACTGTTTAGGCACATCAGGGGCTCTCCAATCGTGACATGGGCTCCGATCTCAATTCCAGCAAATCTTGCATTGAAAAGTCAAATGGCGCTCCTTCCCTTCCGAGCTCTGCCATGTGCCCAAACAGTGGTTTACCCCCACATATGGGGTATCGGCGTACTCAGGACAAATTGTACAACGAATTTTGTGGTCCAATTTCTCCTGTTACCCTTGGTAAAATGAAACAAATTGGACCTGAAGTAAAAATTTTGTGAAAAAAAAGTTAAATGTTCAATTTTTTTAAACATTCAAAAAATTCCTGTGAAGCACCTGAAGGGTTAATAAACTTTTTGAATGTGGTTTTGAGTACCTTGAGGGGTGCAGTTTTTAGAATGGTGTCACTTTTGGGCATTTTCTGTCATATAGACCCCTCAAAGTCACTTCAAGTGTGAGGTGGTCCGTAAAAAAATGGTTTTGCAAATTTTGTTGCAAAAATGAGAAATCGCTGGTCAACTTTTAACCCTTATAACGTCCTAACAAAAAAAAGTTATGTTTCCAAAATTGTGCTGATGTAAAGCAGACATGTGGGAAATGTTGTTTATTAACTATATTATGTGATATAACTCTCTAATTTAAGGGCATAAACACTAAGAGTTTGAAAATTGCTAAATTTTCATAATTTCCGACAAATTTTTGTTTTTTTCACAAATAAATGCAAGTCATATCGAAGAAGTTTTACCACTATCATGAAGTACAATATGTCACGAGAAAACAGTGTCAGAATCACCAGGATCCGTTGAAGCGTTTCAGAGTTATGACCTCATAAAGTGACAGTGGTCAGAATTGTAAAAATTGGCCCTGTCACTTAGGTGAAAACAGGCTTTGGGGTGAAGGGGTTAAGGATAATCTGCCATTTTTAGAGACTTACGAAAGTATGACACAGAAATGTTACATCCATTGCTTAGAACATTATGATACATTACTGGCTTCATACAAGTTTGTCAGATGTGATGAATATTTTATGCAAATTGATTTGGAAATGTATACTTTTGTTGTGGAGCAATTTTGTAGATCAAATATACTGTATTAATAGACCAATAAATATGTTGCCCTGTTTAAGCCTTTGTTTAAGCAGCATTATAAATATGGAAATTAACACTTACCAGTAAATCCTTTCTGAAAAATATAACTAGTGAGCTCTTGGCTTGTTTAGTCTAGGCTGGTTGACAGCTGTGTTAAAAACCTAAAATACATCAAAGATTTCCCATGTTTTATTTCTGTTCCTTTCATAGCTATATCTCACCACTGTAAAAGACTTTATGATATTGTATGCTCCAGTTTTTAATGTTTCATACCATTGCCAGCACACTGTGGGTTTTTCAAACTTTATATTGTTCTATAAATCATTATTTTTTTTTCTATTTTAGAATGAAGAAGGATTTGGCCAAGAGGGGATTTTAGAGCACACCAACAATATGAACCCAGATGAAACATATGAAATTCCCCCCCAGGTAATTGCTTTATATTTTTATTTAGATCTTTCAATGAATCTGAATGGTTGCCTTCACATGTCCCAATATACATATATAAAGAAACCAGCACAATATAACAAAATAAAAAAATAAAAAAATCTATATCTTTCTTTAGGTTAATCTATACAAACTCAAGATAAATATAGATACTAGGAGATTCTGAGCTTTTTTGTATAAAAATATATCTTTTATTGAATCTAAAAGTTTTTATATAAACAAGACAATAAATACATAAATTGAACAATCTATCATTAGTATGGACAAGGTTGTGTAATCCTATTAGATGACAGCGCAAACGTGATCGCTAGTCAAGACTGAGACATATGACAAGTTTTAAAACATTTACTGCTAGTTGGAGAAACAAAAGTGTGCTCGCATTTCAAACATATGTCGTATTACAAGAATTGTTGCCTCCAACTAACCTCCCAACATAGGTAAAGTGTCACATGTAAGATGTATCATTTGTACGCGTTAAAAGGTTAATTACCCATGATGTAACAGCTCAGTCTGACAGGCGACCACTCTCCCCGACGCGCGTATCGCGAGAATAATTCTCGCTTCCTCAAGCGCCCCTTGAGGAAACGAGAATCATTTTCGCGAAACGCGCGTCGGGGAGAGTGGTCACCTGTCAGACTGAGCTGTTACATCATGCGTAATTAACCTTTTAACGCGCACAAATGTAATGTTGTGATACATCTTACATGTGACACTTTACCTATGTTGGGAGGTTAGTTGGAGGCAACAATTCTTGTAATACGACATATGTTTGAAATGCGAGCACACTTTTGTTTCTCCAACTAGCGGTAAATGTTTTAAAACTTGTCATATGTCTCAGTCTTGACTAGCGATCACGTTTGCGCTGTCATCTAATAGGATCACACAACCTTGTCCATACTAATGATAGATTGTTCAATTTATGTATTTATTGTCTTGTTTATATAAAAACTTTTAGATTCAGTAAAAGATATATTTTTATTAAAAAAAACTCAGAATCTCCTAGTATCTATGTCCCAATATAAGTAGTTTAACTGTAATGGATTTTCTTAATCAAATAAGGAACTAAACTGAAATAAAAAAGTTATGGCTACCATATCCTCAGTGTTTGAAGCCTAGCAAACAAGCTAGTCTTTTGTTGTTTACTATCTAAATACAAATGTGGGATTCCAAGGGGTACGCTCCCCAATAAACACCATTCCTGGATTGGTAGTTGATGTGATCTGATCCATTCTAAATTCCACAGAATTATCAATTGATTATATTTATTGATCTCCACCAGTCTATCCTTCTTAACTGAAAGACCCCCAAAGAGCCCATTTGTTTCTTAATGAGCAAATTTGGTGGTTTTAGTCTTGTCCATGTAAAAATCAACTACTCAAGAAGACCTGTGATAAATTTCTCCAGATTTCTCCAGATTCCGTAGTAGTGAATGCTTAGTTGGTTATTGCATTATTCGCTGAGTATGTTAGCGTAAGGGGTATGGATGTAGTGTGTATGTAGTTTTTAGGCATTGTCTGATCAACTGACCATGTACTGTTAGTTACAAGTGATTAGCGAATGTGCTCGGATAAGACATTATCTCAGCATGCTCATGTGCTAACCAAGTGTCTTTGGTGTGCTTGAAAAATAGGTTTGAGTCTTGCGTCTGTTCGATAGCTGCAACAGATGCATGGATTGCCTAATAAACAGGCAATTGAAGCATGTGTTTTGCAGCTGTGAAACATCTGCAAGACATGCAGCCGTGGGGACTCTGTTTTTCAAGCACACAGAAGATAATTGGTTAGCACACAAGCATGATCGGATAAGGCCTTGTTCGAGCAAATTCGCTCACCACTGTTATCTACTTATTGTCTATTATTATGACACGTTAATACAATATAACTATATGGTATGTTCTTAATCCATGTTGTCTGAATCCATTTCAACTACTTTGGATACTGCTTACCTGAAAAAATATAGGAATGTATGCTTTATTATTGTTATCAGATTCCCTGAAAATCAGGGTTCCAACGGAAAACCCTGATGAAGCCGTTCGCTTTAATGAAACCGACGAAGTCACTTTTGACATTTTTGTCCAGCCTTTCTCCTAGAAGTGTTCGGCTTTATTAGACATGGACAAAAATGTGATCCACCATGTTTTTGTGTATTTTGGAAAAAGACGAATACTAAAAGGATGGAGCCAGACAGTGTCCCCAATGACTCAGTCAGCTTCATCTTAATCCTATTTTTTGAGGTTTCTTACAAAAATCCTGACGTAGTGCTCAGCATAGAGCACTGTATGTGTAGGAACCTAGCATTTCATGTACTCCTTTCATCCACTTGATTTTTCATGGCGTGCTCACTCATTGTTTCATCATGTGCAGCATCCCAAATTATTAAAACGTGTGTTTGTTTTATACAGCATATTCATATTCTTGCTTTGAGAATAATCAGCGGTGATATGTAATAAATCTATCAGGATAAATGTTATCATACATATTGTATCTCTAGATGTTACTATGGTAATATATGCATACCACAAAAAGCATCGAGTAAGGAAGAATAAATGGTGTGACAAATGGGATGTTTGATGTTACTTTTCTTCAGAACTACTGATTTGGCTGTACATCAACCACAGGCAAACTGAAAGACTTTGAGATTTATTCATGATATGGCTAAAATGTCTGATGGTCCTTTCTGTGTACATTCCCCTATTCGCTAACAAATCTTTACAAAAGTTTGAAATACTAATAAGCTGCGAGGATTTTTGGATTTTATTCACTAGCCACTTTGCTTGACTGAAAAGCATTATAGGGAACCTGTTAGCTGAATCATGCTTCCCAATCCATTGGCAGCATGGATCGGAGCCTGGCTGCATGACTTCAAGTAGGTATGTTTAACTCTTAAACACTCCAGCATTTGAGAGACATTGCAATTTGACCTTCCATAACAAAAGACCTGTCAATCACCTAGGAAAAGCCGACTGAAGCATGTTACAAAAAAATATACTGTGGCTGTGGTCTGGACAGTATGAATCAGCTGGCAAATTCCCTTTAACATGCTACTTTATGTGCTACAGCTCTCTGCGGAGTTTCCATTTTTTGCTTTTTATATGATAACCATAAGGCCCCATTCATCAAAGGTTTTAAGCCAGAATTCTGGTAAAAAAACTTTGAAAAGTCACAAAATGTGCATCCAACTCGGAGTTGTACCTAAATAATGTGACTTCTGGCGTCTTCCAAAATAGGAGGAGCTGGGGCGGGACAAGGGTGTGTTGACCACCTCTTTCCAAGTTCATGACAAGTAATGGCATTCACTACACTACAAATTTTATTTCAGCAAGGGCTGGAGAAGGATTTGTGATGAGTCGCACACAGAGGTGAACTCTGCTCTTTCGGATGGTCCTGACTCATGAAGATGCATACGCCTCTGACTACAGCCCTCCTCCTTATCAAGACTGGCATGAACAACAATGGTCTTGATGAATTTGTCCCTATAAAATTCTCACACATGCAAATTATGTCATGTAATTGCAAATGTCAACCACTGTATCATGAAAAGAGTATTGATTTGTTATTTTCAAAACATGTAATTAAAGGTTAGGCTCATGCATATGCTCAGTGCAGGTATCAGGAGCATTGCTGATGTAAAGACAAAACAGAGATACGAATTTATCAAGACTGGCATTTCATTAAGTATTTTTATTGGCCAAAATACTGTTATAAAGGCAATGAAACATTTCCTCTTGGTATGAAAATGAGGTCAGAACGTAACCTAGTAAGCCTTAGGGTACGTTCACATTTGCGTTGTTGTGTGTTGCATCGGCGACGCAACGCACAACGCATGCACAATGCATGCAAAAACGCATGGTTTTTTGACGCATTCGTCCATTTTTGGCTTGCTTTTGGACACCAAAAAAATGTCCTCTGGCCCTGACGCTTGCACCAAAAATGACGCATGCGTCACAAAACGCAAGACAACGCATGTCCATGTGCCCCAATGTTAAATATAGGGTCGCATGATGCATGCGTCACCGTGGCTGCGCCCGACATAACGCTAATGTGAACGTAGCCTTAGAGGTTTTGACTACTTCTCAAGATATTGCCTTTTTCTATAGTAGCGCTTCTCATTTTTAGTCCTCATGTATCCTAGATTATGTTTTAAAAGAATATTCTCATCTCCAGACTACTGCTGGAAGAGATTACTCTGATCCTGGATGTTGAAACACTTAGGCACCCTCGCCTAATTTTCTACTCCAAGACAAGAAGCTTCCTCTGTTACCCCATTGATGACCTCAATCTCAAGCTATGGCAATGTAAAAAAAAAAAATTGTGGGGATTTTTAAGTAATAAAGCATAAAAAAATATAAATTTGGTTTTGTCTTAATCAAATTGATCAACAAAATAGTGTTATATCTGTTTGTTTTTTGAGGGCAGAATGAAAAAAACGTACAAAATGGCATTCATAATACAGTGATGCAATGACAAGTAAACACCAGCATCCTAAAAGTTGAAAACATCTGCGTTTTTTTACGTGTTAAAGAGATGAATTTAGGGAGTTCTAACTGTATTCCAGAATATCAGAAAAATGTAAATAAAAAGTGTAAGCATTAGCAACCATTTTTAACCCCTTCACAACCTTGGACATACTCAGAACCTATTGGTCGGCTGGTACTTACCGAACTTAGATGTACTGAGTATGTCCATGCAATTTTGAACACGCAAGAGCTGTGCGCGCGATCGCCGCCAGGAATCAGCAGATTCTGACAGCTGACACCGTCACTCAGTGCAGTAGTGGTGCCCGCATCGCTCTCAGCACTTTAACCTCCTAAATGCATTTCGCAGGCATGCAGAGAAAGGGAGTCCAATCTTCACTCTGATCGGCACCCCTGCGATGTCATCACGGGAACCCCATCATTGCCATGCTGACATCAGGGTCACCAAGCTATGGCAGACCCCTCAGACCATTCACAGAGCACGGTCTCAGAGACTTCTGTCAGTGCAGCACTGACCGTTATAAGCCATTGCAATGCTTGTGCATTGCAATGATTGATACCCTGACAGAAGAATCTCTATAATGAGACAGATGGAGTCACTGTAGATGCTGCCAGGCCTGTAATCCAGCACTGTCTGTCTTTTCTGGCGTGCATAAAAGCACGGTCCGACATAGTTTTGTGCACTTCTGAACAGAAGAAAACCAATGAACAGAAGCCAGACGGAGTCAAAAGTTACTCTACTGTCTCGGGAGTTTCATCTGAATCATGTAACTCGGAAATTTAGAAGGAAACCCCAAAGTAAGCGCTGGGCAAATGTGATGTAAAATGTTCCCAATAAAAGATTCAACTCAATATACAAAAATTATAAGTCCCCACTCAGGTCCGTCACCTGTCAGTGGCACTACAATGTCAGTTTTCACTTTACTCAGTAACATTCACTGATTCTTGTTTCTGGAAAACATCCATGGAGTCAAAATCATCACTACACGTGTAAATAAATTACCAAATAGGTATAATTTCCAAAATGGTTTCCTGGGGGGGATTCTGCTTATCCAGCACTTAGGGGCTCTAAATATGGAGTCCACAAACTGTTTTATAAAAAAAATCTGGGTTCCAGAAGGCAAAAAGCGCTCCGTCCCTCCCGAGTCTCGGTGTATGACTAAGCAGTACTGTATAGCCACATATGGGGTATTTCTGCATTGAGCAGAAATTGTGGGACAAATTTTGGTGCCATTTTTACCCATTTCTCCTTGTGAAAATGTAAAATCTGAGGTTAACATAATTTTTGTACTGTAATGTAATTATTTTTTCTTTGCTGTCCAATTGCATAAAATTCGGTGTCATACCTGTGATGTCAATATGATCACTGCAACCCTATATTAATTCATCAAGAGGAGTAGCATGTAAAATGGGGTCATTTATGAGGAGTTCTACTGTTCTGGCATGTTATGGCCTCTTTCAGTGGGGCATGACACTCGTAAACCATAACAGCAAAATCTGCAGTACAATGTAGCCCTCCTTCCCTTCTGAGCTTTGCACTGTGACTGAAAAGTATATTGTGTTTACATATAGGGTATTGATGCATTCAGGAGAAATTTTTACAACAAACTGGTCCATTTTTTCCTATTAGCCCTTACAAAAATTAAAAATTTGGGGATAAAATAACATTTTAGGGGTAAAAATGTAATTATTCTTTCTTCACTGCTCAATAGCATAAAATTCTGTGAGACACATGTGTTGGCAATATGATCACTGCACCCCTAAATAAATTCATTAGAGAGTGTAGTTTGTAAAATGAGGTCATATGTGAAGGGGTTTCTACTGTTCTGGCACCTCAGGGGCTCTGCCTCTGCCAACGTGACATAGCACCCTCAAACCATTCCAGCAAAATCTGAACTCAATATGGCGCTTCTTCCCTTCTGAGCTTTGGACTCTGCCTCAAAAGTAGTTTTCTACTGCATATGAGGTATCCGCATACTCAAGAGAAATTACACAACAAATTTTGGGGTCCATTTACTCCTACTATCCTTGTGAAAATTAAGAATTTTTGACTAAAACATTTTTGTGGGGAAATTTTTTTATTTCATTTTTCACAGATCAGCATTGTAAAATTCTGTGAAGCACTTAGGGGTTCAAGGTGCTTGCCAGACAACTAGATAATGTCCTTGAGGGGTCAGTTTTCAAAATGGAGTCACGTGTGGGGGGTTTCCACCTTTGTTAGATCAGCTCACTTGGCTGCATACAGAGGAAGACTCAAGAACACTGTCTCTTTAAACCTTTTACTGGTTTATTAAGGATACTGTAACTAACAGGTAGTACCTAAGGCTGTCAATTGCCCATTTGTTGGCCAAGCATTTTTTTTCCACAATGTTGTAGGTTTTCTCCCAGGTAGAGAGTTTTCTGCTTAAATACAGGATGGGAGGTTCTTCCCTGTTTACTTCTTGAAACAACACTCCCAACCCAACCTCAGGGGCATCTTTCTGGGCCACAAATTCCTTACTGAAATAAGGTGCGATCAGGTCCGGCTGCTTACACAGGACAAGATTCAACTCTTGGAATGGCATCTCAGTTTCAGAAGACCACTTGGCCATTGACATCTTCATGCTTTTAAGAAGGTCACTCAGGGGTGGGGATGTCATGGTGAAATTTGGGATACATGGCCGATAGTACCCCACATCTCCCAGAAACGCCCGCACCTGCTTCTTGGAGACTAGTTGCAGCTAATTTTGGATTGCCTCCAGCTTATTCACTTGCTGCTTTATTTCACCCCTTCCAATGATATAGCACAAGTATTTTCTCTCTTCTTTCCCCATGGCACACTCCTTTGGGTTTATGGTAAACCTTGCCTTCCTCAGCATGTCCAGTATTGCCTGGAACCTCTGCATGTGGCATCCCCAGTCCAGGCTGAAGATCACAATGTCATCCAGGTAAGCTGCAGCATATTTTTTGTGAGAGGCTAGGATCCAGTCCATGGCCCTCTGGAAGGTAGCTGGGGCTCCCTATAGACTGATTGGCATCCTGATATAATGAAAGTACCCATTAGGTGTAGAGAATGTCATCTTTTCCTTGACACTTGGGGACAGGAAAATTTGCCAGTATCCTTTTGTTAGGTCCAGGGTGGTGATGTATCTGGCTGACTCTAGCCTCTCAATGAGTTCATCGACCCGGGCATCGGATATGAGTCGAATTTGGACACCTTATTTAGCTTTCTGTAGTCCTAACAGAAATGCCACTCTACATCCGGCTGTGGTACAAGGACTGTCATCGTGGGTGAGGAAGGAGTAAGTGCACAACAGCGGGGAGAGGGAGGAGGGAAACCACACGCTAGGGATGTAGGGAGTGGAGACCCCTAGGCAAATCTAAAATCACCATGTCTTCCCTAAACGTCCCTAAATAGGCTCTGCACCTATCACTGAACAGGAATCTAATCCCTTCCTGACCCTAGGGATAGACCCTGGTTAGGGAGATGACAGGGCAGGCACTAGTCAGTCCCCACTACAACTAAATACAGAGAGGGTAGACAAACGAGGGGAACGCAGCTTCAAAACACCACCAAGATGTCACGCCAGCAATCCTCCAAGAGCCTTCTGAGAAGGCACTAACTTACTGTAAGAACTTCCAGCTAGACAGATACAAGTAAGAGCTAACACTAGCAACATACCGCAAGCATGGAGAGGGATATCACTCCACAACAGAGATACAAAAATCAAGGTGATTGAGCTAATTGCAATAACTTTTTACAGCCGGATCCAGGATGACTGTCAGTCACCCCCTAACACACCTGTGACAAGGATAATGGGGCTGGATCAGCCACTCTTTGACTCCTTGATGACTCCCAGTAGTCAACATTCTCCTCATCTCCTTCTCAATAACTCCGCTGCAGTCTTTATAGATTTCATATGGCTTTTGAGTTTTGATTAACCCGCGTTCTTGTTGAACCTCTCCACCAGGCTGTGCGCCTGCGGATGGTACACTAATGTCTTAAGTTGTGTAATCTAGAGAGCCTTTGGACACAAAAGGAGTCCTTTGGTCTGTCAGATTCTCCCTTGGCATGCCCGTGCAGGAGAAAATATGGACTAGCTCTCGGCCTATAGTTCTGGCAGAGGAGTTTCTCAGTGGTACCACCTCCAGATACCATTTGGCATAGTCCATTGCCACTAAAATGTATTGTGCCTGGGGGACTTAACTAGGGGACCAACAAGGTCCATCGCCATCTGGTCAAATGGGACCTCTATAATGGGCAATGGCACTAGGGGACTGCGGAAGTGGGATACTGGATCAGTTAGCTGACAGGTAGGGCAGGAACGGCAGAAAAAAATGTCTCGGTGACATACACGCCTGTAAAACCTCTGAAGGACCCACTCTTGAGTTTTGTCTACTCCCAGATGCCCATCCAAGGGACCCGTTACCAGCAACTGTAATATCACTTCACCTCTCGGCTTAGTGACATGGGAAAGCAGCTCCTCATTTAAACTGAAATATGGAAACTTGGTGCCAGCATCTGCTTCTTGAGCAACCACATTTATCACAGCCACATTGTCAAATTCACTTTTTAATGTAAGATCCTGCATTTGATCAGTCCCCAAATTCCCCCCAGAAACACCCAACTAAGGAATCTTGGCCTCATTGGTCATCGTCTCATCCTCATGACCAGCAAGGACACAAAAGGGAGCTCATCCACCTATGACTGTGATGGGAATTCATCATGGTTGAGCCAGCTCTTGTCTGAGTCACTTGGTACCCCTGACTTACACCAGAACCAGCTAATGCCCCGTCCTATTATCACCGAGTGTAGCAGGTCCTTAACCACCCTGACCTCATGGGACTCAGCCCCAGAGTTAGTTTTTATAGTCCTTGGTGTCCCCATAAATACAACGGACACCTCCATTTTTTCTGGGAATCAACTGATGGGGGAGTATGGCCCTGAGGGTCAGTTTTGTGGAGCGCACGTACCGTTTTATTTCCCCCATTCATACAGTAAAGTGTTTTGTATAGCCCATACAATTAACATCCAGAGAAGGTTTCTTCCTCTTCCTAAATTACATTCCATATGTCCATTGTTTTTTGTTTGATACTCTCTCTCAAGTCTTCTATTAATCTAGTAGGATATTACTTTTTCTATCAAGTAACTCTATCTCACAGCGTTCCAGGCTAGATCTCCTATTTAGTAATTTCCCTGGTGTGAAACCTGCACATGACAAAGTGGTACCATTATAGACTGTATTTTATGGCCTATAGTATTATAATGCCCAGCAGTTGGATGAATGTGCTGCTACAAGTAAGGGGCTATTTTTTGGAGAGCAACCCATCTGAGCATAGTACAGATCCGTGCATCACGCATGCGCATACTTATGGATCGCGCCTGCATTCCATAGCAGCGCTTGCATTCCACAGCAGACCCGGGGACACAGGTTTTTTAACTTCCGGGTCGGGTTTGCTTTCCACACATCTGCATGCAGTCCGAAGAGCGGAAGTGACACATGTTAATGACTGGAAGTACGGCGGCATTTGATTGCAGGGCGCAAGTATAAGTTCAGACAACTCTCGCCTGCCCACACACTATGACGGCGTCTTTCTGATGGCACTAGTATGCTGGCCCCACTATATCCTCTGAAGAGCATAAGCGAAACGCATCAGGAGGGGGTTTTGAAGTAATCTACTGCTGTATCCAGATGAAGGGTAGGTCCCTGGTGGCATTAATACAGGTGAGATCTTTCCAGTTTGCCTAAGATCTCTATCTCGAGATTTCTAAAGGGGAAGGTGGTAGTCTCAAATCCTTGAATATGCATAGGTTGAAAAGGTAGTTGCATTAAGTGACGCCACCTCCACATTGACACATATGACACTGTTGACCCTTGTTTGTTTTGGACCCTGGTTTTGATGTGGTCTCAAAAGAGGGTCTTATTTGTGGAGGGTCTATGGATCTAAGAAGATGTACAGGGTCCTTGGACCAGTATAGGTCATACCCATTGAAATGCATTTCTTACTGTGGATCTCTTTGATGGAATATTTATTAACGCAGTAGTGGGTGTCTGACCACTTATATATGTGGAGATTGCACGGATTGGGAGTGATCTAGCATTGTTATTCCCAATCTAACCTGATCCTCATAGAACATATGCATACTTTGCTATTTTGATAAGGTCTGGCAAATAATAGGGATGGTGTAGTTTTCAAGGATCTACGTACAGCAGATAGAGGGGTGCTACAAAATATTACCCCATCTGATGCATCCCGCAATTGTTTTTTGTCTTACGCACCTTGCACTAATTTTCTTTTTGTTTGTTGTATATGGTAGTTGCCGATTTTAACGTTTACATTAAAGGTTACTTTTTAATCCAAATTGATATACATGTAATGTAAGTTGGATTCGACCACTAGCTAATGTATCGGGAGTATGGCCCTAACCAGAGTCATCAAACTCTCCAAGTTCAAGAGTCCTGACACCAGTGCCTCAATTATTGTTATGGGTACTGACTGCGGCCCCTCCCCAGGCTGATAGGGGATAGGCATACTATGAACAGCATCTCCCTAAGCTGCAGTCCATATGCTCAGAAGACATAGGACAACAAGCAGCTATGTGTCTAGGACCATTATATCTCCAGCAGAGCTAGTCTTCACCAGCGGCCTTTGGAAACCCCACAGTAACCCGTTTGGATCTCAGACTCTCCCTGTTGTGGCTCTACCATCCCTTTTCTGAGATTCAGGATTCTTCTGAGTACCCCAGTACGGTGAGACAACACCACTCTGACTAGTAGGGACCTGTCGACCACCTGGTACTTTTCCAGAAAGCCAACCTGGTTGTCTGCTTTCTGGACATCTTCCTAGGAATCCCAGGTCTGCATCTGCTTAGGAAGGGAGTGGACAAATCTGTCCATGACATCTCTCTTGACAATCCAGACTGGACCTGGAGGACTCTGGCTGGAACCATTTCTGTACAAGATGCAGTGCAATGAACATTTGGAAGCGAGGGGGGTTTCGCCATAATAGGCCCAGTGGTGAATCCTTTGTGCTCTGAATGACATAGTCACTCCCGCATGTGCCAAAATTTCCATTTTTGATAATGCATACTCCTGTGCACCCTGTAATTGCAGGTTAAAACAAGCCGTTTGGGGCTCACCAATCAGATCGGGGGCCAGCACCTCCACCCACTCCTCTGGGGGCACTTTCTACCACTCTACTGCCCATTCAAAAACAGTCAAAAATGCCTCCACATCATCCCCTGGGGTCATCTTTTCCATGGCTCATCTTACCGCTTTCCAAAAAAGCGGGTCATCACCTGGAGTTAGGGGAGGGCCTGACAGTCTCCCACAAACAGCCTCTGCGAAGAGTTTCATCTGCCATGCAAGCACCTCCTGTTGCTGCACTGATGCTTTTGGAACTGCTGCACTAACAATTTATTTGTTTCCTGTTGCGCCAGTTGCTGCTGCTGCTGTTGGACCTGGACCAAGTGTTTGATCAGCTTCTCCATGCTGTCTGTCGTCATTTCCTGGCTTATGGTCACCTTCTTGCAGGGCACGCAGTTTGTCCACAGCCGCTATACGTGTTCCTGGAATTTTGTGTGCATTTGAAACACCAACTGAGGTAGATCAACTAACTCGACTGCATATGAAGGAAGACCCAGGAACACTTCTCTTATAAACCTCTGACTGATTCTTTTTTAAGAATACTGGATAAACTGGTGGAAAGGTGGCAAAAACAAACAAGGCCTTTCTGGTCTAAGGAAAAAACAAAACATTACAAAGCACAGTCCTTGTTATTACGGAGATCTATCCACTCAGGAAAAAATCACATGCATTGGTTCAGCCTTCCTTATGAGAACAAACAGCCTTGGAGTCCCTATCTCCAGGCCTACTGAACATCTAGTGACTCACAAGGCTGGCTATTTATATCCCACACCCACCTCACCCTGAGGTGCAGATATTGTTCACAAAAACCCAGCCCTTAAAATGGCTGATGAACTCCTCTCCATACAGAGTGTGCTGGAGCAAATTTCTAGGTTTCAAATCACTGAAGCTCATAGCCTCAGGGTAACATATCTCCACTCTAGGACTTTGACTTGTCACAAACTGTTTAGACGCATAATAGGAATATACTCACCCTCGGACGCGCCCTGCTTCTTTCCGGCAGCCTTCCTTCCTAAGAATCAGCGCTTGCAGGACCTTGCGGTGACGTCACGGCTTCTGATTGGTCGCGCGAGCGGTCACATGGGCGGTCTCGCGACCAATCAAAAGCCGCGACGTCACCGCAAGGTCCTGGAAGCGCTGATTCGAAGGAAGGAAGGTTCCCGGTTAGTACCAGGGCGTGTCCGAGGGTGAGTATAGCAATATTTTTTATTTTAATTCTTTATTTTACACTTAAATATGGATCGCAGGGCCTGAAGGAGAGTTTCCTCTCCTTCAGACCCTGGGAACCATTGGAAACCCAATGCACTGCATTGGGTTTCGAGTTTCGGCCGACCCCGACCCCGACTTTTTTATAGGATCGGCCGATTTCACTCGACCCGACTGTTGAAAAAGTCGGGTTTCGTGAAACCCGACCCGATCCTATAAAAGTAAAAGTCGCTCAACACTAGTCCTGAGAATAAAGTGACTCCAAAATAATTATTTTTCTATAAAATAGTTTTTATCGTATAAAAGCGCCAAAACATAAAAAAGTGATATAAATGAGTTATCGCTGTAATCGTACTGACCCGAAGAATAAAACTGCTTTATCCATTTTACCAAATGCGGAACGGTATAAACGCCTCCCCCAAAAGAAATTCAGGAATAGCTGTTTTTTGGTCATTCTGCCTCACAAAAATCGGAATAAAAAGCGATCAAAAACTGTCACGTGTCAGAAAATGTTACCAATAAAAACGTCAACTCGTCCCGCAAAAAAGAAGACCTCATATGACTCTGTGGACCAAAACATGGAAAAATTATAGGTCTCAAATATGGAGACGCAAAAACTTTTTTGCTATAAAAAGCATCTTTTAGTGTGTGACAGCTGCCAATCATAAAAATCCGCTTTAAAAAACGCTATAAAAGTAAATCAAACCCCCCTTCATCACCCCCTTAGTTAGGGAAAAATAATAAAATTAAAAAAAATGTATTTATTTCCATTTTCCTGTTAGGGTTAGGGCTAGGGTTAGGGTAAGGGCTAGAGTTGGGGCTAGGGTTGGAGCTAAAGTCAGGGTTAGGGTTGGGGCTAAAGTTAGGGTTAGGGTTGGGGCTAAAGTTAGGGTTAGGGTTGGGGCTAAAGTTAGGGTTAGGGTTGGGGCTAAAGTTAGGGTTTGGATTACATTTACGGTTGGGATTAGGGTTTGGATTAGAGTTAGGGGTGTGTCAGGGTTAGGGTGTGGTTAGGGTTACTGTTGGGATTAGGGTTAGGGGTGTGCTTGCATTAGGGTTTCAGTTAGAATTGGGGGTTTCCATTGTTTCGGCACATCAGGGGCTCTCCAAACGAGACATGGCGTCCGATCTCAATTCCAGCCAATTCTCCGTTGAAAAAGTAAAACAGTGCTACTTCCCTTCCGAGCTATCCCGTGCGCCCAAACAGGGGTTTACCCCAACATATGGAGTATCAGCATACTCGGGACAAATTGGACAACAACTGTTGGGGTCCAAGTTTTCTTGTTACCCTTGAGAAAATAAAAATTTGGGGGGCTAAAATCATTTTTGTGGGAAAAAAAAGATTTTTTATTTTCACGGCTCTGCATTGTAAACTGTAGTGAAACACTTGGGGTTTAAAAGTTCTCACAAAACATCTAGATAAGTTCCTTGGGAGGTGTAGTTTCCAATATGGGGTCAATTGGGGGGGTTTCTACTGTTTGGGTACATCAGGGGCTCTGCAAATGCAACGTGACACCTGCAGACCAATCCATCTAAGTCTGCATTCCAAATGGCGCTCCTTCCCTTCCGAGCTCTGCCATGCGCCAAACAGTGGTTCCCCCCCACATATGGAGTATCAATGTACTCAGGACAAATTGGACAACAACTTTTGGGGTCCAATTTATCCTGTTACCCTTGTGAAAATACAAAACTGGGGGCTAAAAAATCATTTTTGTAAAAAAAAATATATATTTTTTCACGGCTCTGCGTTATAAACTGTAGTGAAACACTTGGGGGTTCAAAGTTCTCACAACACATCTAGATAAGTTTCTTGGGAGGTCTAGTTTCCAATATGGGGTCACTTGTGGGTGGTTTCTACTGTTTGGGTACATCAGGGGCTCTGCAAATGCAACGTGACGCCTGCAGACCAATCCATCTAAGTCTGCATTCCAAATGGCGCTCCTTCCCTTCCGAACTCTGCCATGCGCCAAAACAGTGGTTCCCCCCCACATATGGGGTATCAGCGTACTCAGCACAAATTGGACAACAACTTTTGGATATGTTACCATTGTGAAAATACAAATCTGGTTGCAAAAAAATCATTTTTGTGAAAAAAAAATAATTTTTATTTTCACGGCTCTGCGTTATAAACTGTAGTGAAACACTTGGGGGTTCAAAGCTCTCAAAACACATCTAGATAAGTTCCTTAGGAGGTCTACTTTCCAAAATGGTGTCACTTGTGGGGGGGTTTAATGTTTAGGCACATCAGGGGCTCTCCAAACGCGACATGGTGTATTCTCAATTCCAGTCAATTTTGCATTGAAAAGTCAAACGGCGCTCCTTCTCTTCCGAGCTCTGCCATGCGCCCAAACAGTTGTTTACCCCCACATATCAGGTATCAGCATACTCAGGACAAATTGGACAACAACTTTTGGGGTCCAATTTCTTCTCTTACCCTTGGGAAAATAAAAAATTGGGGCGAAAAGATCATTTTTGTGAAAAAATATGATTTTTTATTTTTACGGCTCTGCATTATAAACTTCTGTGAAGCACTTGTTGGGTGAAAATGCTCACCACACATCTAGATATGTTCCTTAAGGGGTCTACTTTCCAAAATGGTGTCACTTGTGGGGGGTTTTAATGTTTAGGCACATTAGGGGCTCTCCAAACGCAACATGGCATCCCATCTCAATTCCAGTCAATTTTGCATTGAAAAGTCAAATGGCGCTCCTTCCCTTCCGAGCTCTGCCATGTGCCCAAACAGTGGTTTACACCCAAATATGGGGTATCAGCGTACTCACAACAAATTGTACAACAAATTTCGGGGTCCATTTTCTCCTGTTACCCTTGGTAAAATAAAACAAATTGGAGCTGAAGTAAATTTTTTGTGAAAAAAAGTTAAATGTTCATTTTTATTTACATAGTGGATGCTTTCCTGAAACGGAAAGTACTTGCAAGCAGCATAATACAAAGAATAGCAGGTTTACCCAGAATCCTTTGCAGTAGGCGGAGCTATGCAAATCATCTCTTTCCACCCCAGTCTAATCCACAGCGCTTGGAACCGCCAAGCGTGCAAGGCTGCGGATTAGTTTCTAAATTTACACAGCCAACCAATTCCTACCTGTGGACACGTGTTTCGGGCTTTAGGCCCTCATCAGCACAGGGCTGGAATTGGTTGGCTGTATGGAGTGGGGCTCGGTGAGCAAGCGATACATATATGCTAGCCACCTTAGGGAGAGCCCTCCCTAAGGTGGCTAGCATATATGTATCATTTTTATTTAAACATTCCAAAAATTCCTGTAAAACACCTGAAGGGTTAATAAACTTCTTGAATGTGGTTTTGAGCACTTTGAGGGGTGCAGTTTTTAGAATGGTGTCAAACTTGGTTATTTTCTATCATATAGACCCCTCAAAATGACTTCAAATGTGATGTGGTCCCTAAAAAATATTGGAGTTGTAAAAATGAGAAATTGCTGGTCAAATTTTAACCCTTATAACTCCCTAACAAAACAAATTTTGGTTCCAAAATTGTGCTGATGTAAAGTAGACATGTGGGAAATGTTACTTATTTATTATTTTGTGTCACATATCTCTGTGATTTAAGGGCATAAAAATTCAAAGTTGGAAAATTGCAAAATTTTCCAAATTTTCGCCAAATTTTCTTTTTTTCACAAATAAACGCATGTTATATCAAATAATTTTTACCAATATCATGAAGTAGAATATATTACGAGAAAACAGTGTCAGAATCGCCAAGATCCGTTGAAGTGTTCCAGAGTTATAACCTCATAAAGGGACAGTGGTCAGAATTGTAAAAATTGGCCCGGTCATTAACGTGCAAACCACCCTAGGGGCTTAAGGGGTTAATTGAATAGAAATAATGTCACTACCCCCAGTCCTGTAGAGATCACCAAGCAGGGGCGCTGAAGAGGCAGGAGTTACGTAGGATGAAAAACGATCTAGGTCCATCAAGGTAAATCTTTCTCCACCAATTAGACATTTTTCAATTAAATGATCTATAACCCACGAAGCTATGTGTACAGAGGAAATCATCTGACCCTTTTTTACAAGCTGTTAGGACAGTCTCACACGGTACCACACCGGTACCTCCCCTGCATCTGGTGCTGAAGCCGCCATTCATATCTTCTCTCCAGCAACGTTCGCTGGGGAGAAGATATGAAAAATCCTTTTTGTTGTTGTTTTTTCGTGTTTGAAATATGGTAAGTGGAGCTGCATATTCATGATTGTAATCGGCAGCACCACGTGACCGCTCATACAGGAGAAGCTGCGGCGAGGACAGGACGCTGCGAGGGAGCCGGGTGAGTATTTCATTAACAGCGGGCAGGCGCAAAGGGGGTGGGAGGGGGGTGGGGACAGGGATCTTTATTTTAAACACGAAAAAACAAAAAAAAAGGATTTTTCATATCTTCTCGCCAGCGAACGCAGCTGGAGAGAAGATATGAATGGCGGTTTCAGCACCACGTGGGGGCGACAGCGCATACCGTAGCGCTGTCTCCTGCACGCCACACGGACTGCACACGGACAGCGTCCGTGTGCGGTGCGTGTTTTACACGGACCCATTGACTTTAATGGGTCCGTGTAATCCGTGCGCTCCCTCGTTCACTGACATGTCTCTGTGTTTTGCACATGGACACACGGTCCGTGAAAACACGCTGACATGTGCAGAGACACATTGATTTCAATGTGTCTACGTGAGTCAGTGTCTCCGGTACGTGAGGAAACTGTCACCTCACGTATCGGAGCCACTGACGTGTGAAACCGGCCTTATATTGTCTGCCATTACTATCTCTTGTGGTAACGAATTCAATAGTCTGACTGCTTTAACCATAAAGAACCTTTCCTATTTAGCTGCCGGAATCACCTTTTTTTCACCTGGTCCATTGTATGGCCTTGGATTGTAGTGAATTTTTAATTGATCATTTTCTCTTGATAAAAATGTGAAACAAAACCCATTTGTAACAGGATAAACTGTGCAAACACTATAGGAACACGCAAAAATAGTTATACTGATTTCTGCACATGAAATAGCACTTTGAAGCTTTGGAAATGTTATTCATCTCGAGTTTGTTATTGTCTGTTGTGAAAAGGACATCAGATAAAACAGGATTTAATTACCAGATATAGAGATATGTGCATAAAGCTGTAATAAATAAAAGTCAGCACATAATGCAAATGGGATTTGTTTAAATATAGTGAAAAGCAAAACAAAAACATTATAATTGAAAAAAACACGCTAACAAATATATTTGGGGGGTTGGTAACATCTCATGTTCTGCTTAGTGACTGTTTCACAATGATAATAAAAGGAACACATTGGCTCTCGCATCATTTTGACAATAAAATGTAACAAAATCAAAAGAAACTAATCCTTAAGATACAGGAAGAATATTCAAACATCAATTAAACAAAATTACAAATATTTTATAATCTCATAGGAACCATTAAACCTCCGTTTTGCTCACAACTCTACAATTTATTGCCATTTTTGCTAACGTAACTACAAAAGTAAAAATAATATAAAAATAATGTATTTCAAAGCCATTAACGCGACGTCACCGCAAGCTATTAGCGCGCTCATTTTTGAAAAATGAGCGCGTTAATGACTTTCAAAGACGTAGCGGCTTGTGATTGGTCGCGGCCACGCGACCAATCACAAGCCGCTATGTCTTTCAAAGCCATTAACGCGCTCATTTTTCAAAAATGAGCGCGCTAATAGCTTGCGGTGACGTCGCGGCTTGTGATTGGTCGCGGCCGCGACCAATCACAACCCGCTACGTCTTTGAAAGCCATTAACGCGCTCATTTTTAAAAATGAGCGCGTTAATAGCTTGCGGTGACGTCGCGGCTTGTGATTGGTCGCGTGGCCGCGACCAATCACAAGCCGCAACGTCTTTGAAAGTCATTAACGCGCTCATTTTTAAAAAATGAGCGCGCTAATAGCTTGCGGTGACGTCGCGGCTTGTGATTGGTCGCGTGGCCGCGACCAATCACAAGCCGCTACGTCTTTGAAAGTCATTAACGCGCTCATTTTTCAAAAATGAGCGCGCTAATAGCTTGCGGTGACGTCGCGGCTTGTGATTGGTCGCGTGGCCGCGACCAATCACAAGCCGCAACGTCTTTGAAAGTCATTAACGCGCTCATTTTTCAAAAATGAGCACGCTAATAGCTTGCGGTGACGTCGCGGCTTGTGATTGGTCGCGTGGCGGTCACATGGGCGGCCCGCGACCAATCAGAAGCCGGGACGTGTTTCTCAGGTCCTAAAAGCGCTGATTTTGAACAACGAAGCCTGCCGGTTACCCGCGGACTCACCAGGGGCCGCCGGAGAGGTAAATATATCAATATTTTTTATTTTAATTCTTTATTTTACACATCTCTATGTATCCGATACCCGATACCACAAAAGTATCGGATCTCGGTATCGGAATTCCGATACCGCAAGTATCGGCCGATACCCGATACTTGCGGTATCGGAATGCTCAACACTAGTCACAACTAGTGTTGAGCCTTCGAATACTGCAAATATCGGGTATCGGCCGATGTTCGCTGTATCGGAGTTCCGATACTGAGTTCTGATACTTTTACAATATCGAATACCGGAATCGGAAGTTCCCATAGTTCAATGATGCACTATAATGGAGTGTGGGTGGTGTGGCGGAGACTACGTGTCTGTGTGTGTGGGTGGGGTCTGTGCGTGACCGTGGGGGGTCTGTGCGGGCCTGCCGGGGGTCTGTACGGGCCTGCCGGGGGTCTGTGCAGGCTTCCGGGGGACTGTGCGGGCCTGCCGAGGGTCTGTACGGGCCTGCCGATGGTCTGTGCGGGCTGCCGGGATCTGTAATGGCTCCTGCAGTGCATCACTGAGAGGTTACTATAGTTCAGACAGTCCAGCCAAGAAAAAAAGAATACCACCGCACTGCTGCTATATGCCTGACCCTAAAATCTTCAACCCAAATGATGCTACTGTGTTAGATGCCTCTAGAATGAATCCCCTCTGATACCATTGGGGGTGCAGCTTCAAAAAAATCCATAACAGTCCATACCATGCAATAGAGAAAGAAAAAGAAGCGCACTTACCCCGGTTCGGTGGTCACAACCTTATTTGGACATGTGTTAAAATAATAGCAGGGAGGAAAGTGAACTATAAACGGACTACGGCCGTTTCGTGCTATACAGCACTTCAACGGCCGTAGTCCGTTTATAGTTCACTTTCCTCCCTGCTATTGTTTTAACACATGTCCAAATAAAGTTGTGACCACCGTACCGGGGTAAGTGCGCTTCTTTTTCTTTCTCTATTGCATGGTTACTATAGTTCAGAGTCTCACTTTATGGCATTTGCTGTGTGGGAAATTTCTCACACAGCAATGCCAAAAATGAGACTAGGGATTATTTTTTTTACAGTGGCGGAGGAATACAGTGCGGAAGGATACCTTCCTCCCATCATTGTATTCCTGGAGCCCCTAGCGAGCGGTCACATCAGGTGATGCTGCCATTCTCCATGGGAAATCATCGTGGGACACTCGTGGATTTCTGCGGATCAGGAAGTATATTGTTTGTTTGTTATTTTTATATTTTTTTTACAGATGACACTGGCTGGTAAAATCATCATCGCCAGACAGCTGTGGTTCCCACACTGCCAAAAGGCAGAGTGAGCGCGCAGCTGTGATTGGAGGTATAACGTTTACCTCCAGTCACTGGTATCATTTCATGGGACTACTGCTCACATGAGCCGATGCCTGCTGCCACTAACAGCAGCGAAAGCAGGAGCGGCTGATGGGAGTATTCTTCAGCCAGCGCCAGCGCTGTAAATAAATAATTTAAAAAAAAGCTGGTATGGATTCACTTGTATTTCTAATAACCAGCCAGGCAAAGCTCATAGTATTGTTGCTTTTTATTTTTGTTTTATTACAGGAGATTAGAAATTCAGTGGAATTAGGCATTAGGTGAGTATAACTGTGTTTGTTATGGAAAAATGGAAAGCTGTGTTTTGTTTTATTTCCAATAAAAGACTTTATTCTGGCTGTGTCTTTATCTGCAATATAACTATAGGATTAGCAATGGATAGGTGTCTTATAGACGCCTCTCCATTACTAAGCCGTGGGCTTGATGTCCCCTGTCAATACAAAAGTGACATCAACCCCATAAATATGAACCCCACCTACTACCGCTACAGGCAAGAGGGAAGAGCTGGGCAAAGCACCAGAATTGGTGCATCTAATAGATGTGCCTTTTCTGGGTGGCTGAAGGCTGCTATTTTTTGGCTGGGGGGCAATATCTGTGGTCCCTTACTAGCCTGAGAATATCAGGCCCAAGCTGTCTGCTTTAGCAAGGCTGCTTGTCAAAAATGGGGGGACTCCACATTTTTTTTAATTATTTACAGTGGGTATGGAAAGGATTCATACTCCTTTACATTTTTTAATCTTTGCTTCATTGCAGCCATTTAGTAAATTCAAAAAAGTTCATTTTTTTCTCATTAAAGTACACTCTGCACCCCATCTTGACTGAAAAAAACAGAAATGTAGTAATTTTTGCAAATTTATTAAAAAAGAAAAACTGAAATATCACATGTCATAAGTATTCAGACCCTTTGCCCAGTATTGAGCAGAATCACCCTTTTGAGCTAGTACAGCCATGAGTCTTCTTGGGAATGATGCAACAAGTTTTTCACACCTGGATTTGGGGATCCTCTGCCATTCTTCCTTGCAGAGCTTCTCCAGTTCCGTCAATTTGGATGGTGAATGTTGGTGAACAGCCATTTTCAGGTCTCTCCATAGATGCTCAATTGGGTTGAGATAAGAGGTGTGGATGGTCCATTCAAGAATGGTTTCAGAGTTGTTCTGAAGCCACTCCTTTGTTATATTAGCTGTGTTCTTAGGGTCATTGTCTTGTTGGAAGGTGAACCTTCGGCCAAGTCTGAGGTCCAGAGCACTCTGGAAGAGGTCTTCATCCAGGATATCTCTGTACTCGGCCACATTCATGCTTCCTTCAATGATGACCAGTCCTCCTGCCCCTGCAGCTGAAAAAAACCCTCATAGCATGATGCTGCCACCACTGTTGGGATTGTAATGGGCAGGTGATAAGCAGTGCCTGGTTTTCTCCATGCATACTGCTTACAATTATCACCAAAAGGTCTATCTACATCTCATCAGACCAGATAATCTTATTTCTCAAAGTCTGGGAGTCCTTTGTGTGTCCTTTCATATGTGTTGCACTGAGGAGAGGCTTCCATCGGGCCATTTTGCCATAAAGGCCTGACTGGTGGAGGGCTGCAGTGATAGCTGACTTTGTGGAACTTTCTCCCATCTCCCTACTGCATCTCTGGAGCTCAGCCACAGTGATCTTGGGGTTCTTCTTTTCCTTTCTCACCAAGGCTCTTCTCCCATGATTGCTCATTTTGGCTGGACGGCCAGGTCTAGGAAGACTTCTGGTGGTCCCAAACTTCTTCCATTTAAGGATTATGGAGGCCACTGTGCACTTAGGAACCTTGATTACTGTAGAAATTCTGTTGTAACCATGGCCAGATCAGTCTTGCCGCAATTCTGTCTCTGAGCTCCTTGGCCAGTTTTTTTTACCTCATGATTCTCATTTGGTCTGACATGTCCTGTGAGCTGTGAGGTCTTATATAGACAGGTGTGTGTTTTCCAAATCAAATCCTATTGGTTTAATTAAACACAGCTGGACTCCAATGAAGGAGTAGTACCATCTCAAGGAGGATCACTGGAAAATGGACAGAATATGACTTAAATATGAGTGTTTGAGCAAAGGGACTGAATGCTTATGACCATGTGATATGTCAGTTTTTATTTTTTATTAAATTTGCAAAAAATTCTACATTTCTGTTTTTTTTTTAGTCAAGATGGGGTGCAGAGTGTACATTAATGAGAAAAAAATGAACTTTTTGAATTTACCAAATGGCTGCAATGAAACAAAGTGAAAACTTTAAAGTGGTCTGAATACTTTCCGTACCCACTGTATTAAAATAATTTAAAAAATCTGAGTGGGGACGCCTCTGTTCTTGATAACCAGCCTTGCTAATGCTGACAGCTGAGGGAGGGTTGCCCTTGCTGGTTATCAAAAATACAGGGAAACCCACATAATTTATATTTATTATTATTTATTTACAGTGCAGGCAACAGCTGATGAATACCATCATCAGCGGCTCCTGTCCTCACTGTTATTAACATCAGCAGGCATTGACTGATGGGAGCAGTAGTCCCATCAGCTGACAGCAGTGACCGGAAATTATCTTTACACCTCTGATCATAGCTGCGGGCTCACACTGTCATTTGACAGTGTGGACACAGCGGCTGATTGACTTTTACTGTATGGGTTCACCCATCTCTAATCTGCTGTAAATACTTAACATGTGCTCATACTCTTTGTCTATAAGACACTTTTCAAAATGTCCCAATTAGCTCTACAGCATATTAAAGAGGACTTTTCACCAAATTTTTCATAATGAACTAGACAGTTTCAAGTCCAAGTGTGTGTTATCAGAGTTTTCACTGGGGGTGTTGACTTCTTCTCCCTGTATGATGCTTACCAATGATAAGCAGGCATCAATACTTAAAGGAAAAAAAACATGCCCCCACCATAGCTTAGAGCAGATATCTCAGGGAGTGAGATGTAATGATATAGCTCTGGTCATTGTCTAACCTGCTGCATGAGTAAGTGTGGGGTGTAGGGAAGGGGTAGTGTAGCTATTCAATTCATTAGGTGTCAAATACTTTGACTTCTAATATCTCTGCAACGCAATTTAAAAAAAATGTATTTAGTGTTGCAGTCATTAATACATCCTGTGGCTATTTCAGCATGAAAAATTTGGTGCAAAGTTCTCTTTACTACTTGATATTTCTTGATATTTATATAGGTAACTGTCAGCTTTGTGTAAGCAGTCAAATACTCCTGCGTTTAATTATACATGAGTAGAGTTCCACTCCAGGGTTAGGCAACAGAGAGAACTTATTTTGAGGAATATGAGGATGATTTTTTGCACTGCTGGTGGAGTTCCACTGATCAATCAGGACACCCAAGATGGATCAATATTCAGTTTCGAAATTATCCAACTTCTTCAGGAAATAACCATGGTAAAAAGGTTTTTACTGTGGTTTTATCCTGAAGAAGTTGGATAACTTTGAAAAGAGTAGAAATTAAAAATCACATACTGAATCATCACAGATGTCCACCCTCATGTTCCACAAAATGTGTTGAAAGGGAACCTGTCACCTGAATTTGGCGGGACAGGTTCCTGGACATATGGGCGGGGTTTACGGTGTTTAATTCATCCTTTCCTTACCCATTGGCACAGGACACAGCATGAACTTCAACCCAATATTGCGGCCAGCATGCAGCCAGCGGGTAAGGAAAGGGTGAGCAAGGTTTTTTCTCCTTAATTTCTATACTATAGGACAAAACCCTATTGCACTCTTTGTTCCCCAGTTTTTTCTCCTTGCAGAGATAACTTGGCACACTTTTTGAAAGTAGACAACTACATTTTTAATGTTGCAACAATCTGAAAAAGATCATGACGTTTCAGTCTTACATAATTAGAAATTCATCAGACAACGGATTGTACTAGTAGCGGGCAGAGGAGGAATTGATCACTGGCAGTCTAGCGTATTTTATGTGGACACTCTGTACTACCAGCACTTCCTACCTCTTCTGCCCTTTTACTAGTGCAATCTGTTTCCTTATGATGATATAATTGTAAAAGGCCAAAATGTTATGATCTTTTTTGGATTGTTACTACAATAAAAATTCAATTGTCTACTTTCATAAAGTGTTCGGAATTCATTCTATTGCCTGTCAGGTTCATATATACCTGACATGTCATAGGCGCATTTTGCAACGTTGGCTGTTGAGTTCCAGAGGATAATATCCGACATTACCATGAGAGGTTTGGCTGATGTTGGCACTTGAGAGAGACATGTTGTAGAATCATTTAATAGTTAAATGTAATATTTACGGTATATGTACATTGATCTCTGAAAAGTAAGATCAAGCTATGATTCTAGAAGAATGTCCTTTTTTTTAGCGATCATGAGCACCTCAGTTTATGAAAATAACAGAGACCCCTTTATAGCAATTGAAAATCCATGTAAATCCATGTATCCATGACAAATATTTGCAGTGTTTAATATGTCAATCATTTAGGTAGCAGAATACTTTTAAGTACTCAGGCTACAAAACAGAGGTTCATAGGAATCAAGATTCTCATTATGACAAATTTTCCTTCAACTTCTTTACCTAATGTAAACCAGCTGAAAAATTTGTGAAAATCATAAGAAGGATCAAAATGATTTGAAAATAATCTAAATAGCTAAGAGACTATGCTGTAGTTTTGTAGCCAATCGACAATGTTGGGTTTTCATTTATAAACTCGTATAATGAAACTAACTACTTTGGAAATGACTATATTCATTGAACTTGCATGAAATATCCCCAAAAATTTAGTTTCTAACTAATCTGAATTTTTGGGGTTTAAAATTGTGCAATACCTGGAAACAATTCAGCCATTGTCAGGAGAGGAAAGCGAGGGGTCAAGAAGAGCTAAGTATAGGAGTTCTCTGCACATTCAATTTACAGCAAATGTATTCAATGCTAATCAAATGTCTCCCTATAAATTCAGCAATTCTGCCCAAAATGAATTTCAGTAGATTCACTTAACTATAACATTTATCCTTTTGCTAGCCATAGACATTAGGCATTCCTATCAATAATACAAATATGCATAATATCTGTATGACCCTGAGACTAGAGTTGGTCAGCTGTCATGACTAGTGTTGAGCATTCCGATACCGCAAGTATCGGGTATCGGCCGATATTTGCGGTATCGGAATTCCGATACCGAGTTCCGATATTTTTGTGATATCGGGAATCGGTATCGGGATTTAGATTAATGTGTAAAATAAAGCATAAAAATAAAAAATATTGATATATTTACCCTCGGACGGGCCCTGGTTGTCACTGCTGCAATCGCCATGCTTTTCTTCCTAAGAATGAGCGCTTTAATGACCTTCGATGATGTCGCGGCTTGTGATTGGTCGGTATTGCTCAACACTAGTCATGACATATCATATCGGGTAAAGTATCAAAAAGCAGCTGATAAGGTCAAATTCAGTAAAATAGTATGCCTACTATCTATTTTATCTCCTGCCTGTAGAAACAAGTCAGGAGAAAGATTTGATCTTTTTTTTGACAGAAATTTATTTTCCACTCTCTAATAGTAAATAACACAGTACATTAGGAGGCTCTGCTGGAGAATTGTGTGAGCTGATGTGTAGGTAACATGTAGCTATAAGTATGTTTTGTTAATTTTTTTTGTTGATTTCTTTATTATATTGTCTCCTTTGATTAGAGATGAGTGAATCATTAATAATAATAATAATAATAATAATAATAATAACCCCTGTTTTTTCATGACATATTGCATCTCATGTTAGTGGTAAAATTTCTTCGATAAGACTTGTGTTTATTTATGAAAAAACTGAAATTTGGTAAAAATTTAGAAAATTTTGCAGTTTTCAAGCTTTTAATTTTTGTGTTTTTGTGTCCTTATATCAGAGAGTCATGTTACACAAAATAGTTAATATATAACATTTCCCACATGTCTACTTTACATCAGAACAATTTTGGAAACATAATTTTTTTGTTATAAAGTTATAAGGGTTAAAAGTTGACCAGAAAGTTCTAGGTTATCCCAGAAAATTTACAAAACTGTTTTTTTTAGGGACCACCTCACATTTGAAGTGACTTTAAAGGGTCAATATGACAAAAAATACCCCAAAGTGACACCATTCTAAAGACTGCACCCATCAACGTGCTCAAAACCACATTCAAAAAGTGTATTAACCCTTTGTTAAGGACTGGCGGAACGCACCAAGTACAAGATGAAATGGAACTAGGTGCGTTCGCAGTCCGAGGTCCACCGTGCAGGTAAAAACCCTGCTGCTAGTAAGACGGACTATATGGCGGTACTATAAGTATACACGCACGGGTTAACTTCACCCTGCGTGAAGGAAGCGATCCTGTTGCATCACAGGACCGCAGTACCGCACATAGAGCGCGAGCAAGCAGTCAGCGAACTCAACCCCAACTAGGATTGAAGTCCGATTAGACACTTGCTGGCACAACACCGCAACTGGGTGTGTAAGGAAACTAAATAATAATATAAAGGCACAAGAGTGCGTGCGGTGCCGCACAGACGGACGCCACTAACCACCCAGGCTTGGGTCAGGAAAGCGCAGAGCAAGCGCACGGCGCCGTACAGGCGGACACAGCAACTGGTAGCTGTAATGTGTGTTACGTGCTGTTGGATAAGTCGGGCGCTAGATAGCAAACATACACCTTCCGCGAACAGTCATTCAATAGGGAGGGTTATTTAAAGAGCGACTTTCACTCACAACACACACAGATATTTACAAGACAATACTAGCGCATTGCCGTGCGGTCATGCGCAGTTTATATAGCTGCAGCACAGGAAACAGCTACAGAAGTTTTGCCCTTTCAAGACCTGCCAAAAGGACCAATGGGATGTGCTGCAGTACCTGAGCATGTGACCCTCGATCTCCAACGGGAGATCCTGCCCTGGGCATGCTCAGACAGAGAAAAGCAGGACTTAGATCCAGAAATGTCCACTCGCCGCTGCCCAGCACTGGCTTCAATGGCAGAAGCAGGAAAAGCAGCAGTAACTCTTCGCACAGAGTCAGACTGAGCGAGACGCTGGGATCGACGTCCCTGCTGAGCAGACTCCACTGCAGCTGGAGAAGAATGGGAGACCGCAGCGGAGATGGATGGAGATTCCCCCTGTGCAGCAGAGGAAGCTCGACTCCTAACATTACCCCCCCTCCTAGTGCCCCCCCTCCTTCGGCCTCGCTACGTTCGAAGGCAGCAATGAGCTGCGGGGCCCGAATGTGCTCAACAGGCTCCCAGGACCTGTCCTCGGGGCCATAACCCTTCCAGTCTACCAAATAAAATTTTTTGCCACGTACCACCTTGAACCCCAAAATAGCGTTCACCTCATAATCGTCCGTAGACGAACCCGATGTCCAGCAGATGACTCGGAAAACCGGGACATATACACGGGTTTCAAGAGGGACACATGAAAGGTGTCGGTGATACCCAGGCGTGGCGGAAGGGCCAGACGGTAGACCACAGGATTAACCTGTTTGAGGACCTTGAAGGGACCCAAGTAGCGAGGTGCAAACTTAGTGGACTCTACACGCAGCCTGATGTTACGGGCGGAGAGCCACACTAAATCGCCAGGAGCAAAGGTCGGGGCAGGGCGCCGATGTGCATCGGCGGAGGACCTCATTCTCTCCTTCGAGGCCCGAATGGCATCCTGAATGTGGTCCCAAATGTCCCGTGCCTCCACTGCCCAGTCTGCCACCTTGGAGTCAGCAGAGGACACGGGCATAGGCACAGGAACCCGCGGATGCTGGCCGTAATTAAGGAGGAAAGGAGTCTGACCGGTGGAGTCAGCTACAACGTTATTAAGGGCGAACTCCGCCCATGGTAATAAAGATGCCCAGTCATCCTGCCTGGCAGAAACAAAATGTTGCAGATATGTGACCAGAGTCTGATTGGCCCTCTCCACCAACCCATTCGTCTTGGGGTGATATGCGGAAGAGAGATTTAACTCAATGCTGAGAAGACGACAAAGCTCTCTCCAAAACCGAGACGCAAACTGGGGACCCCGGTCACTGACAATTTTGTCTGGCATGCCGTGTAGGCGGAAGACGTGTCTTATGAACAACGCTGCCAAGGCCCGTGCAGAAGGTAACCGTGGGAGCGGCACCAAATGCACCAATTTTGAGAAATGATCGGTAACAACCCAAATGACGGTACAGCCGCGAGACTTGGGCAAACCCACCACAAAGTCCATCCCGACCATCTCCCAGGGCCTGTCTGCGACCGGCAAGGGATAGAGTAACCTAGACGGCCGTTGTCGAGGAGATTTATTTTTGGCGCATGAGACACACGCCAGAACGTAATCTCTGACATCTCGGAACATATGCGGCCACCAGTACGTCCTCGCCAGCAGCTCAGATGTCCTTTTTGTCCCAAAGTGTCCACCCACCCTGGAGGAATGAGCCCAAGAGAGAACCTCCGGTCGCAAATTTATGGGCACAAAAGTCTTGCCCGGAGGCACAGACTCAAGCGACATCGGAGCCACGGTTCTCAAGCTCTCAGAAGGAACAATAAGCCGAGGCTCTCCTTCCTCCTCCTCAGATGACACAACAGAGCGAGAAAGAGCATCAGCTCGAATTTTCTTCTCCCCAGCGAGATAATGGAGGGTGAAGTGGAATCGGGAGAAGAATAAGGACCATCTGGCCTGGCGAGAATTTAGCCGCTGGGCTGTTTGCAAATATAGCAAATTTTTGTGGTCAGTAAAAACTTGAAAGGGAAAACGAGCCCCCTCCAAGAGATGTCTCCACTCTGAGAAAGCCAATTTCATCGCTAGCAACTCCCTGTCCCCGATGGAATAATTCCTCTCCGCTGGTGTGAAGGTCTTGGAGAAGAAGAAGCACGGATGCTTCCGACCTTGAGCATCCTTTTAGAAGAGGACTGCTCCAGCACCAACGGAAGAGGCATCCACCTCCATTATAAACAGCTTATCGACATCGGGACGATGTAGGATGGGAGCGCTAGCAAAATGAGACTTAGTAGAAGAAAAGGCCCTGGAGACCTCTTCATACCACACTTTGGGATTTGCTCCCTTCTTGGTGAGGGCTACCAAGGGAGCTACCAAAGTTGAGAAATGGGGAATGAACTGGCGGTAATAATTAATGAACCCCATAAAGCGCTGCACCGCTTTAAGTGAATGGGGTTCTTGCCAGTCCATCACAGCCTGTAGTTTGGCAGGATCCATATCCAATCCCTGGGCGGAGATGATATAGCCCAGGAAAGGTAAGGACTCCTGCTCAAACACACACTTCTCCAACTTCGCATAAAGAGAGTTTGCCCGTAGGAGGTCGAAGACTCTGCCAACATCTCTCCGGTGGGAGTCAATATCTGGAGAAAAGATGAGAATATCATCCAGATAGACTACAACCGAGGTGGAAAGCATATCCCGGAAGATGTCGTTGACAAAGTCTTGGAAAACGGCTGGGGCATTACAGAGCCCGAAGGGCATCACCAGATACTCATAGTGCCCATCTCTGGTGTTAAATGCCGTTTTCCATTCGTCTCCCTCACGGATGCGAATCAGGTTATAAGCACCCCGCAGATCTAGTTTAGTAAACACTCTAGCTCCCCGAAGCCTATCGAAAAACTCAGATATCAAAGGCAAAGGGTACTTGTTCTTAACTGTGATAGCATTAAGACCCCTGTAGTCTATGCATGGACGTAGTTCTCCATTCTTCTTCTGCACGAAAAAGAACTCTGCCCCAGCAGGTGACACTGACTTCCTGATGAACCCTCTTGCCAGATTCTCTTGAATGTACTGAGACATTGCCTCCGTTTCCGGGAGAGATAATGGATAGACTCGACCCCGGGGAGGCTCAACACCAGGCAAGAGATCAATAGGACAGTCATAGGGGCGATGGGGCGGAAGGGTCTCCACTGTTGTGAATTCTGTGGCCAAGCTCCCTCCTGTGGTCGAGAGTGGTACTGCGGCTTCTGAGTTTCCTTCCTCAGGTGATGAGGTTAAGTCGTTAGGTGCTGCTCTATTTAACTCCACCTGGTGCTTTGATCCTGGCCTCCAGTCAATGTTCTAGTATTGGTCTTGCTTCCTCCTGGATCGTTCCTGTGGCCTGTTTATCCTGCATAAGCTAAGTTTTGCTTGTGTTATTTTTTGTTTGCTATTTTTTCTGTCCAGCTTGCTTTATTTGTTTTTCTTGCATGCTGGAAGCTCTGAGACGCAGAGGGAGCACCTCCGTACCGTTAGTCGGTGCGGAGGGTCTTTTTGCCCCTCTGCGTGGTTGTTTGTAGGTTTTTGTGTTGACCGCATAGCTATCTTTCCTATCCTTGGTCTATTCAGTAAGTCGGGCCTCACTTTGCTAAATCTATTTCATCTCTGTGTTTGTATTTTCATCTTACTCACAGTCATTATATGTGGGGGCTGCCTTTTCCTTTGGGGAATTTCTCTGAGGCAAGGTAGGCTTATTTTTCTGTCTTCAGGGCTAGTTAGTTTCTCAGGCTGTGCCGAGTTGCATAGGGAGCGTTAGGCGCAATCCACGGCTACCTCTAGTGTGGTGTGTTAGGATTAGGGATTGTGGTCAGCAGAGTTCCCACGTCTCAGAGCTCGTCCTTAATTTTTGGTCTTTGTGAGGTCACTTGTGTGCTCTGTACTTCTATAATAATAATAATAATAATCTTTATTTTTATATAGCGCTAACATATTCCGCAGCGCTTTACAGTTTGCACACATTATCATCACTGTCCCCGATGGGGCTCACAATCTAGAATCCCTATCAGTATGTCTTTAGAATGTGGGAGGAAACCGGAGTGCCCGGAGGAAACCCACGCAAACACGGAGAGAACATACAAACTCTTTGCAGATGTTGTCGTGGGTGGGATTAGAACCCAGGACCCCAGCGCTGCAAGGCTGCAGTGCTAACCACTGCACCACCGTGCTGCTTCTATGTCCATTGTGGTTCTGAATTACCTGTTCATAACAGTACTGGAGGCCCAAAGTACTAATGCTTCTCAATAGAGGGAAAAGAGAAGTTCTGAGACCATTTTTTTTTCTTTGCACTGTGTTCTGTCTCTCTTTTCCCCTTTACATCAGGGTGGTTCAGAACACAGGTGTGGACATGGACATTCAAGGTCTGTTCTCTTTGATGGATAATCTCGCTATAAATGTACAGAATATTCAAGATTTAGTGGTTCAGAATCCTATGTTAGAACCTAAGATTCCTATTCCTGAGTTATTTTCTGGCGATAGAGCAAAGTTTTTGAATTTTAAAAATAATTGTAAACTATTTCTGGCTCTGAAACCCCGCTCCTCTGGTGACCCAGTTCAACAAGTTAAGATCATTATTTCTTTATTAAGTGGCGACCCTCAAGACTGGGCATTTTCCCTTGCGCCAGGAGATCCTGCATTATGTAATATTGATGCGTTTTTTCTGGCGCTCGGATTGCTGTACGACGAACTTAATTCAGTGGATCAGGCAGAGAAAAATTTGCTGGCTCTGTGTCAGGGTCAGGATGAGATAGAGATTTATTGTCAGAAGTTTAGAAAGTGGTCCGTGCTCACTCATTGGAATGAATGTGCGCTGGCAGCTATTTTCAGAAAGGGTCTCTCTGAAGCCCTTAAGGATGTCATGGTGGGATTTCCTATGCCTGCTGGTCTGAATGAGTCTATGTCTTTGGCCATTCAGATCGGTCGACGCTTGCGCGAGCGTAAATCTGTGCACCATTTGGCGGTATTATCTGAGCATGAAACTGAGCCTATGCAGTGCGATAGGACTTTGACCAGAGCTGAAAGGCAAGAACACAGACGTCAGAATGGGCTGTGTTTCTACTGTGGTGATTCCACTCATGCTATCTCCGATTGTCCTAAGCGCACTAAGCGGTTCGCTAGGTCTGCCACCATTGGTACGGTACAGTCAAAATTTCTTCTGTCCGTTACCTTGATCTGCTCTTTGTCATCGTATTCTGTCATTGCATTTGTGGATTCAGGCGCTGCCCTGAATTTGATGGACTTGGAGTATGCTAGGCGCTGTGGGTTTGTCTTGGAGCCCTTGCAGTGTCCTATTCCATTGAGAGGAATTGATGCTACGCCTTTGGCCAAGAATAAGCCTCAGTATTGGACCCAGCTGACCATGTGCATGGCTCCTGCGCACCAGGAGGATATTCGCTTTCTGGTGTTGCATAATCTGCATGATGTGGTCGTGTTGGGGTTGCCATGGCTACAAGTCCATAACCCAGTATTAGATTGGAAATCAATGTCTGTGTCCAGCTGGGGTTGTCAGGGGGTACATGGTGATGTTCCATTTCTGTCTATCTCATCATCCACCCCTTCTGAGGTCCCAGAGTTCTTGTCTGATTACCGGGATGTATTCGATGAGCCCAAGTCCAATGCCCTACCTCCGCATAGGGATTGTGATTGTGCTATCGATTTGATTCCTGGTAGTAAGTTTCCTAAGGGTCGACTGTTTAATTTATCTGTACCTGAGCACGCCGCTATGCGGAGTTACGTGAAGGAGTCTTTGGAGAAGGGTCATATTCGCCCGTCATCGTCGCCATTGGGAGCGGGGTTCTTTTTTGTGGCCAAGAAGGATGGTTCGCTGAGACCTTGTATTGATTACCGCCTTCTAAATATAATTACGGTCAAATTTCAGTACTCCTTGCCGCTACTGTCTGATTTGTTTGCTCGGATTAAGGGGGCTAGTTGGTTCACCAAGATAGATCTTCGTGGTGCGTATAATCTTGTGGGTATTAAACGGGGCGATGAATGGAAAACGGCATTTAATACGCCCGAAGGCCATTTTGAGTACCTCGTTATGCCATTCGGACTTTCTAATGCTCCATCAGTGTTTCAGTCCTTTATGCATGACATCTTCCGAGAGTACCTGGATAAATTCCTGATTGTATACTTGGATGATATTTTGGTCTTCTCGGATGATTGGGAGTCTCATGTGAAGCAGGTCAGAATGGTGTTCCAGGTCCTGCATGCTAATTCTTTGTTTGTGAAGGGGTCAAAGTGTCTCTTTGGTGTTCAGAAGATTTCATTTTTGGGGTTCATTTTTTCTCCTTCTACTATCGAGATGGACCCTGTTAAAGTTCAGGCCATTTATGATTGGACTTAGCCAACATCTCTGAAGAGTCTGCAGAAGTTCCTGGGCTTTGCTAATTTTTATCGTCGCTTCATCGCTAATTTTTCTAGCATTGCTAAACCGTTGACTGATTTAACCAAGAAGGGTGCTGATGTGGTCAATTGGTCTTCTGCTGCTGTGGAAGCTTTTCAGGAGTTGAAGCGTCGTTTTTCTTCTGCCCCTGTGTTGTGCCAACCAGATGTTTCGCTTCCGTTCCAGGTCGAGGTTGATGCTTCCGAAATTGGAGCAGGGGCTGTTTTGTCGCAGAGAAGTTCTGATTGCTCGGTGATGAAACCATGCACCTTCTTTTCCAGGAAATTTTCGCCTGCTGAGCGAAATTATGATGTTGGCAATCGAGAGTTGCTGGCCATGAAGTGGACATTCGAGGAGTGGCGTCATTGGCTTGAAGAAGCTAAGCATCGCGTGGTGGTCTTGACTGATCACAAAAACTTGACTTATCTCGAGTCTGCCAAACGGTTGAATCCTAGACAGGCTCGTTGGTCGCTGTTTTTCTCCCGTTTTGACTTTGTGGTTTCGTACCTTCCGGGCTCTAAAAATGTGAAGGCGGATGCCCTGTCTAGGAGTTTTGTGCCCGATTCTCCGGGTTTGCCTGAGCCGGCGGGTATTCTCAAAGAGGGGGTAATTTTGTCTGCCATCTCCCCTGATTTGCGGCGGGTGCTGCAAAAATTTCAGGCTAATAAACCTGACCGTTGCCCAGCGGAGAAACTGTTTGTCCCGGATAGGTGGACGAATAAAGTTATCTCTGAGGTTCATTGTTCGGTGTTGGCTGGTCATCCTGGAATCTTTGGTACCAGAGATTTGGTGGCTAGATCCTTTTGGTGGCCGTCTCTGTCGCGGGATGTGCGTTCTTTTGTGCAGTCCTGTGGGATTTGTGCTCGGGCAAAGCCCTGCTGTTCTCGTGCCAGTGGGTTGCTTTTGCCCTTGCCGGTCCCGAAGAGGCCTTGGACACATATCTCTATGGATTTTATTTCGGATCTCCCCGTCTCTCAAAGAATGTCGGTCATTTGGGTGGTTTGTGATCGCTTCTCTAAGATGGTCCATTTGGTGCCCTTGTCTAAATTGCCTTCCTCCTCTGATTTGGTGCCGTTGTTTTTCCAGCATGTGGTTCGTTTACATGGCTTTCCAGAGAACATCGTTTCTGACAGAGGTTCCCAGTTTGTTTCGAGGTTTTGGCGAACATTTTGTGCTAGGATGGGCATTGATTTGTCTTTTTCCTCGGCTTTTCATCCTCAGACAAATGGCCAGACTGAACGAACCAATCAGACCTTGGAAACATATCTGAGATGTTTTGTTTCTGCTGATCAGGATGATTGGGTGTCCTTTTTGCCTTTGGCTGAGTTCGCCCTTAATAATCGGGCCAGCTCGGCTACTTTGGTTTTGCCGTTTTTCTGCAATTCTGGGTTCCACCCTCGTTTCTCTTCAGGGCAGGTTGAGTCTTCGGACTGTCCTGGTGTGGATATTGTGGTGGATAGGTTGCAGCAGATTTGGACTCATGTAGTGGACAATCTGACTTTGTCCCAGGAGAAGGCTCAACGTTTTGCTAACCGCAGGTGTTTTGTGGGTCCCCGACTTCGTGTTGGGGATTTGGTTTGGTTGTCATCTCGTTATATTCCTATGAAGGTTTCCTCTCCTAAATTTAAGCCTCGTTTCATTGGTCCATATAGGATTTCTGAGGTTCTTAATCCTGTGTCTTCGTTTGATTCTTCCAGCTTCTTTTTCCATCCATAACGTGTTCCATAGGTCATTGTTGCGGAGATACGTGGCACCTGTGGTTTCATCTATTGATCCTCCTGCTCCGGTTTTGGTTGAAGGGGAGTTGGAGTATATAGTGGAGAAGATTTTGGATTCTCGTGTTACGAGACGGAAACTCCAGTATCTGGTTAAGTGGAAGGGTTATGGTCAGGAGGATAATTCCTGGGTCTTTGCCTCTGATGTCCATGCTGCCGATCTGGTTCGTGCCTTTCATGTGGCTCATCCTGGTCGGCCTGGGGGCTCTGGTGAGGGTTCGGTGACCCCTCCTCAAGGGGGGGGTACTGTTGTGAATTCTGTGGCCAAGCTCCCTCCTGTGGTCGAGAGTGGTACTGTGGCTTCTGAGTTTCCTTCCTCAGGTGATGAGGTTAAGTTGTTAGGTGCTGCTCTATTTAACTCCACCTGGTGCTTTGATCCTGGCCTCCAGTCAATGTTCTAGTATTGGTCTTGCTTCCTCCTGGATCGTTCCTGTGGCCTGTTTATCCTGCATAAGCTAAGTTTTGCTTGTGTTATTTTTTGTTTGCTATTTTTTCTGTCCAGCTTGCTTTATTTGTTTTTCTTGCTTGCTGGAAGCTCTGAGACGCAGAGGGAGCACCTCCGTACCGTTAGTCGGTGCGGAGGGTCTTTTTGCCCCTCTGCGTGGTTGTTTGTAGGTTTTTGTGTTGACCGCATAGCTATCTTTCCTATCCTCGGTCTATTCAGTAAGTCGGGCCTCACTTTGCTAAATCTATTTCATCTCTGTGTTTGTATTTTCATCTTACTCACAGTCATTATATGTGGGGGGCTGCCTTTTCCTTTGGGGAATTTCTCTGAGGCAAGGTAGGCTTGTTTTTCTGTCTTCAGGGCTAGTTAGTTTCTCAGGCTGTGCCGAGTTGCATAGGGAGCGTTAGGCGCAATCCACGGCTACCTCTAGTGTGGTGTGTTAGGATTAGGGATTGTGGTCAGCAGAGTTCCCACGTCTCAGAGCTCGTCCTTAATTTTTGGTCTTTGTCAGGTCACTTGTGTGCTCTGTACTTCTATGTCCATTATGGTTCTGAATTACCTGTTCATAACACTCCACTGCCTTTTTGGAGAACACGTCTGCATAAGACCAATATTGCTTGGGGAGAGAGGAAAGATCTGCGGGTACCTCTGTAGTAGCAACCTGAACGCACTCTCGATGACACCTGTTCCCACAAGATTCACCCCATCCCAGAATTCTGCCTGAGGACCACTCGATGTGAGGAGAGTGGTACCGTAACCAAGGTATCCCCAAGAGAACCTCATCAATTCCCTCAGGAATGACTTGTAGAGATATCTCCTGATGAGATGGTGACATGGACAGATTAAAAGGGATAGTTTGATGTGTAATCTGTGTGGGCAGTGTCGACCCATTCACCACTCGTACCGTTACTGGTTGAGATAGCATGACCAGAGGAATTGCGTGACGTTGGGCGAAGGCTGAAGACATAAAATTGCCCTCCGCCCCAGAATCCACGCAGAGTTCTACCGAGTGAGAGGATGAGCCCAATGTTATTGTCCCCTTAAAGGACAATTTGGAGGCAAACGTCGCCGTGTCTAGTGCACCTCCACCTACTACCACTAGACGCTGACGTTTCCTCGACCGCTGGTGACATCTGATGGCTAGATGTCCTGACTGTTGGCAAATATGGCAAACCTGGAGTGCACGAGCGGTCCGGGACTTAGATCCCGCTCGTGACACTACCTTAGGTTCATGAGACTCAGGAGCCTGGGCTGGAGATTCCAAAGGTTTGGCGAAGGTGGGAGCCAGCCGAAACCTCTGCCTATACTGGGCTCGCTCTAACCTCCGCTCGTGAAAACGGAGGTCAATACGAGTAGATACTGTTATTAATTCTTCCAGTGTGGCGGGAATCTCCCTAGTGGCCAGGGCGTCCTTAACGTGGTCAGCCAGCCCCCTCCAAAATATGGGAATAAGGGCTTTATCCGACCACTCCAGCTCAGATGCTAGAGTGCGGAAGTGGACGGCAAAATGGCTGACCAAGGACGAGCCCTGAGTCAATGCCAACAGTTGGAGCGCCGTATCATGGGTGACACGAGGTCCTAAAAAGACCTGTTTCAGAGTGCTCAGGAATAACGGAGCACTCTGCACCACATGATCGCCACGCTCCCACAGCAGTGTAGCCCACTGCAACGCCCTGTCCAACAATAAAGATATGATAAAGCCCACCTTAGCCCGCTCTGTAGGGAAACGAGAGGCCAGAAGCTCGAGATGTATTGAGCACTGACTCACGAAACCCCTACAGGACTTACTGTCACCAGAAAATGTCTCTGGTAGCAGGAGGCGAGATAGCATCGGTACAGGGGCGGCAGTGGACAAGGTAGCTGCAGCTACACTTGCAGCCTGAACAGCGACAGCAGTTACATCCACAGCTGAGGTTGAACGCTCAAGAGCCGCCAACCTTCCCTCCAGCTGCTGGATGTACCGCTGTAAATGCTGATCGTCCGTCATCACTAGTCAGACCTTGGCGCTAGTATTATGTTAAGGACTGGCGGAACGCACCAAGTACAAGATGAAATGGAACTAGGTGCGTTCGCAGTCCGAGGTCCACCGTGCAGGTAAAAACCCTGCTGCTAGTAAGACGGACTATATGGCGGTACTATAAGTATACACGCACGGGTTAACTTCACCCTGCGTGAAGGAATCGATCCTGTTGCGTCACAGGACCGCGGTACCGCACATAGAGCGCGAGCAAGCAGTCAGCGAACTCAACCCCAACTAGGATTGAAGTCCGATTAGACACTTGCTGGCACAACACCGCAACTGGGTGTGTAAGGAAACTAAATAATAATATAAAGGCACAAGAGTGCGTGCGGTGCCGCACAGACAGACGCCACTAACCACCCAGGCTTGGGTCAGGAAAGTGCAGAGCAAGCGCACGGCGCCGTACAGGCGGACACAGCAACTGGTAGCTGTAATGTGTGTTACGTGATGTTGGATAAGTCGGGCGCTAGATAGCAAACATACACCTTCCACGAACAGTCATTCAATAGGGAGGGTTATTTAAAGAGCGACTTTCACTCACAACACACACACATATTTACAAGACTATACTAGCGCATGGCCGTGCGGTCATGCGCAGTTT
Organism: Ranitomeya imitator; assembly: GCF_032444005.1. Lineage (NCBI taxonomy): Eukaryota > Metazoa > Chordata > Amphibia > Anura > Dendrobatidae > Ranitomeya > Ranitomeya imitator. Next base: position 920,401,481 of record NC_091282.1, on the reverse strand, counting down.
ATATAGCTGCAGCACAGGAAACAGCTACAGAAGTTTTGCCCTTTCAGGACCTGCCAAAAGGACCAATGGGATGTGCTGCAGTACCTGAGCATGTGACCCTCGATCTCCAACGGGAGATCCTGCCCTGGGCATGCTCAGACAGAGAAAAGCAGGACTTAGATCCAGAAACGTCCATTCGCCGCTGCCCAGCACTGGCTTCAATGGCAGAAGCAGGAAAAGCAGCAGTAACTCTTCGCACAGAGTCAGACTGAGCGAGATGCTGGGATCGACGTCCCTGCTGAGCAGACTCCACTGCGGCTGGAGAAGAATGGGAGACCGCAGCGGAGATGGATCGAGATTCCCCCTGTGCAGCAGAGGAAACTCGACTCCTAACACCCTTCAGGTGCTTCACGAGAACTAAAGCAATGTGGAAGGAAAAAAATTAACATTTAATTTTTTTCACAAAAACATTTACTATAGACCAAACTTCTTTATTTTCACAAGCGGTCAGGAGAAAATGGACCACAAATTTTATTGTGCAATTTCTCTTAAGTATGCCAATACCCCATATGTGGGGGAAATCCACTGTTTAGGTGCATGGCAGGGCTCAGAAGGGAGGGAGCACCGTTTGACTTTTCGAACACAAAATTAGCTGTAATCGATTTCGGGCACCATGTCGCGTTTGGAGAGTCCCTGATGTGCCTAAATAGTGGAAACACCTCAATTCTAGCTCAAACCCTAACACAGTCCTAAACCTAACCTTAACTGCAACACACCCCATAGCCTAACCACAACTATAACCCTAATAACAGCCTCAACATAATCCTAACTCAAACAGAACCCTAAGCCAAGCACAACCCTTACCCCAACACAACCCTAATCCCAACAGAACCCTAACCCCAACCATAACCCCAACACTAACCCTAGCCTTAACCCTAACTGCAAAGAATGGAAAAAAATTAAAAAATATATTTTATTATTGTTACCTAACTAAGAGCTTATCAAAGGGGAGATTTGATTTACTATTTTTATATTTTGACCACTGTGATAGGGTCTATCTGTTATGATCAGGTGGCCTTGGAGCAGCATGAAAACTTTCTCTGGAGTAGGTGGTAACTATATGGACCGCAAACTCTGATCTTAACACCGCAACTAGAAGTAGCCGTGGGGTGTGCCTAACAAAACCTAGACACCTCGACACAGCCGGAGAACTAAATACCCCTAAAGATGGAAATAGGAAAACTATCTTGCCTCAGAGTAGACCCCCAAAGGATAGGCAGCCCCCCACAAATAATGACTGTGAGTTGGAGAGGAAAAGACACACGCAGGCAGAAAACAGGCTTAGCAAAGGAGGCCACTTCTAGCTAAATAGAAAAGGACAGGATACTAAGCGGTCAGCATAAAAATACTACAAAAATATCCACAGCAGAAAATACAAAACTCCACCACCTAACTAAAGATGTGGAGAGTATAACTGCAACTCCAGAGAATCCAACCAGACTGAGAAAAACAACTGACACAGTCTAAGCTGGAGCAAATAGAAACAAAAGATCAGCACTGAAAATAAGCACACAGCAAGTGTGCTTCAGAAAAAGAAACAGACACTTTTCTTTGCTGAACTGGCAGCTAAGCAGGTGAGGCCAGGCAGAGATCCAATACTTCCAAAGAAACAATGATAACTGGCAAGGGCTAAAGGATCCTGCACACCTAAATATCCCAGTCAGAATTGTGATTATCCGATACACCTGCCAGGACTGCGAGTCAGAGACAACTGCATTCCCACAAGCAACCACTGGAGGGAACCCAAGAGCAGAATTCACAACAGTACCCCCCCCTTGAGGAGGGGTCACCGAACCCTCACCAGGGCCCCCAGGACGATCAGGACGAGCCAGATGAAAGGCACGGACCAAATCAGCAGCATGGACATCAGAGGCAAAAACCCAAGAATTGTCCTCCTGGCCATAACCCTTCCATTTGACCAGGTACTGAAGCTTCCGCCTCGAAAAACGGGAATCCAAAATCTTCTCAACAACATATTCCAACTCCCCATCAACCAACACAGGGGCCGGAGGATCAGCAGAGGGAACAACGGGCTCCACATATTTCCGCAACAAAGATCTATGGAAGACATTATGGATAGCAAAAGAGGCCGGAAGCACCAGTCGAAAAGACACCGGATTAATAATCTCAGAAATCCTATAAGGACCAATAAACCGAGGTTTAAACTTAGGAGAAGAAACCTTCATAGGAACATGACGGGAAGACAATCAGACCAGATCCCCAACCCGAAGCCGGGAACCAACACACCGACGACGGTTAGCAAAACGCTGAGCCTCCTCCTGAGACAACACCAAATTGTCCACCACATGAGCCCAAATCTGCTGCAACCTGTGAACCACAGAATTCACACCAGGACAGTCAGAAGGCTCAACCTGCCCAGAAGAAAAACAAGGATGAAAACCAAAATTACAAAAGAAAGGCGAAACCAAAGTAGCCGAACTAGCCCGATTATTAAGGGCAAACTCGGCCAATGGCAAAAAAGCCACACAATCATCCTGATCAGCAGACACAAAGCATCTCAAATAAGTTTCCAAAGTCTGATTAGTTCACTCGGTCTGGCCGTTTGTCTGAGGATGAAATGCAGAAGAAAAAGACAAATCAATGCCCAGCTTGGCACAAAAGGCCCGCCAAAACCTAGAAACAAACTGGGAACCTCTGTCGGACACAATAAGCTCCGGAATACCATGCTAACGGACCACATTCTGAAAAAACAACGGAACCAAATCAGAAGAAGAAGGCAATTTAGCAAAGGCACCAAATGAACCATCTTAGAGAATCGGTCACAAACAACCCAGATAACCGACATCCTCTGGGAAACAGGAAGATTGGAAATAAAATCCATAGAAATATGCATCCAGGGCCTCTCAGGGACCGGCAATAGCAAAAGCAACCCACTAGCACGGGAGCAACAAGGCTTGGCCCGCACACAAGTACCACAGGACTGCACAAAAGAACGCACATCACGTGACAATGAAGGCCACCAAAAGGACCTACCAACCAAATCTCTGGTACCAAAAATGCCAGGATGACCAGCCAACACGGAACAGTGAACCTCAGAAATCACTCTACTAGTCCATCTTGCTTGAAAAAGACCAGCATATGGTCGAAACGTTGCTGATGTTATATGGCTGAATAAAGTTTTCTTTTGGACTGTTACACCCGGTGGAGCGCTAGTCCTTTGTGGAGATATTGATGTGTTACCCAGGAGGGTTCCTGGATATGGAACGAGCGATCACATACAGTTAGGGCCAGAAATATTTGGACAGTGACACAAGTTTTGTTATTTTAGCTGTTTACAAAAACATGTTCAGAAATACAATTATATATATAATATGGGCTGAAAGTGCACACTCCCAGCTGCAATATGATAGTTTCCACATCCAAATCGGAGAAAGGGTTTAGGAATCATAGCTCTGTAATGCATAGCGTCCTCTTTTTCAAGGGACCAAAAGTAATTGGACAATGGACTCTAAGGGCTGCAATTAACTCTGAAGGCGTCTCCCTCGTTAACCTGTAATCAATGAAGTAGTTAAAAGGTCAGGGGTGGATTCCAGGTGTGTGGTTTTGCATTTGGAAGCTGTTGCTGTGAGCAGACAACATGCGGTCAAAGGAACTCTCAATTGAGGTGAAGCAGAACATCCTGAGGCTGAAAAAAAAGAAAAAATCCATCAGAGAGATAGCAGACATGCTTGGAGTAGCAAAATCAACAGTTGGGTACATTCTGAGAAAAAAGGAATTGACTGGTGAGCTTGGGAACTCAAAAAGGCCTGGGCGTCCACGGATGACAACAGTGGTGGATGATCGCCGCATACTTAATTTGGTGAAGAAGAACCCGTTCACAACATCAACTGAAGTCCAGAACACTCTCAGTGAAGTAGGTGTATCTGTCTCTAAGTCAACAGTAAAGAGAAGACTCCATGACAGTAAATACAAAGGGTTCACATCTAGATGCAAACCATTCATCAATACCAAAAATAGACAGGCCAGAGTTAAATTTGCAGAAAAACACCTCAAGAAGCCAGCTCAGTTCTGGAAAAGTATTCTATGGACAGATGAGACAAAGATCAACCTGTACCAGAATGATGGGAAGAAAAAAGTTTGGAGAAGAAAGGGAACGGCACATGATCCAAGGCACACCACATCCTCTGTAAAACATGGTGGAGGCAACGTGATGGCATGGGCGTGCATGGCTTTCAATGGCACTGGGTCACTTGTGTTTATTGATGACATAAGAGCAGACAAGAGTAGCCGGATGAATTCTGAAGTGTACCGGGATATACTTTCAGCCCAGATTCAGCCAAATGCTGCAAAGTTGATTGGACGGCGCTTCATAGTACAGATGGACAATGACCCCAAGCATAAATCCAAAGCTACCCAGGAGTTCATGAGTGCCAAAAAGTGGAACATTCTGCAATGGCCAAGTCAATCTCCAGATCTAAACCCAATTGAGCATGCATTTCACTTGCTCAAATCCAGACTTAAGACGGAAAGACCCACAAACAAGCAAGACCTGAAGGCTGCGGCTGTAAAGGCCTGGCAAAGCATTAAGAAGGAGGAAACCCAGCGTTTGGTGATGTCCATGGGTTCCAGACTTAAGGCAGTGATTGCCTCCAAAGGATTTGCAACAAAATATTGAAAATAAAAATATTTTGTTTGGGTTATGTTTATTTGTCCAATTACTTTTGACCTCCTAAAATGTGGAGTGTTTGTAAAGAAATGTGTACAATTCCTACATTTTCTATCAGATATTTTTGTTCAACCCTTCAAATTAAACGTTACAATCTGCACTTGAATTCTGTTGTAGAGGTTTCATTTCTAATCCAATGTGGTGGCATGCAGAGCCCAACTCGCGAAAATTGTGTCACTGTCCAAATATTTCTGGCCCTAACTCTAACTGAGTGCTGTCGGTCACCTGCTTGTTTCTCTACTAGTCCATCTGTCAGGAACAGTTTCCCCACAGGACAGCGGTCAGGTTTGTCAGCCTGAAATTCCTGAAGAGCCGTCGTAAATCAGGGGAAATGGCAGAAAGGACCACCCCCTCTTTCAGAATACCGACCGGCTCTAAGACCTCAGGAGAATCAGGCAAAAAACTCCTAGAGAGGGCATCAGCCTTAATATTCTTAGAACCCGGAAGGTACGAGACCACGAAATCAAAACGAGAAAAAAACAAGGACCATCGAGCCTGTCTAGGATTCAACCGTTTGGCAGACTCGAGGTAAATCAGATTCTTATGATCGGTCAAGACCACAATACGGTGCTTAGCTCCCTCAAGCCAATGTCGCCACTCCTCAAACGCCCATTTCATAGCCAACAACTCCCGATTGCCGACATCATAATTGCGTTCAGCAGGCGAAAACTTACATGAAAAGAAGGCACACGGTTTCATTAAGAAACCAACAGGATCCCTCTGAGACAAAACAGCCCCTGCCCCAATCTCAGAAGCATCAACCTCAACCTGAAACGGAAGAGAAACATCCGGTTGACGCAACACTGGAGCAGAAGTAAAACAACGCTTAAGTTCCTGAAAGGCAGAGACAGCCACAGGGGACCAATTCGCCACATCAGCACCCTTATTCGTCAAATCAGTCAAGGGTTTAACCATGCTGGAAAAATTAGCAATGAAACGGCGATAAAAATTAGCAAAACCCAAAAATTTCTGAAGGCTCTTCACGGATGTGGGCTGAATCCAATCATGAATGGCCTGAACCTTAACCGGGTCCATCTCTATAGACTAGGGAGAAAAAATAGAGCCCAAAAAGGAAACCTTCTGCACCCCAAAAAGACACTTAGACCCTTTCACAAACAAGGCATTGTCACGAAGGATCTGAAATACCATCCTGACCTGCTGCACATGAGACTCCCAATCATCGGAAAAAATCAAAATATCGTCCAAATATACAATCAAGAATTTATCAAGATAATCCCGGAAGATATCATGCATGAAGGACTGAAAAACAGATGGGGCATTAGAGAGTCCGAATGGCATCACGAGGTATTCAAAATGGCCTTCGGGCGTGTTAAACGCAGTTTTCCATTCATCACCCTGTTTAATACGAACAAGATTATATGCCCCCCGAAGGTCAATCTTAGTAAACCAACTAGCTCCCTTAATCCTAGCAAACAAATCGGAAAGCAAAGGTAAAGTATATTGAAACTTGACCGTGATCTTATTCAAGAGGCGATAATCAATACAGGGTCTTAAGGTACCATCTTTTTAGCAACAAAAAAGAACCCCGCTCCCAACGGTGAAGAAGATGGCCGAATATGCCCTTTCTCCAAGGACTCCTTAATATAGCTCCGCATGGCGGCATGTTCAGGTACAGACAGGTTGAAAAGTCGACCCTTAGGAAACTTACAGCCTGGAATCAAGTCAATAGCACAATCGCAGTCCCTGTGCGGTGGAATGAAACTGGACTTGGGCTCATTGAATACATCCTGAAAATCAGACAAAAACTCCGGAATTTCAGAAGAGGAAGAAGGGGCGATAGACATCAGAGGAACATCATTATGAACCCCCTGACAACCCCAACTAGTCACAGACATGGACTTCCAATCCAAAACAGGATTATGTACCTGTAACCAGGGAAAACCCAGCACGATAGCATCATGCAAATTATGCAACACCAGAAATCGACAATCTTCCTGATGGGCTGGCGCCATGCGCATGGTCACCTGTGTCCAAAACTGGGGCTTATTTTTAGCCAAGGGTGTAGCATCAATGCCCCTTAAAGGAATAGGGTTCTGCAAAGGCTGCAAGGGAAAACCACAACGCCTAGCAAAGTCAAAGTCCATTAAGTTCAAGGCAGCGCCTGAATCCACAAACGCCATGACAAAAAATGATGACAATGAACAGATCAAGGACACAGATAACAGAAATTTAGGTTGTACAGTACTGATGGTAACTGAACTGGCGATCCTCTTTGTCCGCTTAGGGCAGACAGAAATGACATGGAAAGCGTCGCCACAATAATAACACAACCTATTGAGACGTCTGAAACCTTGTCGTTCTGTTTTAGACAGAATCCTATCACACTGCATAGGCTCAGGAATTTGCTCTGAGGATAACACCATAGCGCGCACAGTTCTGCGCTCCCGCAAGCGCCGGTCAATCTGAATGGCCAGAGACATAGAATCACTCAGATTGGAGGGTGTGGGAAACCCCACCATAACATCTTTAACAGATTCAGAAAGACCCTTTCTGAAAATTGCCGCCAAAGCATCATCATTCCATGTAGTCAACACAGACCATTTTCTGAATTTCTGACAATACAATTCAGCCGCCTCTTGCCCCTGAGACAGGGCCAACAAGGTCTTCTCAGCTTTATCCACCAAATTAGGTTCATCATACAGTAATCCTAACGCCTGAAAGAAGGAGTCTACATTATGCAAAGCAGGATCCCCAGATTCCAGGGAAAATGCCCAATCCTGTGGATCACCACGCAGCAGATGATGATTTTCATTTGTTGAATGGAATCACCTGAGGATCGTGGTTTCAATGGAAAAAACAGTTTACAGTTGTTTTTAAAACTCAAAAATTTGGACCTGTCACCAAAAAACAAATCAGGAGTAGGAATCTTCGGTTCTAAAGCAGGAGTCTGAACAATATAATCAGAAATACCCTGTACCCTAGCAGCAAGCTGGTCTACACGAGAAGCTAATTCCTGAACATTCATGCTAGCACAAGGCTCTTCAGCCACCCAGAGATAAAGAGGGAGGAGAAGACAAAACAGATTGAAGAAAAAAAAATGGCTCAAGACCTTTCCTCCCTTCTTCTGAGATGCATTTAACTCACTGTTGGCCAGTGATTATGATCAGGTGGCCTTGGAGCAGCATGAAAACTTTCTCTGGAGTAGGTGGTAACTATACGGACCGCAAAACCTGATCTTAACACCGCAACTAGAAGTAGCTGTGGGGTGTGCCTAACAAAACCTAGACACCTCGACACAGCCAGAGAACTAAATACCCCTAAAGATGGAAATAGGAAAACTATCTTGCCTCAGAGTAGACCCCCAAAGGATAGGCAGCCCCCCACAAATAATGACTGTGAGTTGGAGAGGAAAAGACACACGCAGGCAGAAAACAGGCTTAGCAAAGGAGGCCACTTCTAGCTAAATAGAAAAGGACAGGATACTAAGCGGTCAGCATAAAAATACTACAAAAATATCCACAGCAGAAAATACAAAACTCCACCACCTAACTAAAGATGTGGAGAGTATAACTGCAACTCCAGAGAATCCAACCAGACTGAGAAAAACAACTGACACAGTCTAAGCTGGAGCAAATAGAAACAAAAGATCAGCACTGAAAATAAGCACACAGCAAGTGTGCTTCAGAAAAAGAAACAGACACTTATCTTTGCTGAACTGGCAGCTAAGCAGGTGAGGCCAGGCAGAGATCCAATACTTCCAAAGAAACATTGACAACTGGCAAGGGCTAAACGATCCTGCACACCTAAATATCCCAGTCAGAATTGTAATTATCTGATACACCTGGCCAGGACTGCGAGTCAGAGACAACTGCATTCCCACCAACAACCACCGGAGGGAACCCAAGAGCAGAATTCACAACACTATCATAGTGATCAAAATAGATCCTATTGTTGCTGGGTACTGGTCAGCAGATGTCGGGGGGTGCACTGCGTATGCACCCACCATTTTCTTCCAGGAAGATGACGTGGAGGGCCGGGAGACAGAGCAGGAGGATCCAGAGATGGCAGAGGTACCAGGGGCTCAGGGGACCCCATTTCTCTCTCCTCTGGTATGCTAGATCATATCAAAGGAGAGAGAAATGAATGGAAAATCGGACTTTTTTATCGCAATAATTCAGTGAATAACATCGATCATGTGATAGGGGGTGGTAAAAACTGACCAGAATTATGTTCTCCAACATCTCAGCTACCACCTGTAGCCGAGACCCCATAGATTTTCCAAAGCTGGGGGGTGCTATAACACTTATTTCTCAGCACCATTAAAAAGCGGCGCTGAGAAATAAGGCCCCTTAAATGTATCTGGCTGTTAAAGGGATCATTTTGGAGCACATCAAATTTGAAATTTTAGGGATTCAGTTTACGTTAATCCAGTGAAATGGTGGCCTGAGTTCATTTTGCTGGATTCTTTTGTGGCCCGAGAAGGGTTTTAAAAAAGCACACACACACATTATATATACCTGTCCTAGGCTCTGACCTGACTATGCAGCCTTTGGCACCGTTCAACTCGCCGGTCCTCTGAGCATGACTTTGGCTCTTCTAACATTGAAATCATGTAGTCATGTGGGAGGAATGAGTGATGCACATCATTGACATCAATGGCAGGCATCATTCCTCATGTGATCGTGTGGGCTTCAGCTCCAGAAAAAAATGAAGAACCGCACAGAGGACCAGAAAGCTAAACAGCAGCAAAAACGGTATAATGAGTCAGGTGAGCATCTAAGACCGGTGATTATAAGGTTTTGTTTTTTTAACACCTTCCTTCCCATCCACTTATTGTGCCTTGGAATCTAGAAAGACCTCAGATCAAAATAAACATATTTTGAAGTGAACTGGAACACTTTTGATTAAGACCAAATGTTATCTAAACTGAATGGAATATGGTCGATTCGAGCAAATCAGCTGAAAGTGAATTTTGGGAAAATCAGTCATTCCTAGTTTTTATGTTCCACTCAGTATATTAGCCTGGACAATGTATCTAACAGATAGTCAAAGGCATCTTTATATCCAACTGTACTGTTTGATACATAAATGACACATTGTTTTGTAATAAGCAGATATATAATTGTGCTCTGTTTGCTGCTACATGCTGAGAGTGGTTCTTTACAGGCACAAGAAGTCTATTGTTGGCACTTCACTAACTCTGTTTTTCTGATTTATGTAGGAGGAATATCAAGATTATGATCCCGAAGCATGAATATTGTGAGCAAGTGTCAAACACATGGAATATTCAATGGATCATTATACATTCCAATGTCCCGAGTCCTCGATTTTTATTTTTTATTTTCAACTGTAAATGGAAGTCTTCCATCAGCAAAAAAATTACTAACCTTACAGGTTGAGGTCAGCAATGGGTGGCTATTTTGTGCTATGGATGTCGTGGCTTCAAATAATGAAAAAAGAAACAAAAACACCTAAGTGTCTATTAATGTCTGACTTTCTATTTGTAATATTGCCTGTTTTCCAGTGGTTTTGTATTGTTCTATTTCTTACACTTTTGTATGTTTCGTATGTTGATTCTGTCTTCTGTAACACAATATTGTGAGATCTGTTTCTAAGTATCTAGTATTTCTGACTGTAAGCATGATCTATGCACCAAACTGTTTTACAAACCCAATATGTGTTTTAATAGTTTACAGTGATATTGAACAATGCTGCCTTTTACAGACAATGCAGATTAATTAAAAGAATCTGTCAGCAGGCTTTTGCTGAGCTCAGCATAATGTAGTATCAGAAACCCTGATTACAAAAATGTGTCATTTATTAGGCTGTGTCTTGTAGTTTCATTACAATCAGTGTTTTTTTTAGCAGAGATTATCAAAATAGGACTAGGTGTCACGTGCAGGCCAGTAGGGCTGATATGTATAACTCCACCCTTGACACTGATTGGCAGTTTGCTGACAATGTACAGTGTACAGAAGAAGCTACCAATCAGGGGTGAGGGCTGGGTCTTACACAGCTCAGCTATGTGACCTTTGCTATATCTGCAGCAGAGAAAGCATGGATTCTATCAAAATTGCACCAAGCAGTCCAGTAAGTGATACCTTGCTGGAATCAAGCACTTTGCCCAGACATCGTGCAGCTCTCAGTTCGATAGCAAAAACCTGCTGACAGATTTCCTTTAAAAAATAAACTATTTAAGTTCCTTAATAAACCAGTGAACTTAGCACAAAGGTCCATTTGTGTGCATGCATGATTGGAAATACTATTATTCTAAAATATGTGAGTAAAATATTTTTGATGCATCAATAACATTGCGTAACCATATAGACTTGTACACATTTTAGATTTGGCTGAATATGTTTACTGTATAACTGTGTTCTATAGTTCAAAAAAAGAAAGCACAACAATACTTCTATTTTTATGAAATTACACATACTGTATACTCCCTGAATGATTCATCCATATTTAATGCTGTATGGCAACCTAAGCTGTCGTCTAAAAGGAAATTAAAGTCCCTACTGACACGGTTAAAATACCTTCCTAACATACATGAGGCAATGCAAGGGAGAAACAGAACTAGAACAGTTTTCTTTACTCGTGAAATTTTTTACATTTTTCAATTTTTCAGTGTAAATATTTAATATTATGCTACTATATTACAGTACAACATGTAGGCTCAGATCAATACATAGATAAAGCACAATTGTAGCCTCTAGAAGTAGACTATTCTCTTGTTCCTACATATCGGAACCACAAATACACATAAGTCTGCACCTCTTTGAAAAGTATACACTGCATAGTAATGAAAAAAAAATAACACACCAGAGGATTGCAGTAGTTTAAAAGATGTAAAAACGTGCAAAGAAATTTTTGCGAATCAATATATCAAGATTCGGCTTCTGATTAAATCAAAGTTCCCACACAGATGAATACAATACTTTAAAGGAGTAAGTAAAGCAAATCATCAAAATATGAATATGAATACAGCCCCTGCAAACAAAATAATGCTACATCAAAGGAATACAGGAGAAGCCAGCACAGATGAACAATTATATTTATCAAGAAGGTGCTCAGTCCTGCAATACTATGTTATTATTAGTATTATTATTTATTATTTATTTTTTCTAGCGTCATTTATTCCATGGCGCTTTACATGTGAGGAGGGGTATACATAATAAAAACAAGTACAGCAATCTTAATCAATACAATCACGACTGGTACAGAAAGAGAGAGGACCCTGCCCGCGAGGGCTCACTATCTACAATCTCACAATGTGATACAATACCCAGATGGCATTGTAGGAATAGCAAAAAAATGTATTTGTGAATTTGTTCTTTTTTTTCTTTTACTTTTTGGGCTTAATGGCTTAATACAATGCTTTGACAGGGATCATAAACATATTTTGTGCTAATTTGATTGCCACCTTCCTGCAATGTGTTAGATTTGTCCACGTGGAGGCTTCTGTCTAACCCAATGTTTTGAGTATAATAATATTGTGTGCATGTGGCCACATATTTGATTTACAAATATTAAAGAGGACATTGTACTTTTGCTGCCATTTTTATTGCTCAGGTGTATCTAAATAAAAATATTCCAGTATTTCATCCATTTAGCTCCCGCGCACCGTAAGGGCTCACTCAGACGATCGTACACATCGGTCAGACCATGGGCCGCTAATGCACGGACTGTCTGTGGGACTCCCGACCCGAGCATGACAGCTTCATGTTTTTCTAGGAGGCTGTCCTGCTTGAGTCGGAAGAGACACAGTCTGTCCATTCATTGCAGCCCAATCTCGGTCCGATTTTCAAGGATGAATGAGCCTTTAGGGGTCTCCATTATGACAGCTCACAACATGCCCTGTTTGTAGTGTAAACCTGTAGTTCTGTTTCATCCTCAATCATCCAGAAATGTCTGAAGGTTAGCATGTGAAAAACTTAAATGATCTGTTAGCTAGCCAAAAGTGGCCAATTCTTACTCAAATTTTATTCATACTACTCCCCTGAAAAATTCTATTTTTTCTTTTTAAAAATCTACCATGTGGTTCCAGAGATACAAGCCTTTTAGGGTTATTTTTATGGTATTTATCAATGGGGTATGGCTCGCAGGATAATTATGCAAAGTAGCAAATAGTGACACCCCCAGAGAATTTTGGGTGCTGAGCCCCCTTTGAAAAGAACATAAAATTTAATACTAAATATAAAGACCCATCTCTTTTAACAGAATGGTGGTTTTTAAAAAATAAAACAGTGCAATACACAGGGGAGTAGTTGGAATAAACTAAGAGCAAAAAGTGATCACTTTTGACCCGATGTCATGTCCTCTTTTATACATGACTGAAGGATGAGGCGACTACTTTCTATGTAGCCTGTAATCATGGAGACACAAGATTTTTCTGGAGCAAGATACACAAAAGAATATGATATTTTTAAAACATAAATAAGCCCAATTAGATGGATTAGTAAAATATTGTGAAGACAAGTATGTTTTGAAAAATCATGTATGGATATGGGAAATATGGATACCATATTGACGCCTTGAATCTAGGGACATCCATTCTAAAAAACACAATTAATAATACATGGTAACTAAGCAGCAATCTGAGGTTGTTGAATGTCTGGAATATCAATATTTTTCTAATGCCAAATGGAGAAACAAATCTATCTGCATTGTGGTGCTTTAAGTGATGGCTCACCCTTGCTGATTTAAACTGTTGATCAGACTACATACAAGCTCAACAGTTCTATTTTCTCCAAATAATATTTTTTTACCATAATTTTTTTTTAAACTCCAAACCATCAAAAAATCTAATTGTAAGTTCCTTTGTGAAATTATCCAATTTGCAATTTTTTAAATTAAATATCCATTTTATACCTGCCAAACAGAACATTTACGACTTTTTTAATTTGTGGGAACAGAATATTTATTTTTTTGGTCTATATAGAATAATATACATAATGCTGCAATGTCATATCAAACTGTTATGAAAATATAGAATACAATTAAAGCAGACCTGTAAACTTAATGGAAAAACTCCTGCCAAATGTTATCATGCTGTACATTCATTGTAATTTAACAAGAAATAAATGTCACCAGTGTGATCCTACAGTTTTGTTGTAATTTCTTCATGATGTTATTGGCAAATACAGTATGAATAGGTAAAGTACAACAAAGCCAATAACAATTGGACTTTATAATTGGGTTTGCATTGCTTATCACAAAAACATGTACATAATCAATAACATATTATATAGTTCTATTAGTTGTATTAATGAGACTGGCAGAAGATAGAAAGAAAGGATCTGCTCTAAATTAACACCCCCCAAAAAACAAAACCTGAACACTTTCCTACTGGATATGTTTGTTATTAAAGCTCACCCTCAGGATAGGGACACACGACCGATTTCTTCATATCTGAGAAAAATGGTCTGATTACTCTGATCAGACTCTGATTAGGGTCTAGCATCATTATTTCTCTAGCGTCGAGAAAAAAAAGGTTCCCCACCTTTTACATGCTGTTAGTCCGTGAAAATCGGACCGCACTCGTATGTCATCCAAGTGAGGTCTGCTTTTTTTCACGAACAATAATCTTGCATTGACAATTTTTTCATCCATTTTTTCCAATTTTATTTCTAACATTGTACTAAAATAGTAGTGTCATTTATGTATTTCCCCAGATACTTTGTAAACAGCTAATGTATGGTGACTGATGACTGAATCATCTGAAATTCGAATTCCCTCTAGTTGGGACAAGAAATTCAATCATATTGAAATTACTCAATAAAACCAAGAGTTCAAGGCATTTACCTTTGGTGCCTTGTGCACGACAACCTCATTGGCTCTTCTGGCACTGAGTGGGGCCTCTTATGTTGTGCGTGTTGCCCACTCAGCACCTTGGGTAATACACATTCTTACATTATGACGCACATTGCGACATCAAAGGCCTATTCACCGCATGAAGTTCAGGAGCTAGAAGAATCAAAGAGGACGTCATGTGCATGCTACCGTAGTGAGTTGTGTGTAGGACAGATAATTGGGGCTCCAGTGGTAAAATAAGATTTTTTTCACCCCTTTTTCATACTTTTCAATAATTTTCACACAGCAAATCACAAAAAATTCTGATTCAGGAAGAATCAAATTTTGGGGGAAAATTCAAGGTGAATTCTATTCACTTCAAAGAGATTCACTTTTTTTCCAGTATAAGGAAATACTAGACACAGCATCTATTAGTCGCTAGCGTACTTACTGAGTTTTGCCAAAGAAGACTTTTCAGGTCAAAGGCAGCTTTTGTCCTGGAGCATCTTTTTTCTTGTGTCTTTTCAATCAATTTTTTTCCTTCATTTGTACCAGCATTTTTTTTTAAAGATTTTGATATAAAATACTGAGTGCCTCCCAAGAGGAAGAATGACTATGTCAATATTTCAACTATTTCAGGATTCAAAAACCATTAAGTGGCTAAAAGAAATTAAAAAAGACTGAACATACAGTACAAGAAGTCATTTTGACATTGTAATGCATGTGCTCATGCCTTTTATCATTTTTAAGCGCCTTTTCAGGTGGATTTCAGGTAAAAGCTGACTTTAAAGAGAAGTCTTGTGCACATACCCTTAGATTTCAAAACCATTTTTCAGTTACCTTAAATACAATCTGTCATCAGCCTTATGCTGTCTTTTCTGTGGGCGGCAGAAAGTAATGACAAAAGCTCTGATTTTAGCATTGCATTACCTTTTTCCCTGTAGCTGTCTTCATAAAATTTCTGGTTATCAAATTACCTTGTATTTTGTTAAAATGGCTGCAAGAAAAAAAGTTAGCAAACTTTGGTAACTATTTGTCAAGACTGGTGTAGTGCATAATTGCGTTGCATCAATCAAGGTGAAATAGAAGGCACCCAACTCATTAAAGGTGCATGCTACTTAATGAATTTGGTGCCTCTAGTAAGTGGCACTGTCTCTATGCAATGTGACAGAAATGCTACGTCAGTGCAGCGCCCCAGAGGTCTGGTCGTTGCAGTATGACACTCTGCCACTAAGGGGAGTGATGGTACATCTGATGGCACTAAAGGAATTCTCCTGACCAGGTATCACCAGCACACATTACACTTCACACTCCAGCCACTAGAGGGAGCAAAAGGCTTTATTTATGGGGCCCCTCTGTTATGGCTGGCAATCAGGCAACACAGCGTGCAGTAATCAGCGCACATACAGAGATCTGGCAATAACCAAAAACAATAGGACGAGCTCTGAGACGTGGAATCTCTGTAGACTGCAGTACCTGATCTATCCTCACACAACTATAAGCAGCAGTGGATTGCGCCTAACAACTACCTATGCAACTCGGCACTGCCTGAGGAGCTGACTAGCCTGAAGATAGAAATACAAGCCTGACTTACCTCAGAGAAATACCCCAAAGGAATAGGCAGCCCCCCACATATAATGACTGTTAGCAAGATGAAAAGACAAACGTAGGAATGAAATAGATTCAGCAAAGTGAGGCCCGATATTCTAGACAGAGCGAGGATAGCAAAGAGAACTATGCAGTCTACAAAAAACCCTAAAACGAAAACCACGCAAAGGGGCAAAAAGACCCACCGTGCCGAACTAACAGCACGGCGGTGCACCCCTCTGCTTCTCAGAGCTTCCAGCAAAAGACAATAGCAAGCTGGACAGAAAAAAACAGAAAACAAACTAGAAGCACTTATCTAGCAGAGCAGCAGGCCCAAGGAAAGATGCAGTAGCTCAGATCCAACACTGGAACATTGACAAGGAGCAAGGAAGACAGACTCAGGTGGAGCTAAATAGCAAGGCAGCCAACGAGCTCACCAAAACACCTGAGGGAGGAAGCCCAGAGACTGCAATACCACTTGTGACCACAGAAGTGAACTCAGCCACAGAATTCACAACAGTACCCCCCCCTTGAGGAGGGGTCACCGAACCCTCACCAGAACCCCCAGGCCGACCAGGATGAGCCACATGAAAGGCACGAACAAGATCTGGGGCATGGACATCAGAGGCAAAAACCCAGGAATTATCTTCCTGAGCATAACCCTTCCATTTGACCAGATACTGGAGTTTCCGTCTAGAGACACGAGAATCCAAAATCTTCTCCACAATATACTCCAATTCCCCCTCCACCAAAACAGGGGCAGGAGGCTCCACAGATGGAACCATAGGTGCCACGTATCTCCTCAACAACGACCTATGGAATACATTATGTATGGAAAAGGAGTCTGGGAGGGTCAGACGAAAAGACACCGGATTGAGAATCTCAGAAATCCTATACGGACCAATAAAACGAGGTTTAAATTTAGGAGAGGAAACCTTCATAGGAATATGACGAGAAGATAACCAAACCAAATCCCCAACACGAAGTCGGGGTCCCACACGGCGTCTGCGATTAGCGAAAAGCTGAGCCTTCTCCTGGGACAAGGTCAAATTGTCCACTACCTGAGTCCAGATCTGCTGCAACCTGTCCACCACAGAATCCACACCAGGACAGTCCGAAGACTCAACCTGTCCTGAAGAGAAACGAGGATGGAACCCAGAATTGCAGAAAAATGGAGAGACCAAGGTAGCCGAGCTGGCCCGATTATTAAGGGCGAACTCAGCCAACGGCAAAAATGACACCCAATCATCCTGGTCAGCGGAAACAAAACATCTCAGATATGTTTCCAAGGTCTGATTGGTTCGTTCGGTCTGGCCATTAGTCTGAGGATGGAAGGCCGAGGAGAAAGATAGGTCAATGCCCATCCTACCACAAAAGGCTCGCCAGAACCTCGAGACAAACTGGGAACCTCTGTCAGAAACAATATTCTCAGGAATGCCATGTAAACGAACCACATGCTGGAAGAACAAAGGCACCAAATCAGAGGAGGAAAGCAATTTAACCAAGGGCACCAGATGGACCATTTTAGAAAAGCGATCACAGACCACCCAAATGACCGACATTTTTTGAGAAACGGGAAGGTCAGAAATGAAATCCATCGAAATATGTGTCCAAGGCCTCTTCGGGACCGGCAAGGGCAAAAGCAACCCACTGGCACGTGAACAGCAGGGCTTAGCCCTAGCACAAATTCCACAGGACTGCACAAAAGCACGCACATCCCGTGACAGAGATGGCCACCAGAAGGATCTAGCAACCAACTCCCTGGTACCAAAGATTCCTGGATGACCGGCCAGCACCGAACAATGAAGTTCAGAGATAACTTTACTAGTCCACCTATCAGGGACGAACAGTTTCTCGGCCGGACAACGATCAGGTTTATTAGCCTGAAATTTCTGCAACACTCTCCGCAAATCAGGGGAGATGGCAGACACAATGACTCCTTCCTTGAGGATACTCGCCGGCTCAGATAACCCCGGAGAGTCGGGCACAAAACTCCTAGACAGAGCATCCGCCTTCACATTTTTAGAGCCCGGAAGGTATGAAATCACAAAATCAAAACGAGCAAAAAATAACGACCAACGGGCCTGTCTAGGATTCAAGCGCTTGGCAGACTCGAGATAAGTCAAGTTCTTATGATCAGTCAATACCACCACGCGATGCTTAGCACCCTCAAGCCAATGACGCCACTCCTCGAATGCCCACTGCATGGCCAGCAACTCTCGGTTGCCCACATCATAATTACGCTCAGCAGCAGAAAATTTCCTGGAAAAGAAAGCACATGGTTTGAACACTGAGCAACCAGAACCTCTCTGTGACAAAACCGCCCCTGCACCAATCTCAGAAGCATCAACCTCGACCTGGAACGGAAGAGAAACATCAGGTTGACACAACACAGGGGCACAGCAAAAACGACGCTTCAACTCCTGAAAAGCTTCCACGGCAGCAGAAGACCAATTAACCAAATCAGCACCCTTCTTGGTCAAATCGGTCAATGGTCTGGCAATGCTAGAAAAATTACAGATGAAGCGACGATAAAAATTAGCAAAGCCCAGGAATTTCTGCAGACTTTTTAGAGATGTCGGCTGAGTCCAATCCTGGATGGCCTGAACCTTAACCGGATCCATCTCGATAGTAGAAGGGGAAAAGATGAACCCCAAAAATGAAACTTTCTGCACACCGAAGAGACACTTTGATCCCTTCACGAACAAGGAATTAGCACGCAGTACCTGGAAAACCATTCTGACTTGCTTCACATGAGACTCCCAATCATCTGAGAAGATCAAAATGTCATCCAAGTAAACAATCAAGAATTTATCCAGATACTCACGGAAAATGTCATGCATAAAAGACTGAAAAACAGATGGAGCATTGGCAAGTCCGAACGGCATCACCAGATACTCAAAATGACCCTCGGGCGTATTAAATGCCGTTTTCCATTCATCTCCCTGCCTGATTCTCACCAGATTATACGCACCACGAAGATCAATCTTAGTAAACCAACTAGCCCCCTTAATCCGAGCAAACAAGTCAGAAATCAATGGCAAGGGATACTGAAACTTAACAGTGATCTTATTAAGAAGGCGGTAATCAATACACGGTCTTAGCGAACCATCCTTCTTGGCTACAAAAAAGAACCCTGCTCCCAATGGTGACGACGATGGGCGAATATGTCCCTTCTCCAGGGACTCCTTCACATAACTGCGCATAGCGGTGTGTTCAGGTACGGACAAATTAAATAAACGACCCTTAGGGAATTTACTACCAGGAATCAAATCGATAGCACAATCATAATTCCTATGCGGAGGTAGGGCATCAGACTTGGACTCTTCAAATACATCCTGAAAGTCCGACAAGAACTCTGGGATGTCAGAAGGAATGGATGACGAAATAGACAAAAATGGAACATCACCATGTACTCCCTGACAACCCCAGCTGGTTACCGACATAGAGTTCCAATCCAATACTGGATTATGGGTTTGTAGCCATGGCAACCCCAACACGACCACATCATGCAAATTATGCAGTACCAGAAAGCGAATAACTTCCTGATGTGCAGGAGCCATGCACATGGTCAGCTGGGCCCAGTACTGAGGCTTATTCTTGGCCAAAGGTGTAGCATCAATTCCTCTCAACGGAATAGGACACCGCAAAGGCTCCAAGAAAAATCCACAACGTTTAGCATAATCCAAATCCATCAGATTCAGGGCAGCGCCTGAATCCACAAACGCCATGACAGAATACGATGACAAAGAGCACATTAAGGTAATGGACAAAAGGAATTTGGACTGTACAGTACCAATAACGGCAGAGCTATCGAACCGCCTAGTGCGTTTAGGACAATTAGAAATAGCATGAGTAGAATCACCACAATAGAAACACAGTCTGTTCAGACGTCTGTGTTCTTGCCGTTCTACTTTAGTCATAGTCCTGTCGCACTGCATAGGCTCAGGTTTACTCTCAGGCAGTACCGCCAGATGGTGCACAGATTTACGCTCGCGCAAGCGACGACCGATCTGAATGGCCAAGGACATAGACTCATTCAAATCAGCAGGCATAGGAAATCCCACCATTACATCCTTAAGAGCTTCAGAGAGACCCTTTCTGAACAAAGCCGCTAGTGCAGATTCATTCCACAGAGTGAGTACTGACCATTTCCTAAATTTCTGACAATATACTTCTACATCATCCTGACCCTGGCATAAAGCCAGCAGATTTTTCTCAGCCTGATCCACTGAATTAGGCTCATCATAAAGCAATCCGAGCGCCAGGAAAAATGCATCAACATTACTCAATGCAGAATCTCCTGGTGCAAGAGAAAACGCCCAGTCCTGTGGGTCGCCGCGCAAAAAAGAAATAATAATCAAAACCTGTTGAATAGGATTACCAGAAGAATGAGGTTTCAAGGCCAAAAATAGCTTACAATTATTTCTGAAGCTCAGGAACTTAGTTCTGTCACCAAAAAACAAATCAGGAATCGGAATTCTTGGTTCTAGCATCGATTTCTGATCAATAGTATCTTGAATCTTTTGTACATTTACAACGAGATTATCCATTGAGGAGCACAGAGCCTGAATATCCATGTCCACAGCTGTGTCCTGAAGCACTCTAATGTCTAGGGGGAAAAAAAGACTGAAGACAGAGCTAAGAAAAAAAAATGATGTCAGGATTTCTTTTTTCCCTCTATTGGGAATCATTGGTGTGGCTCCTTGTACTGTTATGGCTGGCAATCAGGCAACACAGCGTGCAGTAATCAGCGCACATACAGAGATCTGGCAATAACCAAAAACAATAGGACGAGCTCTGAGACGTGGAATCTCTGTAGACTGCAGTACCTGATCTATCCTCACACAACTATAAGCAGCAGTGGATTGCGCCTAACAACTACCTATGCAACTCGGCACTGCCTGAGGAGCTGACTAGCCTGAAGATAGAAATACAAGCCTGACTTACCTCAGAGAAATACCCCAAAGGAATAGGCAGCCCCCCACATATAATGACTGTTAGCAAGATGAAAAGACAAACGTAGGAATGAAATAGATTCAGCAAAGTGAGGCCCGATATTCTAGACAGAGCGAGGATAGCAAAGAGAACTATGCAGTCTACAAAAAACCCTAAAACGAAAACCACGCAAAGGGGCAAAAAGACCCACCGTGCCGAACTAACAGCACGGCGGTGCACCCCTCTGCTTCTCAGAGCTTCCAGCAAAAGACAATAGCAAGCTGGACAGAAAAAAACAGAAAACAAACTAGAAGCACTTATCTAGCAGAGCAGCAGGCCCAAGGAAAGATGCAGTAGCTCAGATCCAACACTGGAACATTGACAAGGAGCAAGGAAGACAGACTCAGGTGGAGCTAAATAGCAAGGCAGCCAACGAGCTCACCAAAACACCTGAGGGAGGAAGCCCAGAGACTGCAATACCACTTGTGACCACAGAAGTGAACTCAGCCACAGAATTCACAACACCCCTCCTCACACTGGTAAAACTAGGGGTTGGATAGGAAGTTAGTCAGAAGCTGACTGGGTTGGATTCAGGCAACATCCTGTGGCAGGGGGTGTTGCAGGGAGAAGGCACAGGGGGGTCCCTGTCAGGCGTGGGAACCTGGCAGGTACCTAGCGAACAGAACAGAACGTTACGGAACTGTGCCTGCACTACCTTGCGGTGGTATCCTAAGAAAGAGACAAGAAAGGAAGGATATTGTGGAACAGTGTAAACAAGATCTAGCAAAAAGGAGTACCAGTAGGAGTCGTGCTGTGAGACCGAGGCAACATCCTACTGAGGCGCGTAGCCGGTGGCCGGAACACCGCGGGAGTAACTGACTTCAGGCCTTACTTCAAACTCCGCAGGACAGTTAATTATAGGTTGGCTGTCTACCTTAAATTTCCGAAGAAGACATAGTGGGCAACAGTGGGAGAGGGGCATCTCTAGGGTCCCGGAAGACCTCCAGGCCTTCCCGTCACACGGGTGCGTCCTAGCCAAAACATACTGGGGGACGAGAAACTAGCAACATCTGGAACTAACGAGAGAGAGAGAGCTGTAGAGAACGAACGAAACGAGAACAGCAGTTGTGAGGACTATTCCGAATGCTCGGCAGGGTAGAACTACAACACACAGGCGCTAGTGGGGGGCGACGATTTCCATCTGCGAGGGAAACTCTGGAAGTGCCCATCAGACCGGCCTGTCTCTGATAGCCCTGTTAAGCATGCTCTGGATTAAGGATCTTGAAGTCTTCAGTAAAGAGGTAAAGAGACTGCAACCTTATGTACTCGTTATTGCCTGCATCTCACACCATCACTATCCACCTTACTGGGAAGCCCTGGGGACACACTTCACCTGTGGGAAGGTATACCATCCAGCTGCAATTCCATCACCCCAGCGGACCCCGCAGCAGCGTCGGTCACCCTGACCGAACACCACAGGTGGCGTCACGAACCCTTGACAGACTATACCACATTTATTAGACGCCCCTTAGCAGGGTCACGGACCGGGTCTAGCCACCGTGACAGTCTCAGAACCGAACCAGAGAGGCCCGGTACCGAAACGCGTGGCCCTGTGTCTGGGGGCGATCCATCAGTGATGGGCTAGAATAGCATTTATGGCATACAAAGCGCTGGCTTTACTTATGAGTTTGACAGGTGGGCGTAGTCCTAGCTGTGAACAAGCTCCACCCATTTTAGCAGAGGTGTGTCAAACTGAGGAAAAAACGCTAAAAATCTTAACATTTTGCGTACCTTGCCATTCCACAAAAATGTTGTGAATTTTTAAAGCTCTTATGCTAGTTTTGTAGCCCAAAAGTTTTGAATTGACCCCTTTATTTTGCCCTCAGATTGCTTTTAACTCCTGATGAGCACTATGCATGTATTTTGCTCATTGCCAAGTAGTGGGTTCAAGCTGAAGCTGCCCCATTCCCGAAACATGAGGGCTATCACCTTTCTTTAACAGCAGAGAGTGGTGCTGAGCTCCACTGCTGCTTTTAACCTCTAAAATGCTGCTTTCAGAGTTTGAAAATTAACCTCTTAACAACTGCTGATATGCATTAAACTGGCAGTCGTTAAGGGTCCTTATTCCCTCATTGCCATTTTAAAATGGTGATAAGAAATAAGGTAATAGAGCCGCCTGGTGGCCCCAATTTCTGCCAGTGCCATTTGTACAGCTGACACCCTACAGTATCCACCCTGGCCAGTTTTGTGGTCGATTAACCCCTTAAATACTGCTGTCAATTACTTCAGAGGTATTTAATTGGTTACAATGGGATTGTAAGATGCCCTTTGTAACCCCGATGTGCCGATGGTTGCCATGCTACCCTGAGGACAAGTGATGACTAGTGTTGAGCATTCCGATACCGCAAGTATCGGGTATCGGCCGATACTTGCGGTATCGGAATTCCGATACCGAGATCCGATATTTTTGTGATATCGGGTATCGGTATCGGATCAATAGAAATGTGTAAAATAAAGAATTAAAATAAAAAATATTGATATGCTCACCTCTCCGGCGGCCCCTGGACATCATGCTGCTAACCGGGAGGCTTCTTTGTTTAAAATGCGCGCCTTTAGGACCTGCGAATGATGTCCCGGCTTCTGATTGGTCGCGTGCCGCCCATGTGACCGCCACGCGACCAATCAGAAGCCGTGACGTCATTCGCAGGTCCTTAATTCCTAGAATTAGGAGTTTAGTGAATGAGAATGACGTCGCGGCTTCTGATTGGTCGCGTGCCGCCCATGTGACCGGCACGCGACCAATCAGAAGCCGCGACGTCATTCTCATTCACAAAAACTCCTAATTTTAGGAATTGAGGACCTGCGAATGACGTTGCGGCTTCTGATTGGTCGCGTGCCGGTCACATGGGCGGAACGCGACCAATCAGAAGCCGGGACGTCATTCGCAGGTCCTAAAGGCGCGCATTTTAAACAAAGAAGCCTCCCGGTTAGCAGCGTGATGTCCAGGGGCCGCCGGAGAGGTAAGCATATCAATATTTTTTATTTTAATTCTTTATTTTACACACTTCTATGGATCCCAGGGCCTGAAGGAGTGTTTCCTCTCCTTCAGACCCTGGGAACCATGAGAATACCTTCCGATACTTGATGTCCCATTGACTTGTATTGGTATCGGATATCGGTATCGGCGATATCCGATATTTTTCGGGTATCGGCCGATACTATCCGATACCGATACTTTCAAGTATCGGATGGTATCGCTCAACACTAGTGATGACCCCAGAGTATGGTGGCCTGTGAGATACAGCTATAAGCTGGCTCTGACAGGCATAGTCAATGTAACACTGACAGGTCCAGTGATCAAAATAAAAAATACACATATTCCACAGTGGAACTAAGTGAAAAAGTGAAATCACACAAATCACAAAACCCATTTTGTCACTCAAAATGCAGCATTTGTGATAAATCAAAGAAAAAAATGTACACGCAATTGTTTTTGCTGTTTCTGCAACAGCCCAATATATAAAATTGGCATGTTATTTATTCTGTATGGTGAACACCGTAAAAAAATAATAAAAAAACATGTAAAAATGTTGCTTTTTCAGCTTACTGATGCACAAAAAAGTGATTATAAAGGGATCAAATAGTATGAAAAAACGGCATAAATGAAAACTCCAAATCACGCCGCAATTTCTCCTACTACACTTTGAAAAAAAAATTAGAGGCTAAAAAAATCATTTTTGTGGGAAAAAAAAGATTTTCTATTTTCACGGTTCTGCGTTTTAAACTTTAGTGAAACGCTTGGAGGTTCAAAGTTCTCACCACACATCTAGATAAGTTCCTTCGGGGGTCTAGTTTCCAAAAGGGGTCACTTGTTGGGGGTTCCACTGTTTACATCACACATCAGGGGCTCTCCAAACGCGACATGGCGTTTGATCTCAATTCCAGCCAATTTTGGTTTGATAAAGTCAAATGGAGCTCCTTTCCTTCCTAGCTCTGCCATGCGCCCAAACAGTGGTTCCCCCACTACATGTGGGGTATGAGAGTACTCAGGACAAATTGCACAACAACTTTTGGGGTCCAATTTCTCCAGTTACCCTTGGGAAAATTAAAAATTGGGGGCTGAAAGATCATTTTTGTGGAAAAAAAATGATTTTTTAATTTTCATGGCTTTACATTAAAAACTTTAGTAAAACACTTGGGGGTTCAAAGTGCTCACCACACATCTAGAAAAGTTCCTTGGGTGGTCTAGTTTCCAAAATGGGGTCACTTGACTGGAGTTTCCACTGTTTAGGCACATAAGGGGCTCTCCAAACGCAACATGATCTCAATTACAGCCAATTTGAGTTTGAAAAAGCCTTGTGCCTAAACAGTGGTTTTCCCCCATATATTGGGTATTATCATGTTCAGGAGCATTATAAATTTTGGGGTTAATTTTTTCCTCTTCCCCTTGTGAAAATAAAAAAATAGACTAAATTTAAGTTTAAGTGAAAAATGTTAAATGATCATTTTTTACTTTCACATTCCATTAATTCCTGTGAAGCACCTGATGGGTTAATAAACTTATTGAATGTGGTTTTGACCAGCTTTAGGGATGCAGTTTTTATAATGGTGTCACTTTTGGATATTTTTTGCCATATAGATCCCTCAAAATGACATCAAATGTAAGGTGGTCCCTAAAAAAACGGTTTTGTAAATTTTGCTGTAAAAATGAGAAATCGATGGTCAACTTTTAACTCTTATAACTTCCTAATGAAAAAAATTGTTTCAAAAATTATGCTGATGTAAACATGTGGGAAATGTTATTTACTATTTTGCGTGACATACAGGTCCTTCTCAAAAAATTAGCATATAGTGTTAAATTTCATTATTTACCATAATGTAATGATTACAATTAAACTTTCATATATTATAGATTCATTATCCACCAACTGAAATTTGTCACGTCTTTTATTGTTTTAATACTGATGATTTTGGCATACAACTCCTGATAACCCAAAAAACCTGTCTCAATAAATTAGCATATTTCACCCATCCAATCAAATAAAAGTGTTTTTTAATAACAAACAAAAAAACCATCAAATAATAATGTTCAGTTATGCACTCAATACTTGGTCGGGAATCCTTTGGCAGAAATGACTGCTTCAATTCGGCGTGGCATGGAGGCAATCAGCCTGTGACACTGCTGAGATGTTATGGAGGCCCAGGATGCTTCAATAGCGGCCTTAAGCTCATCCAGAGTGTTGGGTCTTGCTTCTCTCAACTTTCTCTTCACAATATCCCACAGATTCTCTATGGGGTTCAGGTCAGGAGAGTTGGCAGGCCAATTGAGCACAGTAATACCATGGTCAGTAAACCATTTACCAGTGGTTTTGGCACTGTGAGCAGGTGCCAGGTCGTGCTGAAAAATGAAATCTTCTTCTCCATAAAGCATTTCAGCCGATGGAAGCATGAAGTGCTCTAAAATCTCCTGATAGCTAGCTGCATTGACCCTGCCCTTGATGAAACACAGTGGACTAACACCAGCAGCTGACATGGCACCCCACACCATCACTGACTGTGGGTACTTGACACTGGACTTCAGGCATTTTGGCATTTCCTTCTCCCCAGTCTTCCTCCAGACTCTGGCACCTTGATTTCCGAATGACATGCAAAATTTGCTTTCATCAGAAAAAAGTACTTGGGACCACTTAGCAACAGTCCAGTGCTGCTTCTCTGTAGCCCATTTCGGCACCTGTAGCCCATTTCCTGCACACGCCTGTGCACGGTGGCTCTGGATGTTTCCACACCAGACTCAGTCCACTGCTTCCTCAGGTTCCCCAAGGTCTGGAATCGGTCCTTCTCCACAATCTTCCTCAGGGTCCGGTCTCCTCTTCTCGTTGTACAGCGTTTACTGCCACATTGTTTCCTTCCAACAGACTTACCATTGAGGTGCCTTGATACAGCACTCTGGGAACAGCCTATTTGTTGAGAAATTTCTTTCTGGGTCTTACCCTCTTGCTTGAGGGTGTCAATGATGGCCTTCTTGACATCTGTCAGGTCGCAAGTCTTACCCATGATGGGGGTTTTGAGTAATGAACCAGGCAGGGAGTTTATAAAAGCCTCAGGTATCTTTTGCATGTGTTTAGAGTTAATTAGTTGATTCAGAAGATTAGGGTAATAGGTCGTTTAGAGAACCTTTTCTTGATATGCTAATTTATTGAGACAGGTTTTTTGGGTTATCAGGAGCTGTATGCCAAAATCATCAGTATTAAAACAATAAAAGACGTGACAAATTTCAGTTGGTGGATAATGAATCTATAATATATGAAAGTTTAATTGTAATCATTACATTATGGTAAATAATGAAATTTAACACTATATGCTAATTTTTTGAGAAGGACCTGTATTACTCTGATTTAAGGGCATAAAAATTCAAAGTTTGAAAATTGCAAAATGTTCCAAATTTTTGCCAAATTTCCATTTTTTACGCAAATAAACACAAGTTACATAAAAAATTTACGACTAATGTGAAGTAGGGTTGAGCGAAACGGATCGGACAAATTCAAAAATCGCCGACTTTCGGCAAAGTCAGGTTTTATGAAACCCAACCCGATCCTAGTGTGGGGTCGGCGATCTTCGCGCCAAAGTCGCGTTTCGTATGACGCGTTTAGTGCCATTTTTCAGCCAATGAAGGAGGATGCAGAGTGTGGGCAGCGTGATGACATAGGTCTCAGTCCCCACAATCTTAGAGAAGGGCATGACAGTGATTGGCTTGCTTTCTGCTGCGTCACAGGGGCTATAAAGGAGCATGCACGCCGACCACCATCTTACTTCTGCCGATCATAGCATAGGGAGAGTTTGCCGCAGCTTCATCAGAAGAAGGGATATAGTTAGGGAGGGAAGATTAAGCCCCGAAACTGCTTGTGCTGTAGCGATTTCCACTGTCCAACACCACCATTTGTTTGCAGGGACAGTGGAGGCTTTATTTTTGTGCATCAGCTCTGTAGCTTATTAGGCTGCCTTATAAGGCTCCCTGGTAGCTGCATTGCTGTTTGCACGCTGCTGTGCAAACCAACTGCTTTTTTAAAAGCAAAAATCCTGTTGCTCCTTTCTGCACAGTTATCTTGTTTATTTGTCCACACTTTTGTGTGCAGCAGTCCTTTTTATTGCTGCCATACTTGTCCTGAGATCATTGTAGGGAGATTGAAATGGTACTACAGTCCGTGTATTTTTTCATATATCTTCCAGCCACTTTCTGACACTTACATTGTGTTGCTTTATGCACAGGGCCTAAGGTTTGTTTTAGTCTCCCCCAAAAAAGTGAGATTCAAATTATCACAAAGTGGATATATTTCAGTCCTGTTAGTTTGTGGTATATCAGCCAGCCACTTTCTGCCACTTACATTGTGTTGTTTTATGCACAGGGCCTAAGGTTTGGTTTAGTCTCCCAAAAAAATACCGTATATACTCGAGTATAAGCCGACCCGAGTATAAGCCGACCCCCCTAATTTTGCCACAAAAAACTGGGAAAACTTATTGACTCGAATATAAGCCTAGGGTGGAAATGCAGCAGCTACCGGTGAATTTCAAAAATAAAAATAGATCATTATTTCCCCATAGCTGTGCCATATAGTGCTCTGCACCGTTCATTATTTCCCCATAGTTGTGCCATATAGTGCTCTGCACCATTCATTATTTCCCCATAGCTGTGCCATATAGTGCTCTGCACCGTTCATTATTTCCCCATAGCTGTGCCATATAGTGGTCTGCACCGTTCATATTTCCCCATAGCTGTACCATATAGTGGTCTGCATCGTTCATACTGCCCCATAGCTGTGCCATATAGTGCTCTGCACTGTTCATACTGCCCCATAGCTGTGCCATATAGTGCTCTGCACAGTTCATACTACCCGATAGCTCTGCCATATAGTGCTCTGCACCGTTCATAGTGCCCCATAGCTGTGCCATATAGTGCTCTGCACCGTTCATACTGCCCCATAGCTGTGCCATATAGTGCTCTGCACCGTTCATACTGCCCCATAGCTGTGCCATATAGTGCTCTGCACCGTTCATACTACCCCATAGCTGTGCCATTTAGTGCTCTGCACCGTTCATATTTCCCCATAGCTGTGCCATATAGTGCTCTGCACCGTTCATATTTCCCCATAGCTGTGCCCCATATAGTGCTCTGCACCGTTCATATTGCCCCATTGATGCT
Source organism: Ranitomeya imitator (assembly GCF_032444005.1). NCBI lineage: Eukaryota > Metazoa > Chordata > Amphibia > Anura > Dendrobatidae > Ranitomeya > Ranitomeya imitator. Next base: position 920,372,280 of record NC_091282.1, on the reverse strand, counting down.
CCACATAAATCTGTGCCGCTGCTGCCGCTGCAATAAAAAAAAACGCCATACTCACCTCTCTTGCTTGCAGCTCCCAGCGTCCGGTCCTGGCGTCTCTGCACACTGACTGATCAGGCAGAGGGCGCCGCGCACACTATATGCGTCATCGCGCCCTCTGACCTGCACAGTCAGAGCGGAGCGACGCCGGGAAGATGGAGCGGCGCCCGGCGTGTGGAACGGGGACAGGTAAATATGACATACTTACCTGGTCCCGGCGTCCGGCTCCTTCCCCCGGACAGCTGTCTTCGGCGCCGCAGCTTCTTCCTCTATCAGCGGTCACCGGCACCGCTGATTAGAGAAATGAATAGGCGGCTCCACCCCTATGGGAGGTGGAGCCGCTCATTCATTTCTCTAATGAGCGGTCCCACGTGACCGCTGAAGAGGGGAAGAGCTGCAGCACCGAAGACCGTGGGACGGCAGGGGGAGCGCCAGGATCGCTGGAAGCAGGTAAGTATGCCTCAGCGCCCTCACCCCTTCACCCGCTGACCCTGCCACCCACCTTGAACCGTGTATAAGCCGAGAGGGGCACTTTCAGCCCAAAAATTTGGGCTGAAAATCTCGGCTTATACTCGAGTATATACGGTAAGTGAGATTCAAATTATCAAAAAGTGGATATATTTCAGTCCTGTTAGTTTTTGGTATATCAGCCAGCCACTTTCTGCCACTTACATTGTGTTGTTTTATGCACAGGGCCTGAGGTTTGGTTTAGTCACCCCCCAAAAAAGTTAGATTCAAATTATCACAAAGTGGATATACTGCAGTCCTGTGTTAGGGCTGGCAGAACGCACCAAGTAAATAGAGAGAGATGTTATTTGATGCGTTAGCAGCCCAGGGTCCACCGTGCAGGAGAGAACCTGCTGCTGGCATATTGCGGCCCTATATGGCAGTAGAAGCGAACTCTGTTACTTCACAGAGTCGCCTAAAGAAAGCATTGTGTCCTGGTAAAGGGAACCTGTCACCCCGTTTTTTCAGATTGAGATAAAAATACTGTTAAATAGGGCCTGCGCTGTGCGTTACAATAGTGTATGTAGTGTACCCTGATTCCCCACCTATGCTGCGAAATACATTACCAAAGTCGCCGTTTTCGCCTGTCAATCAGGCTGGTCAGGTCAGGTGGGCGTGGTGACATCGCTCTTTTCTTCCCCAGCTTTCCGTTGGTGGCGTAGTGGTGTGCGCATGTCCAAGTTACGAATCCACTGCGTGCACGTGAAGAAACAGCGTGCGATCTGCGCTATTACCCCTGTCATCGGTGGGGGCGGCCATCTTCCTGGGGCCGCGCGTGCGCAGATGGAGTGCTCTGCTGCACGGGGCTTCAGTAAAATGGCCGCGGGATGCCGCGCGTGCGCAGATGGAGATCGCGGCGGCCATTTTCCCAAAGCCGAGTTTGCAGCCGAGGAGGAGGAAAGCCTTGATGACAGTCAGCCACTGTCTGCTCAGGGAACTCTCCTGGACGAGGTGGCGGACGAAGAGGAGGAGGAGGATGGGGATGAATATTTATGGGAGGATGCTTCACAGGGGGCAATAGAAGCTGGTGGCGTTGCAAGGTCAGGTACAGGGTTTTGCGGGACACAAGTGATGTTGATTTGCAAGAAAGTGCTCCTCAACCCAGCACAAGGAGTGAATTGACACCTGGAACATTGGCCCACATGGCTGAGTATGCCTTGCGTATCCTAAAAAGGGACCCCCGCATTATCAAAATGATGACCGATGACAATTACTGGTTGGCCTGCCTCCTGGATCCACGATATAAAGGAAAATTACAAAATATCATGCCACATGAGAACCTTGAGCAAATATTGGCTACCAAACAAGCAACTCTTGTAGACCGTTTGGTTCAGGCATTCCCAGCACACAGCGCCGGTAATGGTTCTCACACGAGCCGTATGGGGCAACATGGCAGAGGTGTTAGAGGTGCACAAATCCAAAGTGGCATTGGACAGAGGGGTTTTCTGACCAGGTTGTGGAGTGATTTCGCAATGACCGCTGACACGACAGGTAGTGCTGCATCGATTCAAAGTGACAGGAGACAGCATTTGTCCAGTATGGTTACAAACTACTTTTCCTCCCTTATCAATTTTCTCCCTCACAGGTCATTCCCCTTTGATTACTGGGCATCTAAAATAGACACCTGGCCTGAATTGGCAGAATATGCATTACATGAGCTTGCTTGCCCTGCTTCTTGTGTGCTATCAGAAAGAGTCTTCAGTGCTGCTGGTTCAATACTGACCGAAAAGAGGACACGTCTGGCTACCCAGAATGTTGATGATCTAACCTTCATTAAAATGAACCAATCATGGATTTCAAATTATTTAGCCCCACCTTCTCCTGCTGACATGTAGCTTGCCTGAAAAATGTCTTGCTTTTGGCCTCATCTTACTGACTTCTCCAATTCTGCCATTTGCAGCTGCTGAATGTCCACCATAGGCAAATTTTATACCTCCCTAAATGGGCTGACTCCCCCCACAGGGCCGTGGTCACCACCTGGCGCAAGCACCCGTGCGAGTGCCGTTTGCCTGGAAAGGTGGGTGCGCCCATTCTTGGGCGACGGCACTGGCACAGGGTCCCTCATAGTACAATGAAGTGTCTCTGAAGGTGGTGGTGCACAACCAACATCAGACACACCGTCGTAATATGAGGGGCCCTGTGCCAGTACCGCCGCCCACGAGAGAGTGTTCCACCCCAGCTCAAACAGTGCTCTTCCACTTGCAATACTTACCTCTACCTGCTCCACCACGGTGTAGTCTGTGCTGTTAAATCCTTCAATGGCACTGCCAATACAAATTTGTTGAAATGATAGATGATAGTTAAAATATACAGGGGCCCTGGCCTCCATTTAGACCAGTTAATACTTTGCGCCTACTACCACTGTCTGCTACTCAGCAGAGGTGCCCACCCCAGTACCTGGCTATGCCGCCTGTTTAGTCCTGTTACCAATTTTGAACTGCATTTAGCCTACTTTATTATTTGGGACTACTAACTGTGTCTGTACCACGCATTACAGTTGTCCTCCACTGAACAAAGCAATGCCGCCTGTTTAGTCCTGTTACCAATTTTGAACTACATTTAGCCTACTTTTTTATTGTAGGCCTACAAACTGTGTCTGCGCCACTCATTAAGGCTGTCCCCCACTGAACAAAGCTATGCCGCCTGATAAGTCCTGTTACCAATTTTGAACTGCATTTAGCCTACTTTTTTATTGTGGGCCTACAAACTGTGTCTCCGCCACTCATTACAGTTGTCCTCCACTGAACAAAGCAATGTCGCCCGTTTAGTCCTGTTTCCAATTTTGAACTGCATTTAGCCTACTTTTTTATTGTGAGCCTACAAACTGTGTCTGCGCCACTCATTACAGTTGTCCTCCACTGAACAAAGCAATGCCGCCTGTTTAGTCCCGTTACCAATTTTGAACTGCATTTAACCTACTTTTTTATTTTGGGCCTACTAACTGTGTCTGTGCCACTCATTACAGTTGTCCTCCACTGAATAAAGATATGCCACCTGTTTAGTCCTGTTACCAATTTTGAACTGCATTTAGCCTACTTTTTTAGTTGGGCCTACTAACTGCGTCTGCGCCACTCATTACAGTTCTCCTCCACTGAATAAAGCTAGGCTGCCTGTTTAGTCCTGTTACCAATTTTGAACTGCATTTAGCCTACTTTTTTATTTTGGGCCTACTAACTGTGTCTGCTTCAGCTGGGAAGACAGGTCACAAGAACGATCCAGGAGAGAGCAAGACCAATACTGGAACATTGCCAGGTGGCGTGGAGCAATGATCTAAGTGGAGTTAAATAGAGCAGCCAGCTAACGAATTAACCTCGTCACCTGTAGAAGGAAACTCAGAAGCCGCAGCTCCACTCACAACCACCAGAGGAAGCCCATGGACAGAACCAGCCGAAGTACCATTCATGACTACAGGAGTGAGCTTGACAACAGAATTCACAACACAGTTGCCCTCCACTGAACAAAGCTAGGCCACCTGTTTAGTCCTGTTACCAATTTTGAACTGCATTTAGCCTACTTTTGTATTTGGGCCTACTAACTGTGTCTGCGCCACTCATTACAGTTGTCCTCCACTGAACAAAGCTATGCCCCCTGTTTAGTCCTGTTACCAATTTTGAACTGCATTTAACCTATTTTATTATTTGGGCCTACTAACTGTGTCTGCCACTTATTACAATTTTCCTCCACTTAACAAAGCAATGCCGCCTGTTTAGTCCTGTTACCAATTTTGAACTGCATTTAGCCTACTTTATTATTTGGGCCTATATCTGTGTTTCCTCCTCATCCTGCCCATTGCCCAGCCACTGCTAGATGAGTCTGCTGGTACATTGACCCAGACCCTTACGTTCCCCTTGCACTCTACAGAGCCAGTTTCTGACCCTGCTGAAAGTCAGGTTCCCCTTCCCGTATACTATATCACCTTACACGGGGACAAAGAGGAAGGTGCAGATGAAAGTGCAGGTTCCTTCATCAGGTGGAGGGGCATTCTCGTTGGCGACGTCACTGGCACAGGGCCCCTCATAGTACGCAAAAGTGTCTCTGGCAGTGGGAGGCGCCACCCGCCGTCAAACACATTGCCGTACTATGAGGGGCCCTGTGCCACTGCCAAGTGCCAACAAGTGGGACCCCCTGCTTGCTCAGCATCACAGCACTTACAAAGTTGAAATACTTACCTCTCTCTGCTCCACCGCCGTGACGTATTCCGCGTTTCCTGGGCCCACGAAAATCTTGAGCCAGCCCTACCCCCCAACAACTTTAGCCAAATGACCCCCTGTTTTCAATGCCTAACTATTATTATAAAGTAAATTAAGATTGACAATCTTAAGAAATAAGAATTGATGTTTTTGGCATTAAAATGGACACTGTAGGTGTTTTCCTGTCCTCCACTCACTGCCGACTTTGATTCCCCATTGACTTGCATTGGGTTTCGTGTTCCAGTCGGCCCCTTGCCTTTTCGCAATAATTGGCCGATTTCACCCGACCCGAAACCCGACTCGATCCTAAAAAAGTAAAAGTCGCTCAACTCTAATGTGAAGTACAATATGTCACGAAAAAACATTCTCAGAATTGCCAAGATCCGTTGAAGCGTTCCAGAGTTATTACCTCATAAAGGGACAGTGGTCAAAATTGTAAACATTTGCCTGTTCATTAAAGGGGTTAAAAAGTTAAATGGTGCGTTTTCCCTTTTGAGCCCTGCCATGTTCCCAGTCAGTATTTTTCCCCCACTGTCGGCGATCTCCTAGAGCTGCTACTGCGCAGGAGCGGGCAGTGCCCTCTTGGTGGAGGACATTTTTTTTCTTCTCCAGCAAGATGGCGCCACCGACACCTGCGCAACAGCAGATCTCTATACAAACGGATAGCTGCTACTGCACAGGCGCGGTGGGTGCCATTTTAAAAAATATTTTTTTCTATTTCCTATTTATTATTATTATTATTTATTATTATTATTTATTCCTATTATCCATCTATTTCCTTGCTCAGGTAAATCTGCAAAAGGGATAAAAGTGCATATTAACTATGCGACTATGCTGCCACAGCTGGGACCTGCCTGCAGAAGCATTTTTTTAATGCAGTATGTGATGGTATTCATTATGCAAACTAGGGAGCAGTGACCCGTCAGCAGTCTTCATTATATGTAGTCAGAGCACCACGTACCTCAGCCTCGCCTCAGCGCACGAGAATCTCATTAACACAAAACTGAAAATAAAGATTAAGAAACAGCCGCAAGACTGATTTCATCAACCAGGGAATCATTTTATTCAGTATAATGGCGCTGACCTGACAGTGTGTGTAGGTTACTATGCATTACCCTCCTGACAGGTTCCCTTTAAACATTGATCAGTAACATGTGGATGAGTGACAGGTGTAGGCCTGATGCTCTTAGAGCCCTGCCAAATTCAGGTAAAACACATGAAGGATATCCTACTTGGAATCCAAACATTTCCAAATATTAGGTTCAGACACCATGAAAAGTTGCATCAATTGACCCACAGTAGAAATGTGATAATGGCACAGCAGCAGTCAGGCATGGGCCATTTATGAACCAGGATCTAGGCCAGCATTTACAGTTCAAGTTAAGATGTGGGTGAGGAACCGGTGTAGACCTGCTTAGCTGGAAGCCCTTATATCTCATTCAACAGCACAAACTGCTATTCTGCTCAGCCACACTCAGGTGCACAAACATCAGTTTCGTAGACTACTATTGGTGGAAAAATTGAAGGATAGTAATGCAGGTAGTTTACAGATCAATTGACCCACAGGGCACATGGGTAGATCAAGGCTAAGTGTCAGATTTGGCACCTCTGGGAGGGGGCCAATATCCATGTCCCCTTCCTAGACTATTAATATCAGCCTGCAACAGTCTGCCTAGCCTTTTTTAGTTATTAAATATAAGGAGACCCTATGTCATTTTTTGGGGGGCACCCCATTTTAATAACCAGGAAAGGCAAATTATAAAGCAGTGAGCTGATATTAATAGCCTGGGAAGCTCTGTGGCTATTACCCCATTCCCAGGCTTTAAACTATGCTCTCCGTTTTTCTTCTGCTGGTTAATAAAATGTTGGGGTATCCCATGCTATTTTTTTCAGAAAATAACCTTGTATTAAAAAAATACATGTAAAGTAAGCTACACAAGCATTGTACTAATTATATGCATGAATGACTTCTTTATATCTATTTATTCTATGTTTATATATCTATTCTTTGTATTCTATTCTGTCGGTTCATGCTATGATTTTAATGTACGCAGAAGATGAATAGCTGGCTTTTCAAAGGTCATAGTGGATTCCATGAAAGCTGTGATTAATAACCATGGTTATTCCACAAATTATTGATTTCTGAACTCTTCCTGAGTTAAAACATTAGTATTGTTGTTTCTAAATGCTTATGAACTTGTTTTCTATGCAGTATTTGAGGTCTGCAAGCACTTTTTTTTATTTTGACCATTTCTGCTTTTCAGAAAAAAAATACAAAATGTATTGCTTGGAAATTCGGAGACATGTTGTCAGAAGTTTATAAAATAAAAGAACAATTTACATTTTACTCAAAAATATACCTATAAAGAGAAAAATCAGACAAACTGAACAATTTGCAGTGGTCTCTTAATTTTTGCCAGAGCTGTATATATATACAGGTGCATCTCACAAAATTAGAATATCAACAAAAAGTTAATTTATTCAAGTTCTTCAATACAAAAAGTAAAACTCATATATTAGATAGAATTATTACAAACAGAGTGATGTATTTCAAGTGTTTATTTCTGTTAATGTTGATGATTATGGCTTACAAACAATGAAAACTCAAAAGTCATTATCTCAGGAGTAGTGTTGAGCATTCCGATACCGCAAGTATCGGGTATCGCCCTATATTTGCGGTATCGGAATTCCGATACCGAGTTCCGATATTTTCAGTATATCGGATACCGGAATCGGAAGTTCCCATAATTCAAAGAGCCAGAATTCAGCCAATAAGGAATGATTAGAAGTGTGTGCACATCCTGTTCTGCATGGTAGGCATGCAACTACTGGCATTGCTGTGATTGGCTGCTGGAATGATGTCATGATGCACTATAAAAGTCGCCACCGCCACCATTTTGGGTTCACTCTGCTGTGAATTCAGTTAGGGACAGGACGCTGTATTCTGACTGAGGGTCAGCTTAGAGATAGTGATTTGCTTCATTGTGCTTTACCCAGGCTAATTTAGCAACCGCTGAGTGAGAACCTTGTTTTTGCCTTGCAGCGCTGTTCACAGCTGTCTGCAAGGTCTCTGTGTGATTGCAGCTCAGGCTGTTGTCAGTTCTACAGCCACCGCTGGTTGTAGTCAGCTCAGCATGCGTCGCTGCCTCACACTGCTCAATTGTCCCTTTTTGCATTAGTGCTGCCTGCAGCACATTTTTCCTGTTTTTCTCCTATTAGTGGGTTTCCATCCGTATCCTGCTAGATTGTGGAAAAACACTATATAGGATTACATAGAGGAGCTTTTTCTGTCCTTGCAGCGCCGTTCACGGCTGTCTGCACGGTCTGTGTGTGAGTGCAGCTCACTCTGTAGTCTGTTCTGCCACCATAGCCGTTGGTTGTCAGCTCAGGATGCGTCACTGCCTCATACTGTTCCATTGTCCTTTTTTCAATTAGTGCTGCCTGTTGCACATTTTTTCAAATTTATCCTATTAGTGGGTTTCCATCCGTATCCTGCTAGATTGTGGAAAAGCACTATATAGGATTACACAGAGGAGATTTTGTTGGCCTTGCAGCGCCGTTCACGGCTGTCTGCACGGTCTATATGTGAGTGCAGCTCACCCTGTAGTCTGTTGTGGAAAAAAACACAAAGTTAATAAAGTTCACCAATCACTCCACTTTACAGTTGTGTAGGCCACATTACATCATATTAAAGTCTAGTCCACACTTTAGAAAATTAGTGTTTCTTATACCTGTTAGGAGCTGTTCAGGAGTAAGCACACTAAGCCCTTAGTAGGGTTGAGCGAAACGGGTCGAACATTTTCAAAAGTCGCCGACTTTTGGCTAAGTCGGGGTTTCATGAAACCCGATCCGACCCCTGTGCGGGGTCGGCCATGCGGTACGCGACTTTCGCGCCAAAGTCGCGTTTCAATGACGCGAAAAGCGCCATTTCTCAGCCAATGAAGGTAAACGCAGAGTGTGGGCAGCGTGATGACATAGGTCCTGGTCCCCACCATCTTAGAGAAGGGCATTGCAGTGATTGGCTTGCTGTCTGCGACGTCACAGGGGCTATAAAGAGGCGTTCCCGCCGACCGCCATCTTACTGCTGCTGATCTGAGCTTAGGGAGAGGTTGCTGCCGCTTTGTCAGAAGCAGGGATAGCGTTAGGCAGGGTCCATTAACCACAAAACCGCTTGTGCTGCAGCGATTTGCACTGTCCAACACCACCCTCGGTGTGCAGGGACAGTGGAAGTTTTTTTTTTTTTTTTTTTTCCCTCAGCGCTGTAGCTCATTGGGCTGCCCTAGAAGGCTCCCTGATAGCTGCATTGCTGTGTGTACGCCGCTGTGCAAACCAACTGCTTTTTTCAAAGCACAAATCCTCTTGTTCCTTCCTTTCTGCACAGCTATCTTTTTTGTTTGTCCACACTTTTTATTTCATTTGTGCATCAGTCCACTCCTTATTGCTGCCTGCCATACCTGGCTGAGATTACTGCAGGCAGGGAGATAGTAGCTGCCTGCCATACCTGGCTGAGATTACTGCAGGCAGGGAGATAGTAATTGTAGGACATTCCCTGTTTTTTTTTTTTTTTTTTTTTTGGTGGGAGATTAAGATTGGCAATTTGGCATTTCTGCTAGAGTGCCATCCCTGTGTGTGCCATCTCTCTCACATAGTGGGCCATAGAAAGCCTTTTCATTTTTCTGTATTTTTTTTTGTGGGGTGTATAAATTCTCCCTGATAAAAATACAGTGGGAGATTAATATTGGCCTTTGGGCTTGTGTGCCAGTCCTGAGTGTGCCATCTCTCTCACAAATAGTGGGCCATAGAAAGCCTATTTTATTTTTTTTGGGGTTTTATAAATTCTCCCTGAAAAAAAGGGAGATTAATATTGGCCTCTGGGCTTGTGTGCCAGTCCTGAGCGTGCCATCTGTGCCAGCCCTGAGCGTGCCATCTCTCTCACAAATAGTGGGCCATAGAAAGCCTATTTATTTTTTTTTTGGGTTTTATAAATTCTCCCTGAAAAAAAGGGAGATTAATATTGGCCTCTGGGCTTCTGTGCCAGTCCTGAGCGTGCCATCTGTGCCAGTCCTGAGCGTCCCATCTCTCTCACAAATAGTGGGCCATAGAAAGCCTATTTTTTTTTTTTTTTTGGGTTTTAGAAATTCTCCCTGGAAAAAAAAAGGGAGATTAATATTGCCCTTTGGGCTTGTGTGCCAGTACTAAGCGTTCCATCTCTCTCTCTCTCTCTCTCAGTCAGTGGGCCATAGAACGCCTATTTTTGGTTTTATTTGTTTTATAAATTCTCCCTGAAAAAATCATTTTATTTTATTTGGTTTCTAAATTCTTCCTGATAAAATCACATTTTTTTTATTATTTTTTTTTCTAAAGTCTCCCTGAAAAAAAAAAAAAAAAACAGTGGGAGATTAATATTGGCCTTTCTGCTTGTGTGCCAGTCTTGACTCCTGGGTGCGTCATCTCTCAGTCAGTGGGCCATAGAACGCCTATTTTTGGTTTTATTTGTTTTATAAATTCTCCCAGAAAAAATCATTTTATTTTATTTGGTTTCTAAATTCTTCCTGATAAAATCACATTTTTTTTATTATTTTTTTTTCTAAAGTCTCCCTGAAAAAAAAAAAAAAAAACAGTGGGAGATTAATATTGGCCTTTCTGCTTGTGTGCCAGTCTTGACTCCTGGGTGCGTCATCTCTCAGTCAGTGGGCCATAGAACGCCTATTTTTGGTTTTATTTGTTTTATAAATTCTCCCAGAAAAAATCATTTTATTTTATTTGGTTTCTAAATTCTTCCTGATAAAATCACATTTTTTTTATTATTTTTTTTTCTAAAGTCTCCCTGAAAAAAAAAAAAAAAAACAGTGGGAGATTAATATTGGCCTTTCTGCTTGTGTGCCAGTCTTGACTCCTGGGTGCGTCATCTCTCAGTCAGTGGGCCATAGAACGCCTATTTTTGGTTTTATTTGTTTTCTAAATTCTCCCTGAAAAAATCATTTTATTTTATTTGGTTTCTAAATTCTTCCTGATAAAATCACATTTTTTTTATTATTTTTTTTTCTAAAGTCTCCCTGAAAAAAAAAAAAAAAAACAGTGGGAGATTAATATTGGCCTTTCTGCTTGTGTGCCAGTCTTGACTCCTGGGTGCGTCATCTCTCAGTCAGTGGGCCATAGAACGCCTATTTTTGGTTTTATTTGTTTTATAAATTCTCCCAGAAAAAATCATTTTATTTTATTTGGTTTCTAAATTCTTCCTGATAAAATCATATTTTTTTTATTATTTTTTTTTCTAAAGTCTCCCTGAAAAAAAAAAAAAAAAAACAACCAAAAAAAACAGTGGGAGATTAATATTGGCTTTTCTGCTTGTGTGCCAGTCTTGACTCCTGGGTGTGCCATCTCTCTCTCTCTCTCTCTCTCTCTCTCTCTCTCTCCAATTGTGGTCCATAGAAAGCCTATATTTTTTTTCCTTGATTTGGGTTCTAAAATCTACCAGAGAAAATAACTACATCAATCATTGGTAGAAAAATATTGGCCTCTGGGTTTGTGTGCCACTCCTGACTCCTGTGTGCGTCATCTCTCAGTCAGTGGGCCATAGAACGCCTATTTTTGTTTTTATTTGTTTTATAAATTCTCCCTGAAAAAATCATTTTATTTTATTTGGTTTCTAAATTCTTCCTGATAAAATCATATTTTTTTTATTATTTTTTTTTCTAAAGTCTCCCTGAAAAAAAAAAAAAAAAAAAAAAAAAAAAAAAAACAGTGGGAGATTAATATTGGCCTTTCTGCTTGTGTGCCAGTCTTGACTCCTGGGTGTGCCATCTCTCTCTCTCTCTCTCTCTCCAATTGTGGTCCATAGAAAGCCTACATTTTTTTTCCTTGATTTGGGTTCCAAAATCTACCAGAGAAAATAACTCCATCAATCATTGGTAGAAAAATATTGGCCTCTGGGCTTGTGTGCCACTCCTGATTCCTGTGTGCGTCATCTCTCACTCAGTGGCCCATAGAAAGCATATAGTTTGTTACATTTGTTTTCTAAATTCTCCCTGCAAAAATCTTTTTTTTTTTTTTTTGGGGGGTTTCTAAAGTGTTCCTGAAAAAAATAAAAATAAAAAAAAAATAATAGTGTGACATTAATATTAACATTTGTGCTTCAGTGACAGTCCTGCGTGTGGGGCATCTCTCTAATTTGCAGCCACCAAAAAAAGAGTGTGTAACATTGGGCCTGATTTTCGCTGTGGTCTCACCAACCTGTAAAGGGGTAGCTAAATCATACTGAAGTTATAGCTCACCGTGTAAGTTGTGTGACTGCAACAAATAACGTTAGTTTGGTTACGTTTTTAAAACAATGAGGAAGTCTAGTGGAAGAGGTCGTGGCCGGGGGCGTTCATTGTCAGCTGGTAATGAGGGTAGTGGTAGTGGTGGAGCATCAGGTGGTCGTGGGGGAAAAAATATTGCACCTAAGTCTGGAGCTGTGGAGCCAGGTTCGTCGTCCGGCTACACAAGGCCTCGAACGCTCCCTTTTCTGGGATTAGGAAAACCGCTTTTAAAGCCGGAGCAGCAAGAGCAAGTTTTGGCTTATCTTGCTGACTCAGCCTCTAGCTCTTTTGCCTCATCTCGTGAAACTGGTAAAAGTAAAAGCAGCGCGTCGTTAGTGGATGTTCACGGTCAGGGACAAGTCACTTCCTTGTCCTCTTCAGCAAAAACAACAACAGAGAAGAATGCAGCAGGCGACACAACGGGTTACTCCATGGAGCTCTTTACACATACCGTCCCTGGCTTAGAAAGTGAAGCAGTTAACAGTCCATGCCCATTACAAATTGAATCTGACATGGAGTGCACTGACGCACAGCCACAGCCAGACTACTATGCTGGTCCTTTGACTCAGACCACAACATTGCCCTCGCAGGGTGCTGATCAAGAATCAGACCCTGATGAGACTATGTTGCCCCATCACGAACGCTATACCACCGAACGACACGGTGACACAGACGAAGTTGCGCAGGAGGTACAAGAAGAGTTATTAGATGACCCAGTTCTTGACCCCGATTGGCAGCCATTGGGGGAACAGGGTGCAGGCGGCAGCAGTTCTGAAGCAGAGGAGGAGGAGGGGCCGCAGCAGGCATCAACATCGCCACAGGTTCCATCTGCCGGGCCCGTATCTTGCCCAAAACGCGTGGCAAAGCCAAAACCTGGTGGAGGACAGCGTGGCCATCCGGTTAAAGCTCAGTCTGCAATGCCTGAAAAGGTATCCGATGCTAGAAAGAGTGCAGTCTGGCATTTTTTTAAACAACATCCAATTGATCAGCGCAAAGTCATCTGTCAAAAATGTTCTACTTCCTTAAGCAGAGGTCAGAATCTGAAAAGTCTCAATACTAGTTGCATGCATAGACATTTAACCACCATGCATTTGAAAGCTTGGACTAACTACCAAACGTCCCTTAAGGTTGTTGCACCCTCGGCCAATGAAGCTAGTCATCAACGCAACATCCCTTCCGGCAGTGTAGGACCACCATTTAGCGCACCACCTGCTGTATCTGTGCAGGTATCTTTGCCAGGCCAAAGCAGTCAGGGTCAGGGAATCACCAGTTTCGTAGTAGGAAACACTGCATCTAGGGCACCGGCGGCAACAATACCATCTCCCACCGTCTCTCAGTCTGCCATGTCCACCGGCACCCCCGCTAGTTCCACGATCTCCAGCTCTCCAGTCCAGCTCACCCTACATGAGACTATGGTTAGAAAAAGGAAATACTTAGCCTCGCATCCGCGTACACAGGGTTTGAACGCCCACATAGCTAGACTAATCTCGTTAGAGATGATGCCCTACCGGTTAGTTGAAAGCGAAGCTTTCAAAGACCTGATGGACTACGCTGTACCACGCTACGAGCTACCCAGTCGACACTTTTTTTCCAGAAAAGCCATCCCAGCCCTCCACCAGCATGTTAAAGAGCGCATCGTCCATGCACTCAGGCAATCTGTGAGCACAAAGGTGCACCTGACAACAGATGCATGGACCAGTAGGCATGGCCAGGGACGTTACGTGTCCATCACGGCACACTGGGTAAATGTGGTGGATTCAGGGTCCACAGGGGACAGCAAGTTTGGGACAGTTCTGCCTAGCCCACGGTCTAGTAAACAGTTGTCTGTAGCCGTTCGCACCCCCTCCTCCTCCTCCTCCTCGTCCTCCTGCAGAAGCAAGAGCTCGTCCACAGACCGCAGTCGCACAAACACTCCATCCGCACCTGCCACTGTTGCACACCAGGTCTCCCATTATGGGGCAGCTACTGGCATACGTCAGCAGGCTGTATTGGCTATGAAGTGTTTGGGCGACAATAGACACACCGCGGAAGTTCTGTCCGAGTTCTTGCAGCAAGAAACGCAGTCGTGGCTGGGCACTGTAGATCTTGAGGCAGGCAAGGTAGTGAGTGATAACGGAAGGAATTTCATGGCTGCCATCTCCCTTTCCCAACTGAAACACATTCCTTGCCTGGCTCACACCTTAAACCTGGTGGTGCAGTGCTTCCTGAAAAGTTATCCGGGGTTATCCGACCTGCTCCTCAAAGTGCGTGGACTTTGCGCACATATCCGCCGTTCGCCTGTACACTCCAGCCGTATGCAGACCTATCAGCGTTCTTTGAACCTTCCCCAGCATCGCCTAATCATAGACGTTGCAACAAGGTGGAACTCAACACTGCACATGCTTCAGAGACTGTGCGAACAGAGGCGGGCTGTTATGTTTTTGTGGGAGGATACACATACACGGGCAGGCAGTAGGATGGCAGACATGGAGTTGTCAGGTGTGCAGTGGTCGAAGATTCAAGACATGTGTCAAGTCCTTCAGTGTTTTGAGGAATGCACACGGCTGGTTAGTGCAGACAACGCCATAATAAGCATGAGCATCCCCCTAATGCGTCTGCTGATGCAAAGTTTGACGCACATAAAGGATCAGGCGTCTGCACCAGAGGAAGAGGAAAGCCTTGATGACAGTCAGCGATTGTCTGGTCAGGGCAGTGTACATGACGAGGTACCGGGCGAAGAGGAGGTGGAGGATGAGGAGGATGATGGGGATGAGTATATTTTTAATGAGGAAGCTTTCCCGGGGGCACGGGAAATTGGTGGCGTGGCAAGGCCGGGTTCTGGTTTTTTGAGGGACACAAGTGACGTAGATTTGCCTGCAACTGCCCCTCAACCAAGCACAACCGCAGATTTGACAACGGGAACTTTGGCCCACATGGCGGATTATGCCTTGCGTATCCTCAAAAGGGACACACGCATTACAAAAATGATGAACGATGACGATTACTGGTTGGCCTGCCTCCTTGATCCTCGCTATAAAGGCAAATTGCAAAATATTATGCCACATGAGAACTTGGAACTAATATTAGCAACAAAACAATCAACTCTTGTTGACCGTTTGCTTCTGGCATTCCCTGCACACAGCGCCCGTGATCGTTCTCACACGAGCTCCAGGGGCCAGCAGACCAGAGGTGTTAGAGGGGCAGAAATCAGAAGTGGCGTTGGCCAGAGGGGTTTTCTGACCAGGTTGTGGAGTGATTTTTCTATGACCGCAGACAGGACAGGTACTGCAGCATCAATTCAAAGTGACAGGAGACAACATTTGTCCAGTATGGTTACAAACTATTTTTCATCCCTTATCGACGTTCTCCCTCAACCGTCATTCCCATTTGATTACTGGGCATCCAAATTAGACACCTGGCCAGAATTGGCAGAATATGCATTGCAGGAGCTTGCTTGCCCGGCAGCTAGTGTCCTATCAGAAAGAGTATTCAGTGCTGCAGGTTCAATACTAACAGAAAAAAGGACTCGTCTGGCTACCCAAAATGTAGATGATCTAACCTTCATTAAAATGAACCACAACTGGATTTCAAAATCTTTTGCCCCACCCTGCCCGGCTGACACCTAGCTTTCCTATGAAAAGGTCTTGCCTGTGGACTATTCTGAATGACTTTTCCAATCTCGTAATTTTCTTCACCTGATTGTCCAGCATACGACATGTTTCCACCTCACGAAATGGCCAAACTCCCCACACGGGGCCGTGCTATCGCCACTTTGCGCTTGGACCCTTGAGAGTGCTGTTTGTCTGAAGAGGTGGGTGTGGCCGCTTTTGGTCGACGGCACTGCCACTGGGTCCCTCATAGTACAATAAAGTGTCTCTGGCGGTGGTGGTGCGCACCCAACGTCAGACACACCGTTGTAATATGAGGGGCCCTGTGCCTGTAACGCCGGCCACAAGACAGTTCCCCCCCCCAGCTCAAACAGTGCTCTACCACTAGCAAAATTATCTCTCACAGCTTCACCAATGTGTAGTCTAGGCGCTGACATCCTTCAATGCCTGGCACTGACAATACCATTGTTTTGACATTTTTGTTATGTTAGGCCTTCGAAGCCTGTCTGCGGTCCCTTCTTTCTACAACTACTACACTGACCAGGCCACTGCTGGCCGTGTTACCCTGGAACCAATTTAAAAGTGCCTACAGTCAGCCCAATTTTGTTATGTTAGGCCTTCGAAGACTGTCTGCCGTCACTCCTTCCACTAGACTTCCACTGACCATACACTGCTGCCCATGTACCCCTGGAACCAATTTAAAGTGCCTACAGCCAGCCCAATTTTGTTATGTTAGGCCTTGGAAGCCTGTCTGCGGTCACTCCTTCCACTAGACTTCCACTGACCAGACCACTGCTGCCCGTGTACCCCTGGAACCAATTTAAAAGTGCCTACAGCCAGCCCAAGTTTGTTATGTTAGGCCTTGGAAGCCTGTCTGCGGTCACTCCTTCCACTAGGCCTCCACTGACCACACCACTGCTGTCCGTGTACCCCTGGAACCAATTTAAAATTGCCTACAGCCATGTGTTATTATTTTAGGCCTTCGATGCCTGTCTGCGGTCACTCCTTCCACTAGGCCTCCACTGACCACACCACTGCTGCCCGTGTACCCCTGGAACCAATTTAAAATTGCCTACAGCCAGCCCAATTTTTTTATTTTAGGCCTTCGATGCCTGTCTGCGGTCCATTCTTTCAACTACTACTACACTGACCAGGTCACTGCTGCCCGTGTACCCCTGGAACCAATTTAAAATTGCCTACAGCCATGTGTTATTATTTTAGGCCTTCGATGCCTGTCTGCGGTCACTCCTTCCACTAGGCCTCCACTGACCACACCACTGCTGCCCGTGTACCCCTGTAACCAATTTAAAATTGCCTACAGCCATGTGTTATTATTTTAGGCCTTCGATGCCTGTCTGCGGTGACTCCTTCCACTAGGCCTCCACTGACCACACCACTGCTGCCCGTGTACCCCTGGAACCAATTTAAAATTGCCTACAGCCATGTGTTATTATTTTAGGCCTTCGATGCCTGTCTGCGGTCACTCCTTCCACTAGGCCTCCACTGACCACACCACTGCTGCCCGTGTACCCCTGGAACCAATTTAAAATTGCCTACAGCCAGCCCAATTTTTTTATTTTAGGCCTTCGATGCCTGTCTGCGGTCCATTCTTTCAACTACTACTACACTGACCAGGTCACTGCTGCCCGTCTACCCCTGGAACCAATTTAAAATTGCCTACAGCCATGTGTTATTATTTTAGGCCTTCGATGCCTGTCTGCGGTCACTCCTTCCACTAGGCCTCCACTGACCACACCACTGCTGCCCGTGTACCCCTGGAACCAATTTAAAATTGCCTACAGCCAGCCCAATTTTTTTATTTTAGGCCTTCGATGCCTGTCTGCGGTCCATTCTTTCAACTACTACTACACTGACCAGGTCACTGCTGCCCGTGTACCCCTGGAACCAATTTAAAATTGCCTACAGCCATGTGTTATTATTTTAGGCCTTCGATGCCTGTCTGCGGTCACTCCTTCCACTAGGCCTCCACTGACCACACCACTGCTGTCCGTGTACCCCTGGAACCAATTTAAAATTGCCTACAGCCATGTGTTATTATTTTAGGCCTTCGATGCCTGTCTGCGGTCACTCCTTCCACTAGGCCTCCACTGACCACACCACTGCTGCCCGTGTACCCCTGGAACCAATTTAAAATTGCCTACAGCCAGCCCAATTTTTTTATTTTAGGCCTTCGATGCCTGTCTGCGGTCCATTCTTTCAACTACTACTACACTGACCAGGTCACTGCTGCCCGTGTACCCCTGGAACCAATTTAAAATTGCCTACAGCCATGTGTTATTATTTTAGGCCTTCGATGCCTGTCTGCGGTCACTCCTTCCACTAGGCCTCCACTGACCACACCACTGCTGTCCGTGTACCCCTGGAACCAATTTAAAATTGCCTACAGCCATGTGTTATTATTTTAGGCCTTCGATGCCTGTCTGCGGTCACTCCTTCCACTAGGCCTCCACTGACCACACCACTGCTGCCCGTGTACCCCTGGAACCAATTTAAAATTGCCTACAGCCAGCCCAATTTTTTTATTTTAGGCCTTCGATGCCTGTCTGCGGTCCATTCTTTCAACTACTACTACACTGACCAGGTCACTGCTGCCCGTGTACCCCTGGAACCAATTTAAAATTGCCTACAGCCATGTGTTATTATTTTAGGCCTTCGATGCCTGTCTGCGGTCACTCCTTCCACTAGGCCTCCACTGACCACACCACTGCTGCCCGTGTACCCCTGGAACCAATTTAAAATTGCCTACAGCCAGCCCAATTTTTTTATTTTAGGCCTTCGATGCCTGTCTGCGGTCCATTCTTTCAACTACTACTACACTGACCAGGTCACTGCTGCCCGTGTACCCCTGGAACCAATTTAAAATTGCCTACAGCCATGTGTTATTATTTTAGGCCTTCGATGCCTGTCTGCGGTCACTCCTTCCACTAGGCCTCCACTGACCACACCACTGCTGTCCGTGTACCCCTGGAACCAATTTAAAATTGCCTACAGCCATGTGTTTTTATTTTAGGCCTTCGATGCCTGTCTGCGGTCCATTCTTTCAACTACTACTACACTGACCAGGGCACTGCTGGCCGTGTTACCCTGGAACCAATTTAAAAGTGCCTACAGTCAGCCCAATTTTGTTATGTTAGGCCTTCGAAGACTGTCTGCCGTCACTCCTTCCACTAGACTTCCACTGACCATACACTGCTGCCCATGTACCCCTGGAACCAATTTAAAGTGCCTACAGCCAGCCCAATTTTGTTATGTTAGGCCTTCGAAGCCTGTCTGCGGTCACTCCTTCCACTAGACTTCCACTGACCAGACCACTGCTGCCCGTGTACCCCTGGAACCAATTTAAAAGTGCCTACAGCCAGCCCAAGTTTGTTATGTTAGGCCTTGGAAGCCTGTCTGCGGTCACTCCTTCCACTAGGCCTCCACTGACCACACCACTGCTGTCCGTGTACCCCTGGAACCAATTTAAAATTGCCTACAGCCATGTGTTATTATTTTAGGCCTTCGATGCCTGTCTGCGGTCACTCCTTCCACTAGGCCTCCACTGACCACACCACTGCTGCCCGTGTACCCCTGGAACCAATTTAAAATTGCCTACAGCCAGCCCAATTTTTTTATTTTAGGCCTTCGATGCCTGTCTGCGGTCCATTCTTTCAACTACTACTACACTGACCAGGTCACTGCTGCCCGTGTACCCCTGGAACCAATTTAAAATTGCCTACAGCCATGTGTTATTATTTTAGGCCTTCGATGCCTGTCTGCGGTCACTCCTTCCACTAGGCCTCCACTGACCACACCACTGCTGTCCGTGTACCCCTGGAACCAATTTAAAATTGCCTACAGCCATGTGTTTTTATTTTAGGCCTTCGATGCCTGTCTGCGGTCACTCCTTCCACTAGGCCTCCACTGACCACACCACTGCTGCCCGTGTACCCCTGGAACCAATTTAAAATTGCCTACAGGCAGCCCAATTTATTATGTTAGGGCTTCGAAGCCTGTCTGCGGTCCCTCCTTCCACTAGGCCTCCACTGACCTGTCTACTGCTGCCCGTGTACCCCTTGAACCAACATCATAAAATAAAAAAAAAAGGATTTTGCTTATAAAAAAGAAAATACTGGTGAGATATCAAATGCAGACATTTTGACATTAAAAACAAACAAACAGCTAAAATCTGGTACAGTACTAAAAATGGCCACCAGCTACAATTACTTTCTCCTGCAAGTAGTTAACTGAAAGGTTTTTTAAATTGAAAACACACATATGGCATCCACCGAGTGTTGTCCTGTCGCGTCTTCTTTATATTATTGCCGAGAAGATGCAAAATAATGAAAATAATAAAATCATTAATTACCAAAATAATAGAGAAAGTCAACACCACATTGCAAATAAACATTCATTCCAAATAAAGAAGCAGGGCGCGTCCGAGGGTGAGTATATACCTAATAAGAATCTAATCACCCTCGGACGCGCAATGCTTATTTCCAACAGCCTTCCTTCCTAAGAATCAGCCCTTCCGTCGTGTAGAGAGACGTTGTGTTACACTCCAAGGTGTTCCCCAGGTTGCCTTTCCTGAGCTTCGATCTACCGGCTCTCGTTTAGTAGTTGTTGGAAACTACGCTGCATTAGGCCTTCAAATTGGGTATGGGGTGTAGAGAGATGGTGTGTTCCACTCCAAGGTGTTCCCCAGGTTGCCTTTCCTGAGCTTCGATCTTCCGGCTCTCGTTTAGTAGTTCTTGGAAACTACACTGCATTAGGCCTTCAAATTGGGTATGGGGTGTAGAGAGAGGGTGTGTTACACTCCAAGGTGTTCCCCAGGTTGCCTTTCCTGAGCTTCGATATTCCGGCTCTCGTTTAGTAGTTGTCGGAAACTACGCTGCATTAGGCCTACAAATTGGGTATGGGGTGTAGAGAGAGGGTGTGTTACACTCCAAGGTGTTCCCCAGGTTGCCTTTCCTGAGCTTCGATATTCCGGCTCTCGTTTAGTAGTTGTCGGAAACTACGCTGCATTAGGCCTACAAATTGGGTATGGGGTGTAGAGAGAGGGTTTGTTACACTCCAAGGTGTTCCCCAGGTTGCCTTTCCTGAGCTTCGATCTTCCGGCTCTCGTTTAGTAGTTGTTGGAAACTACGCTGCATTAGGCCTTCAAATTGGGTATGGGGTGTAGCGAGAGGGTGTGTTACACTCCAAGGTGTTCCCCAGGTTGCCTTTCCTGAGCTTCGATCTTCCGGCTCTCGTTTAGTAGTTCTTGGAAACTACACTGCATTAGACCTTCAAATTGGGTATGGGGTGTAGAGAGAGGGTGTGTTACACTCTAAGGTGTTCCCCAGGTTTCCTTGCCATTGCTTCGGTCTTCCGACTCTCGTTTAGTAGTTGTAGAAAAGTACACTGCATTAGGCCATACAAAATGGGTATGGGGTGGAGAGAGATGGTGTGTTACACTCCAAGGTGTTCCCCAGGTTGCCTTTCCTGAGCTTCTATCTTCAGGCTCTCATTAAATTGTGGTTAAATGGAACAACTGCATTTGGCGTACTAGTTGGTTTGGGGCCTACTATCGGTGTCTGCCACTCCTTGCTGTTCTCCTCCACTGAACAAAGCTGTGCCGCCTGTTTACTACGGTTGCCAATTTTGAACTGCATTTCGACTACTTACTGATTTGGCCCTACTCTCTGTGTCAGCCTCTCATTCCAGTTGTCCTCCACTGCAATGCCCCCTGGTTATTCCTGTGTTACCAATTTTGAACTGCATTTAGCCCACTTTCTTCTTTGGGCCTATATCTGTGTTTCCACTTCATCGTGCCCATTGCCCAGCCAGTGATAGATGAGTCTGCTGGTACATTGACCCATAACGCAACATTCCCCGTGCACGCTACACAACAACATTGTGACCCTGCTGAAAGTCAGGTTGCTCTTCCCGCATACCATACCACCTTACACGGGGACAAAGAGGAAGGTGCAGATGAAAGTGCAGGTTCCTTCATCAGGTGGGGGGAGGAATACTAGTTGGCGACGTCACTGGCACAGGGCCTCTCATAGTACGCAAAAGTGTTGCTGCCGGTGGGAGGCGCCCCCGCCGTGCAAACACACCGCTGTACTTTGAGGGGCCCTGTGCCAGTGCCAATGCCAACGAGTGGGCCCCCCCTGCTTGCTCAGGTTCACAGCACTTGCAAAGTTGAAATACTTACCTCTCCCTGCTCCACTGCCGTGACGTGGTCCAGATTTCCTGGGCCCACTAATTACTTGAACCAGCCCTACCCCCCACAACTTTAGCCAAATGACCCCCAATTTCAAATGCCTTCCAATTATTATAAGGTAAATTACGCTTGACAAGCTTCATTAAGAAGAATGGATGGTTTTGACATTAAAATGGGCACTCTAGGTGTTTTCCTGGCCCCCACTCACTGCCGACTATGCTGCCCCATTGACTTGCATTGGGTTTCGTGTTTCGGTCGATCCCGACTTTACGTCATAATCGGCCGATTTCACTCGACCCGACTTTGGACATAGTCGGGTTTCGCAAAACCCGGCTCGACTCTAAAAAGGTCAAGGTCGCTCAACTCTAGCCCTTAGTACTTTTCTGCCTAACTTTATCAGTCTACCAAGATGAAGAAGGCAGGGAGTAAGGCCCGTGGTCATGGGCATGGAGCAGGGAGAGGATATGAAGATTCTGTGCCTGCTGCGGGCACCGGTGACTCATCATCCCCCAGTTTCAGCAGGGAACAGTCCTTCATACGCAGCTTTGTAAGAGATCACCGTACCCCACTGCTGATGGAGGAACAAATTGAAGCCGTTGTCGGATGGATGGCAGCTAACGCATCAACTTCAATTAGTGCCACATCCTCTCAAGCACAGAGCACTGGAGAGCACCCATCTGTCTCTTCACCACCTGCCAAGTTGCCCAGGCAGTCAGAGAGCCCAGGACAGGAGCCATCTCTACTTCTGTTCTCTGAATCTGTTGGCTTGGAAAGAGGGGGCCAGTCAAGCAGCATTCGAGAAATAGAAGAAGAGGCAGTATGCAGTGATGCCCAACAACTTTGTCTCTCTGACTCTGAAGAGGCGGGTGGGCCAGTGCCTCCGGTCACCATACCGCATTACGCATCTGATGATGAGACTCAGGTGTCACTTTCTAGTGCATACTGTGCTGCCGAGACTACCCAGGGGAAGCAGTTGGTGGAAGAGGGTAATGTAGATGATGAGGTCCTTGACCCATCATGGCGTGAGGTACAGAAAGGTGGTGGGAGCAGCTCTGAGGAAGAGATTCCCCGAAAGGCCCAAAGAGGGAGAGGGAGGGGGAAGACTGTGAGGCCTATAGCCTCCACTTCAGCACCCATTAGGAGCATGCCTCTTGCAAAAGCCAAAACGGGCGCTCCTAAGACTTGCAGTGCCTGGTCCTTTTTTGACACAGTTGCAGATGACATTTGCTTTGTCAAATGCAAGCTGTGTCATCAGAAAGTCAAAAGAGGGAAAAGTGTCAGCAACCTCAATACCACAAATATGTGGAAACATGTGCAGACCAAGCATGTGGTGGAGTTACAAAAACACACTGAAGACCTAGGCCAACCAACAGCGGCACCTACCACCTCTTCAGCTCGTGTTGTAGCCTCTTCCTCCAGCTCACACACAGCTGGTTCAGCTTCCTCACCGGATCGCCATGGAAGAACCTCTGGCACTGTTGTCCAGAGTCCCAGTGTAATTCCACCCACAGCACCACGTTCCCAGTCATCCTCACAATCCCAGCCCAGTCTACAGCCATCGGTAGCACAGGCATGGGAGAAAAGGCGGCCATTCTTGGCAAACCACCCCCGAGCACAGGCTCTGAATGCTGGCATTGCAAAACTACTGTCCCTTGAAATGCTCTCATTCAGGCTGATGGAGACTGACACCTTCCGTAACTTAATGGCATTGGCAGTCCCACAATACAACGTGCCCAGCCACTTTTATTTCAGCAGGCAAGCCGTCCCTGCCCTGCAAAAGCATGTGGAGAGAAACATTAAACATGCGCTACTAAACGCCGTCAGTAGCAAGGTCCACCTCACCACCGATGCGTGGACCAGTCACCATGGACAATACCTTTCCCTCACTGCTCATTGGGTCAATGTTGTGGAGCCCGGTACAGATCTTGCGAGTGGCGCTGTACGTGTTTTGTCAACTCCAAGGATTGCAGGAATCTGTACACATTGCCTCCTCCTTATGCTCCAGTTCCTCTGAATCATCACTGCAGGAGCCGTCACGGTCTACCTCCACCTTGACTTGTTACGATTGATATGAGCACAGCCGTGGCCAAACGTCAACAGGCAGTACTGAAATTACGTTATTTGGGGAATCGAAGCCACACAGTGCAGGAGCTCTGGAATGCCATCAAGCAGGAGAGCGACGTGTGGTTTGTGCCAGCGAATCTCCATCCAGGCATGGTAGTGTGTGACAATGGCCGAAATCTGGTGGCAGCTCTGGCCCTATGCAACCTCACTCACATCCCATGTCTGACACATGTGCTCAACTTGGTCGTGCAGAGTTTTTTGAGGGACTATCACGGATCTTGATGCACTGCTGCACAAGGTCCGCCTAGAGTGCGCTCACTTGCGGCGTTCCAGCATGGCAAGATCGCTCCTTGCAGCTCTGCAGCGGCGATTTCGCCTTCCATAACATTGCATCATATGTGACCTACCCACCAGGTGGAATTCAATGTTAAATATGTTGGAGTGGTTGTCTGAGCAGCAGCTATGGAGTACGAGCTGCATCAGGCACAAAAGTCGCACTGCACGCCGTTCAGACTTCACAACCACTGAGTGGTCAACTATGAAGGACATCTGCCAGGTTTTGCATGCCATCAATGATTCCACGCGGATGGCGAGTGCAGATGATGCACTAGTCAGCATGACTGTCCCCTTATCTGCCTGCTTGAAAGAACAATGCAAGCACTAAGGGATGAGGTTATGGAAGAGATGGAGGATGAGGAGTAACAAATGCCATCTGCTTCTGGAAAGTCTGCGCGATGTGGTTCCTCACAAAGGCCTAGGCAGGGGACACTTGATGAGGAGGATGAGGAGGAGTCAATGGAGGAGGAAGACATTTTTTCAGAGGAGGGAGTTACACAATGCTCCAGTAGTCAGTATGTAGAGCGAGGGTGGGGTGATGCAGAGGAGGCAGAGATCACGCCTCAAGCAGGGGACAGTGTTCCTTGGCCAGTTGGCAGTCTGCAGCACATGGTTGATTTCATGCTGCAGTGCCATAGAAACGACCGCCGCATCGTCCACATTCTCAACACGGCTGATTATTGGGTGTACACCCTCCTAGATCCGCGCTACCAGGACAACTTACAAAGCCTCATAACACCGTTGAACCGGGAGCATAAAACGTTGGAGGACCAAGACACACTGGTGCATTCCATCATCTTCTCCTGTCCAACTGAGAGCAGTGCTGCTAGTGCTTTACAAAGCAGCTCAGTGCATCGAGGCAGTGGAGGAAGCTCAGCACAAACAGGGAGCAGAAGCAGTGCCTCAGCACAAGGCAAGACCAGTATGGCCCAACTGTGGCAAAGTTTTGTTTGTCGCCACAAATGTCTACACCATCACAGACGGTTCCAGTCAGCAGGAGGCAACGTTTCCGTCAGATGGTGACAGACTACATGTCTTTCCCTCTCAGTATACTCCCAGACGACTCTTCCCCCTTCAAGTAAGCTGGATACATGGCCAAAGCTTAGCCAGTATGCATTGGAGGTGCTGGCTTGCCCTGCTGCTAGTGTATTATCAGAACGCATCTTTAGTGGCGCAGGTGGTGTACTAACAGACCGTCGCATGCGACTATCCTCCCATAACGTTGACCGGCTTACTTTTCTGAAAATGAACAAGGCCTGGATCTCACAGGAATTTGCCACTCCTCTTCCAGATTAAATACTTGGTTGGCAACAGTATCCAGGTCTTCTGTTGTGTTCATGTTCCTACCACCTGAACTGTAATCCCTGGGCTCCAACACCGCCAGTTGCTGCTCAGAAGTGCCGTCAGCACAGTCAACACATGACCCAGTGTTATTGGGATTCAGTAAAGTCAGCTGATCCCCTGCTGTGTATTCGGGAATTGCTCCTGCTTCCTCCACACTCACACTACTACAAAAATTAAAGGGAACCTGTTCCCCCCAGGTGTTTGTAACTGAAAGAGCCACCTTGTGCAGCACAAATGCTGCACCAGGAAAAGGTGGCTCTTTTACTTTTGCTCCTTGCACTTGCTGAACTTAACACTTATAAAATGTGTTCCCTCATACCGTGAATAATGAGACGCAGCACAGCTGCCATTCATACCCCCTTGGTGCTTGGTGCCGCCCCCTCAGGGTTGGTTGAATCTGTCCCGGAGCCTGCGCTGTTATGTTAAACCTTGGGCATGCGCAGTTTGCGCTGCCCATCTTCTGACATCATTTGAAGTCAGGCTGACTGCTCCTGTGTGGTCGCGCTGCCCGAGATCCCGCCCCGCAGTCTTCTGATTTATTCATACTGCAGGGCTGGGATTCAGGCCTTGCACTGTGCATATCTTTGCCTGTCACTCATCTCCTTCCACCTTGTTCACATTGTGCGCCGTAAGCTGATCTCTAATCACATACCACTGCCATGACGCCGCACAGTCTGAAAAAGGCGGAAGGAGATGAGCGAGAGGCGAAGATGTGCACTGTGCACGCCCATGAATCACAGCCCCGCAGTGTGAATAAATCAGAAGACACTGTGGGTCGTGATCTCGGGCAGCGCGTCTGCAGAGGGGCAGTCGGCCTGACACAAAATAATGTCAGAAGACGGGCAGCGCTAACTGCACATGCCCAATAATAATAGCGCTGGCTCCGGGACAGATTCAAACAACGCTGAAGATGCGGCGTCTGACGCCAAGGGGGTATGAATGCCGGCTGTGCTGCGTCTCATTCGAAGGATATTCCCACCTCCGGGACTATTTCACGGTATGAGGGGACACATTTTATAAGTGTTTAGTTCAGTGTGTGCAAGGAGCAGAACTAAAAGAGCTACTTTTTCCTTGTGCAGCATTACTGCTGTACAAGGTGGCACTTTCAGTTACTAATGCCTAGAGAGGTTAAATGTTCCTTTCAAATTGCTCCAATTAGGCCTCGGCCAATTCTCCTGGATTCCCTGGGCTCCAACACCGCCAGTTGGTTCTCAGAAGTGCTGTCTGCACAGAGAAAAACACTCGCTCATGTGTTAGTGGGGTTCAGTAATGTCAGCTGTTCCCCTTCTGTGTATCCGGCAATGTGTCCTGCGACCGCCACGCTGACACTACAACAGATATTAAACTGGCTCCAATTTGGCCTCGGCCTACACCCTGATTG
This sequence comes from Ranitomeya imitator, assembly GCF_032444005.1. NCBI lineage: Eukaryota > Metazoa > Chordata > Amphibia > Anura > Dendrobatidae > Ranitomeya > Ranitomeya imitator. The sequence continues at coordinate 920,345,326 of NC_091282.1, read as the reverse complement.
ACCCTGGGCTCCAACACCGCCAGTTGGTGCTCAGAAGTGCTGTCTGCACAGAGAAAAACACTCGCTCATGTGTTAGTGGGGTTCAGTAATATCAGCTGTTTCCCTGCTGTTTATCCGGCAATGTGTCCTGCGACCGCAATGCTGACACTACAACAGATATTAAACAGGCTCCAATTCAGGCCTCGACCTACACCCTGATTGACTCTGGGCTCCAACACCGCCACTTGGTGCTCGGAAGTGCTTTCTGCACAGAGAAATAAACTCGCTCATGTGTTAGTGGGGTTCAGTAACGTCAGCTGTTCCCCTGCTGTGTATCCGGCAATGTGTCCTGCGACCGTCACGCTGACACTACAACAGATATTAAACAGGCTCCAATTCAGGCGTCAGCCTACACCCTGATTGACCCTGGGCTCCAAAACCACCAGTTGGTGCTCAAAAGTGCTGTCTGCACAGAGAAAAACACTCGCTGATGTGTTAGTGGGGTTCAGTAACGTCAGCTGTTCCCCTGCTGTGTATACGGCAAAGTGTCCTGCGACCGCCACGCTGACACTACAACAGATATTAAACAGGCTCCAATTCAGGCCTCGGCCTACATGCTGATTGACCCTGGGCTCCAACACGCCAGTTGGTGCTCGGAAGTGCTGTCTGCACAGAGAAAAACACTCGCTCATGTGTTAGTGGGGTTCAGTAATGTCAGCTGTTCCCCTGCTGCGTATCCGGCAATGTGTCCTGTGACCGCCATGCTGACACCACAACAGATATTAAACTGGCTCCAATTTGGCCTCGGCCTAAACCCTGATTGACCCTGGGCTCCAACACCACCAGTTGGTGCTCAAAAGTGCTATCTGTACAGAGAAAAACACTCGCTCATGTGTTAGTGGGGTTCAGCAACGTCAGCTGTTCCCCTGCTGTGTATCCGGCAATGTGTCCTGCGACCGCCACGCTGACACTACAACAGATATTAAACAGGCTCCAATTCAGGCCTCGGCCTACACCCTGATTGACCCTGGGCTGCAACACCATCAGTTGGTGCTTGGAAGTGCTGTCTGCACAGAGAAAAACTCATGCTCATGTGTTAGTGGGGTTCAGTAACGTCAGCTGTTCCCCTGCTATGTATCCGGCAATGTATCCTGTGACCGCCACGCTGACACTACAACAGATATTAAACAGGCTCCAATTCAGGCCTCGGCCTACACCGTGATTGACGCTGGGCTCCAACACCGCCAGTTGGTGCTCGGAAGTGCTGTCTGCACAGAGAAAAACACTCGCTCATGTGTTAGTGGGGTTCAGTAACGTCAGCTGTTCCCCTGCTGTGTATCCGGCAAAGTGTCCTGTGACCACCACGCTGACACTACAACAGATATTAGACAGGCTCCAATTCAGGCCTCGGCCTACACCCTGATTGACCCTGGGCTCCAACACCGCCAGTTGGTGCTCGGAAGTGCTGTCTGCACAGAGAAAAACACTTGCTCATGTGTTAGTGGGGTTCAGTAACGTCAGCTGCTCCCCTGCAGTGTATCCGGCAATGTGTCCTGTGACCGTCACGCTGACACTACAATAGAAATAAAAGGGAGCCTGTCCCCTCCCCCCAGGTATTTGTATCTGAAAGAGCCACCTTGAGCAGCAGTAATGCTGCACAAGGAAAAGTTGGCTCTATTAGTTATGCTCCTTGCACACGCTGACCTTAACACTTATAAAATGTGTCCCCTCATACCATGTAACCGCCCCAAAGGTGGGACTTTCCTTCGGAATGAGACGCCACACAGTTGTCATTCCTCCCCCCATGGTGCCGGGCGCCGCCTCCTCAGCGTTGTTTGAATCTATCCCATTGCCTGCGCTGTTATGTTAAACCTTGGGCATGCGCAGTTAGCGCTGCCCGACTTCTGACATCATTTGGTGTCAGGCTGACTGCGCCTGTGCCACCGCGCTGCCAGAGATCCCGCCTCGCAGTGTCGTCTGATTTATTCACACTGCGGGGCTGGGATTCATGGGCATGCAATGTGCATATCTTCGCCTCAGGCTCTCACTCATCTCCCTACACGTTCTTGAGACTGTGCAGCATCAGCTGATCCCTAATCGAATGCCACGGCCGTGATGCCGCACAGTTTGAAGAAGGTTGAATGAGATGAGTGAGAGGCCAACATATGCACTGCGCATGCCCATAAATCCAAGCTCACAGTGTGATTAAATCCAAAGACACTGCGAGGCGGGATCTCTGGCAGCGCAGCCGCACAGGCGCAGTCAGCCTGACACCAAATGATGTCAGAAGACGGGCAGCGCTAACTGCGGATGCCCAAGGTTTAACATAACAATGCAGGCTACGGGACAGATTCAAACAATGCTGAGGAGGTGGCGCACGGCGCCATGGGGGAGGAATGATGGCTGTGCTGCGTCTCATTCTGAAGGAAAGTCACACCTTTTGGACGGATACATGGTATGCGGGGACACATTTTATAAGTGTTTAGTTCTCCGTTTGCAAGGAGCATAATTAAAAGAGCCACCTTTTCGTTGTGCATCATTAGTGCTGCACAAGGTGGCTCTTTCAGTTACAAATGCCTGAGATGGGTTAAAGGTTCCCTTTCAACTTGCTCCAATTAGGCCTCAGCCTACACTCTGCTTCTCCTGCATTCCCTGGGCTTCAACACCGCTAGTTGCTGCCCGGAAGTGCTGTCTGCACAGTCAACAGTTGCTCCTCTGTTATTGGGGTTCAGTAACGCCAGCTGCTACCCAGCTGTGCGTGCGGCAATAACTCAAGTCTGCTCCTCCTGCTGTCCCTGGGCTCCAACACCGTCAGTTGCTGCCCGGAAGTGCTGTCTGCACAGTCAACACTTGCTGCCGTGTTATTGGGTTTCAGTAACGTCAGCTGATCCCCAGCTGTGTGAGCGGCAATAACTCAAGTCTGCTCCTCCTGCTGTCCCTGGGCTCCAACACCGCCAGTTGCTGCCCGGAAGTGCTGTCTGCACAGTCAACAGTTGCTCCTCTGTTATTGGGGTTCAGTAACACCAACTGCTCCCCTGCTGTGTGTGCGGCAATGTGTCCTGCGACTGCCATGCTGACACAACAACAGATATTAAACTGCCTTGAGTGCAGGCTTTGGCCTACACTCTGCTCTTCCTACGTTCCCTGGGCTCCAACACCGCCAGTTGCTGCCCGGAAGTGCTGTCTGCACAGTCAACAGTTGCTCCTCTGTTATTGGGGTTCAGTAATGCCAGTTGCTCCCCAGCTGTGTGTGCGGCAATAACTCAAGTCTTCTTCTCCTGCTGTCCCTGGGCTCCAACACCGCCAGTTGCTGCCCGGAAGTGCTGTCTGCACAGTCAACAGTTGCTCCTCTGTTATTGGGGTTCGGTAACGCCAGCTGCTCCCCTGCTGTGTGTGCGGCAATGTGTCCTGCGACTGCCATGCTGACACAACAAAAAATATTAAACTGCCTCGAGTGCAGGCTTCGGTCTACACTCTGCTTCTACTGCTGTCCCTGGGATCCAACATCGCCAGTTGCTGCCCGGAAGTGCTGTCTGCACAGTCAACACTTGCTGCCGTGTTAATGGGTTTCAGTAATGTCAGCTGATCCCCAGCTGTGTGTGTGGCAATAACTCAAGTCTGCTCCTCTTGCTGTCCCTGGGCTCCAACACCACCAGTTGCTGCCCGGAAGTGCTGATTGTGCAGTCAACAGTTGCTCCTCTGTTATTGGGGTTCAGTAACGCCAGCTGCTCCATTGCTGTGTGTGCACCAATGTATCCTGCGACCGCCACGCTGACACAACAACAGATATTAAACTGCTTCGAGTGCAGGCTTCGGCCTACACTCTTGTTATGGCTGGCAATCAGGCAACACAGCGTGCAGTAATCAGCGCACATACAGAGATCTGGCAATAACCAAAAACAATAGGACGAGCTCTGAGACGTGGAATCTCTGTAGACTGCAGTACCTGATCTATCCTCACACAACTATAAGCAGCAGTGGATTGCGCCTATCACTACCTATGCAACTCGGCACTGCCTGAGGAGCTGACTAGCCTGAAGATAGAAATACAAGCCTGACTTACCTCAGAGAAATACCCCAAAGGAATAGGCAGCCCCCCACATATAATGACTGTTAGCAAGATGAAAAGACAAACGTAGGAATGAAATAGATTCAGCAAAGTGAGGCCCGATATTCTAGACAGAGCGAGGATAGCAAAGAGAACTATGCAGTCTACAAAAAACCCTAAAACGAAAACCACGCAAAGGGGCAAAAAGACCCACCGTGCCGAACTAACAGCACGGCGGTGCACCCCTTTGCTTCTCAGAGCTTCCAGCAAAAGTTAATAGCAAGCTGGACAGAAAAAACAGAAAACAAACTAGAAGCACTTATCTAGCAGAGCAGCAGGCCCAAGGAAAGATGCAGTAGCTCAGATCCAACACTGGAACATTGACAAGGAGCAAGGAAGACAGACTCAGGTGGAGCTAAATAGCAAGGCAGCCAACGAGCTCACCAAAACACCTGAGGGAGGAAGCCCAGAGACTGCAATACCACTTGTGACCACAGAAGTGAATTCAGCCACAGAATTCACAACAGTACCCCCCCCTTGAGGAGGGGTCACCGAACCCTCACCAGAACCCCCAGGCCGACCAGGATGAGCCCCATGAAAGGCACGAACAAGATCTGGGGCATGGACATCAGAGGCAAAAACCCAGGAATTATCTTCCTGAGCATAACCCTTCCATTTGACCAGATACTGGAGTTTCCGTCTAGAGACACGAGAATCCAAAATCTTCTCCACAATATACTCCAATTCCCCCTCCACCAAAACAGGGGCAGGAGGCTCCACAGATGGAACCATAGGTGCCACGTATCTCCTCAACAACGACCTATGGAATACATTATGTATGGAAAAGGAGTCTGGGAGGATCAGACGAAAAGACACCGGATTGAGAATCTCAGAAATCCTATACGGACCAATAAAACGAGGTTTAAATTTAGGAGAGGAAACCTTCATAGGAATATGACGAGAAGATAACCAAACCAGATCCCCAACACGAAGTCGGGGTCCCACACGGCGTCTGCGATTAGCGAAAAGCTGAGCCTTCTCCTGGGACAAGGTCAAATTGTCCACTACCTGAGTCCAGATCTGCTGCAACCTGTCCACCACAGAATCCACACCAGGACAGTCCGAAGACTCAACCTGTCCTGAAGAGAAACGAGGATGGAACCCAGAATTGCAGAAAAATGGAGAGACCAAGGTAGCCGAGCTGGCCCGATTATTAAGGGCGAACTCAGCCAACGGCAAAAATGACACCCAATCATCCTGGTCAGCGGAAACAAAACATCTCAGATATGTTTCCAAGGTCTGATTGGTTCGTTCGGTCTGGCCATTAGTCTGAGGATGGAAGGCCGAGGAGAAAGATAGGTCAATGCCCATCCTACCACAAAAGGCTCGCCAGAACCTCGAGACAAACTGGGAACCTCTGTCAGAAACAATATTCTCAGGAATGCCATGTAAACGAACCACATGCTGGAAGAACAAAGGCACCAAATCAGAGGAGGAAGGCAATTTAACCAAAGGCACCAGATGGACCATTTTAGAAAAGCGATCACAGACCACCCAAATGACCGACATTTTTTGAGAAACGGGAAGGTCAGAAATGAAATCCATCGAAATATGTGTCCAAGGCCTCTTCGGGACCGGTAAGGGCAAAAGCAACCCACTGGCACGTGAACAGCAGGGCTTAGCCCTAGCACAAATTCCACAGGACTGCACAAAAGCACGCACATCCCGTGACAGAGATGGCCACCAGAAGGATCTAGCAACCAACTCCCTGGTACCAAAGATTCCTGGATGACCGGCCAGCACCGAACAATGAAGTTCAGAGATAACTTTACTAGTCCACCTATCAGGGACGAACAGTTTCTCGGCCGGACAACGATCAGGTTTATTAGCCTGAAATTTCTGCAACACTCTCCGCAAATCAGGGGAGATGGCAGACACAATGACTCCTTCCTTGAGGATACTCGCCGGCTCAGATAACCCCGGAGAGTCGGGCACAAAACTCCTAGACAGAGCATCCACCTTCACATTTTTAGAGCCCGGAAGGTATGAAATCACAAAATCAAAACGAGCAAAAAATAACGACCAACGGGCCTGTCTAGGATTCAAGCGCTTGGCAGACTCAAGATAAGTAAGGTTCTTATGATCAGTCAAAACCACCACGCGATGCTTAGCACCCTCAAGCCAATGACGCCACTCCTCGAATGCCCACTTCATGGCCAGCAACTCTCGGTTGCCCACATCATAATTACGCTCAGCAGCAGAAAATTTCCTGGAAAAGAAAGCACATGGTTTGAACACTGAGCAACCAGAACCTCTCTGTGACAAAACCGCCCCTGCACCAATCTCAGAAGCATCAACCTCGACCTGGAACGGAAGAGAAACATCAACTCGGCACTGCCTGAGGAGCTGACTAGCCTGAAGATAGAAATACAAGCCTGACTTACCTCAGAGAAATACCCCAAAGGAATAGGCAGCCCCCCACATATAATGACTGTTAGCAAGATGAAAAGACAAACGTAGGAATGAAATAGATTCAGCAAAGTGAGGCCCGATATTCTAGACAGAGCGAGGATAGCAAAGAGAACTATGCAGTCTACAAAAAACCCTAAAACGAAAACCACGCAAAGGGGCAAAAAGACCCACCGTGCCGAACTAACAGCACGGCGGTGCACCCCTTTGCTTCTCAGAGCTTCCAGCAAAAGTTAATAGCAAGCTGGACAGAAAAAACAAAAAACAAACTAGAAGCACTTATCTAGCAGAGCAGCAGGCCCAAGGAAAGATGCAGTAGCTCAGATCCAACACTGGAACATTGACAAGGAGCAAGGAAGACAGACTCAGGTGGAGCTAAATAGCAAGGCAGCCAACGAGCTCACCAAAACACCTGAGGGAGGAAGCCCAGAGACTGCAATACCACTTGTGACCACAGAAGTGAATTCAGCCACAGAATTCACAACACACTCTGCTCCTCCTTCTGTCCCTGGGCTCCAACACCGCCAGTTGCTGCCCGGAAGTGCTGCCTGCACAGTCAACAGTTGCTCCACTGTTATTGGGGTTTAGTGATGCCAGCTGCTCCCCTGCTGTATGTGCAGCATTGTGTCCTGCGACCACCACGCTGACACAACAACAGATATTAAAATGCCTCGAGTGCAGGCTTTGGCCTATACTCTGTTCCTCCTGCTGTCCCTGGGCTCCAACACTGCCAGTTGCTGCCCGGAAAGCTTTCTGCACAGTCAACAGTTGCTCCACTGTTATTGGGGTTTAGTGACGCCAGCTGCTCCCCTGCTGTATGTGCAGCATTGTGTCCTGCGACCACCACGCTGACACAACAACAGATATTAAAATGCCTCGAGTGCAGGCTTCGGCCTACACTTTGCTCCTCCTGCTGTCCCTGGGCTCCAACACTGCCAGTTGCTGCCCGGAAAGCTTTCTGCACAGTCAACAGTTGCTCCACTGTTATTGCGGTTCAGTAACGCCAGCTGCTCCCCTGCTGTGTGTGCGGCAATGTGTCCTGCGACCGCCACGCTGACACAACAACAGATATTAAACTGCCTCGAGTGCAGGCTTCGGCCTACACTCTGCTCCTACTGCTGTCCCTGGGCTCCAACACCGCCAGTTGCTGCCCGGAAGTGCTGTCTGCACAGTCAACAGTTGTTCCACTGTTATTGGGGTTCAGTAACGCCAGCTGCTCCCCTGCTGTGTGTGCGGCAATGTGTCCTGCGACCGCCACGCTGACACAACAACAGATATTAAACTGCCTCGAATGCAGGCTTTAGCCTACACTCTGCTCCTCCTGCTGTCCCTGAGCTTCAACACAGCCAGTTGATGCCCGGAAGTGTCGTTTTCTCTGTCAACACTTGCTGCCATGTTATTGGGGTTCAGTAATGTCAGCTGCTCCCCTGCTGTGTATCCGAAAATGTGTTCTGCGACCTTCACGCTGACACTAAAACAGAAATTAAAGGGAACCTGTGTCCCCCAGGCGTTTGTAACTTAAAGAGCCACCTTGTGCAGCACTAATGCTGCATTTTGACAAGGTGGCTCTTTTACTTATTCTCCTTGCACACGCTGAACTAAACACTTAAAATGTGTCCCCTCATACCTTCAAACCGTCCCGGAGGTGGGACTTTACTTCTTAATGAGACGCAGCACAGCCGTCATTCATACCCCTTTGGCGCCGGGCGTCGCCTCCTCAGCATTGTTTAAATCTGTCCCGGAGCCAGCGCTGTTATGTTATCCCTTGACCATGTGTAGTTAGCACTGCCCGTCTTCTGACATCATTTGTTGTCAGGCTGGCTGTGCCTGTGCGGCCGCCTTGCCCGAGATCACGCCCCGCAGTGTCTTATTTATTCACACTGCGGGCCTGGGATTCATGGGCATGCGCAGTGCATATCTTGGCCTCTCAATCATCTCCTTCCGCCTTCTTTAGACTATGTCGCGTCACCGCCATGGCATACATAGTTACATAGTTACATAGTTATTAAGCTTGAAGGAAGACTATAAGTCCATCTAGTTCAACCCATAGCCTAAGCTAACATGCCCTAACATGTACGATTACAATACGATTTGGGATCAGCTGATGCGGCACAGTCTGAAAAAGGTGGAAGGAGATGAGTGAGAGGTGAAGATATGCACTACGCATGCCCATGAATCCCAGGACCGCAGTGTGAATAAATGTGAAGACACTGCGGGCCTGGGATTCATGGGCATGTGCAGTGCATATCTTGGCCTCTCACTCATCTCCTTCTGCCTTCTTCAGACTGTGCCACGTCACGGCCGTGGCATACGATTTGGGATCAGCTGACATGGCACAGTCTGAAGAAAGTGGAAAGAGATGAGTGAGAGGTGAAGATATGCACTGCACATGCCCATGAATCCCAGGCCCGCAGTGTGAATAAATCAGAAGACACTGCGGGGCGCGATCTCTGGCAGGGCGGTCGCACAGGCACAGCCAGCCTGACAACAAATGATGTCTGGAGACGCGCAGCACTAACTGTGCATGGCCAAGGGATAACATAACAGCACAGGCTCCGGGACAGATTCAAACAATGCTGAGGAGGCGGCGCATGGCGCCAAGGGGGTGTGAATGACGGCAGTGCTGCGTCTCAATAAGAAGGAAAGTCCTGCCTCCGGGACGGTTTCAGGGTATTCTTAGTTGCTTTCCTTCATGTAGAATTAACCTACAAGGAAAGAAAGGGTTTATTTTAACCCCTTTACCCCCAAGGGTGGTTTGCACGTTAATGACCAGGCCAATTTTTACAATTCTGACCACTGTCCCTTTATGAGGTTATAACTCTGGAATGCTTCAACGGATCCCAGTGATTCTGACACTGTTTTCTCGTGACATATTGTACTTCATGATAGTGGTAAAATTTCTTTGATATTACCTGCGTTTATTTGTGAAAAAAATGGAAATTTGGCAATTAAATCACAGAGATGTGTCACACAAAATACTTAATAAGTAACATTTCCCACATGTCTACTTTACATCAGCACAATTTTGGAACCAAATTTTTTTTCGTTAGGGAGTTATAAGGGTTAAAAGTTGACCAGCAATTTCTCATTTTTACAACACCATTTTTTTTTAGGGACCACATCTCCTTTGAAGTCATTTTGTGGAGTCTATTTGATAGAAAATACCCAAGTCTGATACCATTCTAAAAACTGCACCCCTCAAGGTGCTCAAAACCATATTCAAGAAGTTTATTAACCCTTCTGGTGCTCCACAGGAATTTTTGGAATGTTTAAATAAAAATGAACATTTAACTTTTTTTCACAAAAAATTTAATTAAGCTCCAATTTGATTTATTTTACCAAGGGTAACAGGAGAAAATGGACCCCAAAAGTTGTTGTACAATTTGTCCTGAGTACACCGATACCCCATATGTGGGGGTAAACCACTGTTTGGGCGCATGACAGAGCTTGGAAGCGAAGGAGCGCCATTTAACTTTTCAATGCAAAATTGACTGGAATCGAGATGGGACACCATGTTGCGTTTGGAGGGCCCCTGATGTGCCTAAACATTGAAACCCCCCACAAGTGACACCATTTTGGAAAGTAGACCCCAAAGGAACTTATCTAGAGGTGTAGTGAGCACTTTGACCCACCAAGTGCTTTACAGAAGTTTATAATGCAGAACCGTAAAAATAAAAAATCATATTTTTTCACAAAAATTATATTTTTGCCTCCAATTTTTTATTTTCCCAAGAGTAAGAGAAGAAATTGGACCCCAAAAGTTGTTGTACAATTTTTCCTGAGTATGCTGACACCCGATATGTGGGGGTAAACCACTGTTTGGGCGCATGGGAGAGCTCGGAAGGGAAGGAGCGTCGTTTGACTTTTCAATGCAAAATTGACAGGAATTGAGATGGGACGCCATGTTGCATTTGGAGAGCCACTGATGTGCCTAAACAATGAAACCCCCCACAAGTGACACCATTTTGGAAAGTAGACCCCCTTAATTTTTCCCTAACTAAGGGGGTGATGAAGAGGGGTTTGATTTACTTTTATAGCGGGTTTTTTAGCAGATTTTTATGATTGGCAGCCGTCACACACTCAAAGATGCTTTTTATTGCAAAAAATATTTATTGCGTTACCACATATTGAGAGCTATAATTTTTCCATATTTTGGTCCACAGAGTCATATGAGGTCTTGATTTTTGCGGGATGAGTTGACGTTTTTATTGGTAACATTTTCGGGCACGTGACTTTTTTTATCGCTTTTTATTCCGATTTTTGTGAGGCAGAACGACCAAAAACCAGCTATTCATGAATTTCTTTTGGCGGAGGCGTTTATACCATTCCGCGTTTGGTAAAATTGATAAAGCAGTTTTATTCTTCAGGTCAGTACGATTACAGCGATACCTCATTTATATCATTTTTTATGTTTTGGCGCTATTATACGATAAAAACTATTTTATAGAAAAAATAATTATTTTTGCATCGCATTATTCTCAGGACTATGACATTTTTATTTTTTTGCTAATGATGCTGAATGGCAGCTCGTTTTTTGCGGGACAAGATGACGTTTTCAGCGGTACCATGGTTATGTATATCCGTATTTTTGATCGCATGTTATTCCACTTTTTGTTCGGTGGTATGATAATAAAGCGTTGTTTTTTGCCTCGGTTTTTTTTTTCTTACGGTGTTTACTGAAGGGGTTAACTAGTGGGCCAGTTTTATAGGTCGGGTCGTTATGGACGCGGCGATACTAAATATGTGTACTTTTATTGTTTGTTTCTTTTTTTATTTAGATAAAGAAATGTATTTATGGGAATATTTTTTTTTTTTCATTATTTAGGAATTTTTTTTTATTTTCTTTTACACATTTGGAAAAATTGTTTGTTACTTTTTTACTTTGTCCCGGGGGGGACATCACAGATCGGTGATCTGACAGTTTGCATAGCACTCTGTCAGATCACCGATCTGACTTACAGCAGTGCAGGCTTACCAAGCGCCTGCTCTGAGCAGGCACTTGGTAAGCCACCTCCCTCCCTGCAGGACCCGGATGCCGCGGCCATTTTGGATCCGGGCCTGCAACAAGGAGGGAGGTAGGGAGACCCTCGCAGCAATGAGATCACATCGCGTTGCTGCGGGGATCTCAGGGAAACCCGCAGGGAGCCCCCTCCCTGCGCGACGCTTCCCTATACCGCCGACACACCGCGATCATGTTTGATCGCGGTGTGCCGGGGGTTAATGTGCCGGGTGCGGTCCGTGACCACTCCTGGCACATAGTGCCGGATGTCAGCTGTGATACGCAGCTGACACCCGGCCGCGATCGGCCGCACGCCCCCCATGAGCGTTGCTGATCGCATATGACGTACTATCCCGTCAGTGGTCATACTGGCCCACCCCACCTCGACGGGATAGTACATCTAATGTCAGAAAGGGGTTAATTCCGATATTTTTGTCCCATTGACTTGCATTGGTATCCAGTATCGGTATCGGCGATATCCAATATTTTTGGAATATCGGCCGATCCAATCCGATACCGATACTTCTGGATATTGGAAGGTATCGCTCAACACTACTCAGGAGACAAAAAAAGTCCTGGATCATCAATATTCTTCAGGCCTAGCCCCATAGGGATCGACAGGGCATTGTCTCTCCCGGGTATCGGCCTGAAGAATATTGATGATCCAGGACCTTTTTTGACTCCCCCATTCATCTACCAGAATTGGTGAGACTGTTCCGTTTATTTATATTTGACTAGCTGAACAGCCCGGTGTTGCCTGGGCATAGTAAATATCTGTGGTTAGTTATAGCACCTCACTTCTCTTATTTTCCCATCACGCCTCTCATTTTCCCCCTCACATCTTTCACTTTCCCCCACACATCTCTCATTTTCTCACTCACACCTCTCATTTTCCCCCTCACTCCTCTCATTCCCCCTAACACTTGTCATTTCGACCTCACATCTGTCATTTTCCGATCACTCCACTATTTTCCCTCACTCCTCTCATTTTGCACACACCTTTTCATTTTCACCTCACACCTCTCATTTTCCCCTCAGTATATACATGTTTGCCATCTCCCTTATATATAGTATACACCTGTATGTCATCTCCTGTATATAGTATATAACTGTATGTCATCTCCCCTGTATATAGTATATACCTGTATGTCATCTCCCCTGTAAATAGTATATACCTGCTGTATGTCATCTCCTCCTGTATATTGCACAGTATATACTGTTGTGAATTCTGTTGTCAAGCTCCCTCCTGTGGTCGTAAATGGTACTTCGGCGAGTTCCGTCTATGGGCTCCCTCTGGTGGCTATGAGTGAAGCTGCGGCTTCTGAGCTTCCTTACACAGGTGACGTGGTTTATTCTTTAGTTGGCTCTGCTATTTAACTCCTCTCAGATCGTTACTCCAGGCCAGCTGCCAATGTTTTTGCATTTGTTCACTTCGCTCCTGGATCTCTCTGGTGACCTGCCTTCTCCTGCAGAAGCTAAGTTCCTGATAGTCATTATTTGTTCTCTGTTTTCTTGTCCAGCTGGTTATCATGATTTTGTCTTGCTAGCTGGAAGCTCTGGGATGCAGAGTGGCCCTCCGCACCGTGAGTCGGTGCGGAGGTCTTTTTTGCACACTCTGCGTGGTCTTTTGTAGGTTTTGTGCTGATCACAAAGTTATCTTTCCTATCATCTGTCTATTTAGTAAGTCTGACCTCCCTTTGCTAAAACGGTTTCATTTCTGCGTGTGTGACTTTCATCTTTACTCACAGTCATTATATGTGGGGGGCTGCCTATTCCTTTGGGGAATTTCTCTGAGGCAAGGTAGGCTTTATTTTCTATTTCTAGGGCTAGCTAGTCCATAGGCTGTGACGAGGCGCATAGGGAGCGTCAGGAGCGCTCCACGGCTATTTCTAGTGTGTGCGATAGGATTAGGGCTTGCGGTCAGCAGATTTCCCACATTCCAGAGCTTGTCCTGTATGAGTTTAACTATCAGGTCGGGTGCTCCTAACCACCAGGTCATAACAGTACAGCTGGCCCAAAGTACTAATGCATCTCAATAGAGGGATAAGAGAACTTCTGAGACCATTTTTTTTTCTTTGCACTGTGTTTTATCTTTCTTATCCCCTAGATCTTTGGGTGGTTCAGGACACAGGTGTAGTTATGGACATTCAAGGTTTGTTCTCTGGTGTGGATCATCTCACTGCAAGAGTACAAAACATTCAAGATTTTGTGGTTCAGAATCCTATGTTAGAGCCTAGAATTCCTATTCCTGACTTATTTTCTGGGGATAGATCTAGGTTCTTGAATTTCAAAAATAATTGTAAACTGTTTCTAGCTTTGAAACCGCGCTCCTCTGGTGACCCCGCTCAACAAGTAAAAATCATTATTTCTTTGTTACGTGGTGACCCTCAAGACTGGGCATTTTCCCTTGCGCCAGGAGATCTGGCATTGCGTGATGTTGATGCGTTTTTTCTGGCGCTTGGATTGCTTTATGATTAACCAAATTCAGTGGATCAGGCAGAGAAAATCTTGCTGGCTTTGTGTCAGGGTCTGGATGAAGCGGAGGTGTACTGTCAGAGGTTTAGAAAGTGGTCTGTGCTTACTCAGTGGAATGAATGTGCCCTGGCGGCAATTTTCAGAAAGGGTCTTTATGAAGCCCTTAAGGATGTCATGGTGGAATTTCCCACACCTGCTGGTCTGAATGAGTCTATGTCTTTGGCCATTCAGATCGATCGGCGCATGCGTGAGCGCAAATGTTATGAAAGGTAATTCAGTACCACAATGAACATAGAGGTCAGCGCACATACAGTGACCTGGCAATAACCCAAAAAACAAGAACGAGCTCTGAGACGTGGGAACTCTGTTGACCGCAATCCCTAATCCTCTCCAAACCACACTAAAGGCAGCCGTGGATTGTGCCTGACGCTCCCTATGCAACTCGGCACGGCCTGAGAAACTAGCTAGCCTGAAGATAGAAAATAAGCCTACCTTGCCTCAGAGAAATACCCCAAAGGAAAAGGCAGCCCCCACATATAATGACTGTGAGTTAAGATGAAATGACAAACGTAGAGATGAAATAGATTTAGCAAAGTGAGGCCCAACTTTCTGAACAGAGCGAGGATAGGAAAGGTAACTTTGTGGTCAACACAAAACCCTACAAAAACCACGCAAAGGGGGCAAAAAGACCCTCCGTACCGAACTAACGGCACGGAGGTACACCCTCTGCGTCCCAGAGCTTCCAGCAAGCAGTAAAAAACAAATTGACAAGCTGGACAGAAAAAAACAGCAAACAAATAGCGGAAATTAGCGGAAAAAGAGGAAATTAGCTGTGCAGAGCAGCAGGCCACAGGAACGATCCAGGAGGAAACAGGTCCAATACTAGAACATTGACTGGAAGCCAGGATCAAAGCACTAGGTGGAGTCAAATAGAGCAGCACCTAACGACTTCAGCACATCACCTGAGGAAGGAAACTCAGAAGCCGCAGTACCACTTTCCTCCACCAACAGAAGCTCACAGAGAGAACCAGCCGAAGTACCACTTGTGACCACAGGAGGGAGCTCTGCAACAGAATTCACAACAGTACCCCCCCCCCCTTGAGGAGGGGTCACCGAAGCCTCACCAGAGCTCCCAGGACGACCAGGATGAGCCATATGAAAGGCACGAACAAGATCGGGAGCATGGACATCAGAGGCAAAGACCCAGGAATTATCTTCCTGAGCGTAACCCTTCCACTTAACCAGATACTGGAGTTTCCGCCTTGAAACACGAGAATCCAAAATCTTCTCCACAATATACTCCAACTCCCCCTCCACCAAAACCGGGGCAGGAGGATCAACAGATGGAACCATAGGTGCCACGTATCTCCGCAACAATGACCTATGGAATACGTTATGTGTGGAAAAGGAATCTGGAAGGGTCAGACGAAAAGACACAGGATTAAGAACCTCAGAAATCCTATACGGACCAATAAAACGAGGTTTAAACTTAGGAGAGGAAACCTTCATAGGAATATGACGAGAAGATAACCAAACCAAGTTCCCAACCCGAAGTCGGGGACCCACACAGCGTCTGCGATTAGCGAAACGTTGAGCCTTCTCCTGGGACAAAGTCAAATTGTCCACTACATGAGTCCAAATCTGCTGCAACCTGTCCACCACAGTATCCACACCAGGACAGTCCGAAGACTCAACCTGCCCTGAAGAGAAACGAGGATGGAACCCAGAGTTGCAGAAAAACGGTGAAACCAAGGTAGCCGAGCTGGCCCGATTATTAAGGGCGAACTCAGCCAAAGGCAAAAAGGACACCCAGTCATCCTGATCAGCAGAAACAAAGCATCTCAGATATGTTTCCAAGGTCTGATTGGTTCGTTCGGTCTGGCCATTAGTCTGAGGATGGAAAGCCGAGGAAAAAGACAAGTCAATGCCCATCCTACCACAAAAGGCTCGCCAAAACCTCGAAACAAACTGGGAACCTCTGTCAGAAACGATATTCTCTGGAATGCCATGTAAACGAACCACATGCTGGAAAAACAACGGCACCAAATCAGAGGAGGAAGGCAATTTAGACAAGGGTACCAAATGGACCATCTTAGAGAAGCGATCACAGACCACCCAAATGACTGACATCTTTTGAGAGACGGGAAGATCTGAAATAAAATCCATAGAGATATGTGTCCAAGGCCTCTTCGGGACCGGCAAGGGCAAAAGCAACCCACTGGCACGAGAACAGCAGGGCTTAGCCCGAGCACAAATCCCACAGGACTGCACAAAAGTACGCACATCCCGCGACAGAGATGGCCACCAAAAGGATCTAGCCACTAACTCTCTGGTACCAAAGATTCCAGGATGACCAGCCAACACCGAACAATGAACCTCAGAGATAACTTTATTCGTCCACCTATCAGGGACAAACAGTTTCTCCGCTGGGCAACGATCAGGTTTATTAGCCTGAAATTTTTGCAGCACCCGCCGCAAATCAGGGGAGATGGCAGACACAATTACTCCCTCTTTGAGGATACCCGCCGGCTCAGATACACCCGGAGAGACGGGCACAAAACTCCTAGACAGAGCATCCGCCTTCACATTTTTAGAGCCCAGAAGGTATGAAATCACAAAGTCAAAACGGGCAAAAAACAACGACCAACGAGCTTGTCTAGGATTCAACCGCTTGGCGGACTTGAGATAAGTCAAGTTCTTATGATCAGTCAAGACCACCACGCGATGCTTAGCTCCTTCAAGCCAATGACGCCACTCCTCGAATGCCCACTTCATGGCCAGCAACTCTCGATTGCCCACATCATAATTTCGCTCAGCAGGCGAAAACTTCCTGGAAAAGAAGGCGCATGGTTTCATCACCGAGCAATCAGAACTTCTCTGCGACAAAACAGCCCCTGCTCCAATCTCAGAAGCATCAACCTCGACCTGGAACGGAAGCGAAACATGTGGTTGACACAACACAGGGGCAGAAGAAAAACGACGCTTCAACTCTTGAAAAGCTTCCACCGCAGCAGAAGACCAATTGACCAAATCAGCACCTTTCTTGGTCAAATCGGTCAATGGTTTAGCAATACTAGAAAAATTGCAGATGAAGCGACGATAAAAATTAGCAAAGCCCAGGAACTTTTGCAGACTTTTCAGAGATGTCGGCTGAGTCCAATTATGGATGGCTTGGACCTTAACAGGGTCCATCTCGATAGTAGAAGGGGAAAAGATGAACCCCAAAAATGAAACCTTCTGAACACCAAAGAGACACTTTGATCCCTTCACAAACAAAGAATTAGCACGCAGGACCTGAAACACCGTTCTGACCTGCTTCACATGAGACTCCCAATCATCCGAGAAGATCAAAATGTCATCTAAGTACACAATCAGGAATTTATCCAAGTACTCTCGGAAGATGTCATGCATAAAGGACTGAAACACTGATGGAGCATTGGCAAGTCCGAATGGCATTACTAGATACTCAAAATGGCCCTCAGGCATATTAAATGCAGTTTTCCACTCATCGCCTTGCTTAATACGCACAAGATTATACGCACCACGAAGATCTATCTTGGTGAACCAACTAGCCCCCTTAATCCGAGCAAACAAATCAGATAACAATGGCAAGGGGTACTGAAATTTAACCGTGATCTTATTTAGAAGGCGGTAATCTATACAAGGTCTCAGTGAACCATCCTTCTTGGCTACAAAAAAGAACCCTGCTCCCAATGGCGACGATGACGGGCGAATATGCCCCTTCTCCAAAGACTCCTTCACATAACTCCGCATAGCGGCGTGCTCAGGCACAGATAAATTAAACAGTCGACCTTTTGGGAATTTACTACCAGGAATCAAATCGATAGCACAATCACAATCCCTATGCGGAGGTAGGGTATCGGACTTGGGCTCATCAAATAAATCCCGGTAATCAGACAAGAACTCAGGAACCTCAGAAGGGGTGGATGACGAAATAGTCAGAACTGGGACATCACCATGTACCCCCTGACAACCCCAGCTGGACACAGACATGGATTTCCAATCTAAAACTGGATTATGGACTTGTAGCCATGGCAACCCCAACACGACCACATCATGCAGATTATGCAACACCAGAAAGCGAATAACCTCCTGATGTGCAGGAGCCATGCACATGGTCAGCTGGGTCCAGTACTGAGGCTTATTCTTGGCCAAAGGCGTAGCATCAATTCCTCTCAATGGAATAGGACACTGCAAGGGCTCCAAGAAAAACCCACAACGCCTAGCATACTCCAAGTCCATCAAATTCAGAGCAGCGCCTGAGTCCACAAATGCCATGACAGAATATGATGACAAAGAGCAGATCAAGGTAACAGACAGAAGAAATTTTGACTGTACCGTACCAATGGTGGCAGACCTAGCGAACCGCTTAGTGCGCTTAGGACAATCAGAGATAGCATGAGTGGAATCACCACAGTAGAAACACAGCCCATTCAGACGTCTGTGTTCTTGCCGTTCAACTCTGGTCAGAGTCCTATCGCACTGCATAGGCTCAGGTTTAAGCTCAAGTAATACCGCCAAATGGTGCACAGATTTACGCTCACGCAAGCGTCGACCGATCTGAATGGCCAAAGACATAGACTCATTCAGACCAGCAGGCATAGGAAATCCCACCATGACATCCTTAAGGGCTTCAGAGAGACCTTTTCTGAAAATAGCTGCGAGCGCACCTTCATTCCACTGAGTGAGTACGGACCACTTTCTAAATTTCTGACAATATACCTCTATTTCATACTGACCCTGACACAGAGCCAGCAAATTCTTCTCTGCCTGATCCACAGAATTAGGCTCATCGTACAGCAAACCGAGCGCCAGGAAAAATGCATCGATATTACTTAATGCAGGATCCCCTGGCGCAAGGGAAAATGCCCAGTCCTGAGGATCGCCACGCAAAAAAGAAATAACGATCCTAACTTGTTGAACTGGGTCACCAGAGGAGCGAGGTTTCAAAGCCAGAAATAGTTTACAATTATTTTTCAAACTCAGAAATTTAGTTCTATCTCCAAAAAACAAATCAGGAATAGGGATTCTCGGTTCTAACATAGAATTCTGAACCACAAAGTCTTGAATACTTTGTACTCTTCCCGTGAGCTGATCCACACATGAAGACAGACCTTTAATGTCCATTGCTACACCTGTGTCCTGAACCACCCAAATGTCTAGGGGAAAAAAAGGCAAAACACAGTGCAAAGAAAAAAATGGTCTCAGAACTTCTTTTTTCCCTCTATTGAGAATCATTAGTACTTTTGGCTTCCAGTACTGTTATGAAAGGTAATTCAGTACCACAATGAACATAGAGGTCAGCGCACATACAGTGACCTGGCAATAACCCAAAAAACAAGAACGAGCTCTGAGACGTGGGAACTCTGTTGACCGCAATCTCTAATCCTCTCCAAACCACACTAAAGGCAGCCGTGGATTGCGCCTGACGCTCCCTATGCAACTCGGCACGGCCTGAGAAACTAGCTAGCCTGAAGATAGAAAATAAGCCTGCCTTGCCTCAGAGAAATACCCCAAAGGAAAAGGCAGCCCCCACATATAATGACTGTGAGTTAAGATGAAAAGACAAACGTAGAGATGAAATAGATTTAGCAAAGTGAGGCCCAACTTTCTGAACAGAGCGAGGATAGGAAAGGTAACTTTGCGGTCAACACAAAACCCTACAAAAACCACGCAAAGGGGGCAAAAAGACCCTCCGTACCGAACTAACGGCACGGAGGTACACCCTCTGCGTCCCAGAGCTTCCAGCAAGCAGTAAAAAACAAATTGACAAGCTGGACAGAAAAAAACAGCAAACAAATAGCAAAGAAGAACTTAGCTATGCAGAGCAGCAGGCCACAGGAACGATCCAGGAGGAAACAGGTCCAATACTAGAACATTGACTGGAAGCCAGGATCAAAGCACTAGGTGGAGTCAAATAGAGCAGCACCTAACGACTTCAGCACATCACCTGAGGAAGGAAACTCAGAAGCCGCAGTACCACTTTCCTCCACCAACGGAAGCTCACAGAGAGAACCAGCCGAAGTACCACTTGTGACCACAGGAGGGAGCTCTGCCACAGAATTCACAACACGCAAAGCTGTGCACCATCTGGCGGTGTTCTCTGAGCATAGGCCTGAGCCTATGCAGTGTGATAGGACTTTGACCAGAGCTGAACGGCTGGAACACAGACGTCGGAATGGGCTGTGTTTTTATTGTGGTGATTCCACTCATGCTATCTCCAATTGTCCTAAGCGCACTAAGCGGTTCGCTAGGTCTGCCACCATTGGTACGGTACACTCTAAATTTCTTTTGTCCGTTACCCTGATTTGCTCTCTGTCGTCCTATTCTGTTATGGCATTTGTGGATTCAGGCGCTGCCCTGAATTTGATGGACTTGGAGTTTGCCAGGCGCTGTGGTTTTTTCTTGGAGCCCTTGCAGTATCCTATTCCATTGAGAGGAATTGATGCTACGCCTTTGGCCAAGAATAAGCCTCAGTATTGGACTCAATTGACCATGTGCATGGCTCCTGCACATCAGGAGGATATTCGCTTTTTGGTCTTGCATAATCTGCATGATGTGGTCGTTTTGGGTTTGCCTTGGCTACAGGTCCATAATCCAGTGTTGGATTGGAAATCTATGTCTGTGTCCAGCTGGGGTTGTCAGGGGGTACATGGTGATGTTCCATTGCTGTCTATTTCGCCTTCCTCTCCTTCTGAAGTCCCTGAGTTTTTGTCAGATTACCGGGATGTATTTGAAGAGCCCAAATCCGGAGCCCTACCTCCTCATAGGGATTGCGACTGTGCTATTAATTTGATTCCTGGTAGTAAGTTTCCTAAGGGCCGTCTGTTTAATATATCTGTGCCTGAGCACGCTGCTATGCGGAGTTATGTAAAGGAATCCTTGGAGAAGGGTCATATTCGTCCGTCGTCGTCACCATTGGGAGCAGGGTTCTTTTTTGTGGCCAAGAAGGATGGTTCTTTGAGACCGTGTATTGATTACCGCCTTCTTAATAAGATCCCAGTCAAATTTCAGGATCCTTTGCCGCTGCTGTCTGATTTATTTGCTCGGATTAAGGGGGGTAGTTGGTTCACCAAGATAGATCTGCGTGGTGCGTATAATCTTGTGCGAATTAAACAGGGTGATGAATGGAAAACGGCATTTAATACGCCCGAGGGCCATTTTGAGTACCTGGTTATGCCATTCGGACTTGCCAATGCTCCATCAGTGTTTCAGTCCTTTATGCATGACATCTTCCGAGAGTACCTGGATAGATTCATGATTGTATATTTGGATGACAGTTTGGTCTTTTCGGATGATTGGGAGTCTCATGTTAAGCAGGTCAGAATGGTGTTCCAGGTCCTTCGTGCGAATTCCTTGTTCGTGAAGGAGTCAAAGTGCCTCTTTGGAGTTCAGAAGGTTTCATTTTTGGGTTTCATTTTTTCCCCTTCTACTATCGAGATGGACCCTGTTAAAGTTCAGGCCATTTACGATTGGACTCAACCGACATCTGTGAAGAGCTTGCAGAAGTTTCTGGGCTTTGCTAATTTTTATCGTCGCTTCATCGCTAATTTTTCCAGTATTGCTAAACCGTTGACTGATTTGACCAAGAAAGGTGCTGATGTGGTCAATTGGTCCTCTGCGGCTGTAGAGGCTTTTCAGGAGTTGAAGCGACGTTTTGCTTCTGCCCCTGTGTTGTGCCAGCCAGATGTTTCGCTCCCTTTTCAGGTTGAGGTTGATGCTTCTGAAATTGGAGCAGGGGCTGTGTTGTCGCAAAGAAGTTCTGATGGCTCGGTGATGAAACCCTCTGCCTTCTTTTCTAGAAAATTCTCACCTGCTGAGCGCAATTATGATGTGGGCAATCGGGAGTTGTTGGCCATGAAGTGGGCATTCGAGGAGTGGCGACATTGGCTTGAAGGAGCTAAACATCGTGTGGTGGTCTTGACTGATCACAAGAATTTAACTTATCTCGAGTCTACCAAACGGTTGAATCCTAGACAGGCTCGATGGTCGCTCTTTTTCTCCCGTTTTGATTTTGTGGTTTCATACCTTCCGGGATCTAAGAATGTGAAGGCTGACGCCCTGTCCAGGAGTTTTGTGCCTGACTCTCCGGGTGTTCCGGAGCCGGCGGGTATTCTTAAAGAAGGGGTAATTTTGTCTGCCATTTCCCCTGATTTGCGGCGTGTGCTGCAAAAGTTTCAGGCTGATAGACCTGACCGTTGTCCTACGGAGAGACAGTTTGTCCCTGATAGATGGACTAGTAGAGTTATCTCTGAGATTCATTGTTCAGTGTTGGCTGGGCATCCTGGAATCTTTGGTACCAGAGATTTGGTGGCTAGATCCTTTTGGTGGCATTCTTTGTCACGGGATGTGCGTTCTTTTGTGCAGAGGTTCCCAGTTTGTTTCGAGGTTTTGGCGGTCCTTTTGTGCTAAGATGGGCATTGATTTGTCTTTTTCTTCGGCTTTCCATCCTCAGACTAATGGTCAAACCGAACGAACTAATCAGACTTTGTAAACATATCTGAGATGCTTTGATTCTGCTGATCAGGATGATTGGGTGTCCTTCTTGCCTTTGGCTGAGTTCGCCCTTAATAATCGGGCCAGCTCGGCTACTTTAGTTTCTCCTTTTTTTCTGTAATTCTGGTTTCCATCCTCGTTTCTCTTCAGAGCAGTTTGAGCCTTCAGACTGTCCTGGTGTGGATACGGTGGTGGACAGGTTGCAGCAGATTTGGACTCATGTGGTGGACAATTTGACATTGTCCCAGGAAAAGGCTCAACGTTTCGCTAACCGCCGGCGCTGTGTTGGTCCCCGACTTCGTGTTGGGGATTTGGTTTGGTTGTCATCTCGTCATGTTCCTATGAAGGTTTCCTCTCCTAAGTTTAAGCCTCGTTTCATTGGGCCATATAAGATTTCTGAAGTTCTTAATCCTGTGTCATTTTGTTTGGACCTTCCAGCTTCTTTTGCCATCCATAATGTGTTCCATAGGTCGTTGTTGCGGAGATACGTGGCGCCTATGGTTCCCTCCGTTGATCCTCCTGCCCCGGTGTTGGTCGAGGGGGAGTTGGAGTATGTGGTGAACATTTTGGATTCTCGTGTTTTGAGACGGAAACTCCAGTACCTGGTCAAGTGGAAGGGTTATGGTCAGGAAGATAATTCCTGGGTTTTTGCCTCTGATGTTCATGCTGCTGATCTAGTTCAGGCCTTTCATTTGGCTCATTCTGATCGGCCTGGGGGCTCTGGTGAGGGTTCGGTGACCCCTCCTCAAGGGGGGGTACTGTTGTGAATTCTGTTGTCGAACTCCCTCCTGTGGTCGTGAATGGTACTTCGGCGAGTTCTGTCCATGGACTCCCTCTGGTGGCTGTGAGTGAAGCTGCTGCTTCTGAGGTTCCTTACACAGGTGACGTGGTTTATCCTTTGGTTGGCTGCTCTATTTAACTCCACTCAGATCGTTACTCCATGCCAGCTGTCAATGTTCCTGTGCTGGTTCAGTTCGCTCTTGGATCTTCTGGAGACCTGTCTCTTCCTGCAAGAAGCTAAGTCCCCGATTGTTATTTTCTGTTCTTGGTTTTCTAGTCCAGCTTGCTTTCATGATTTTGTCTTGCTAGCTGGAAGCTCTGGGATGCAGGGTGGCGCCTCCGCACCGTGAGTCGGTGCGGGGGTCTTTTTGCACACTCTGCGTGGTCTTTTGTAGTTTTTTGTGCTGACCGCAAAGATACCTTTCCTATCCTCTGTCTATTTAGTTAGTCTGGACTCCCTTTGCTAAAACCTGTTTCATTTCTGTGTTTGTGATTTTCATCTTTACTCACAGTTAATATTTATGGGGGGCTGCCTTTTCCTTTGGGGAAATTTCTCTGAGGCAAGGTAGGCTTTATTTTCTATCTCTAGGGCTAGCTAGTTCTTAGGCTGTGAAGAGGCGTCTAGGGAGAGTCAGGAACGCTCCACGGCTATTTCTAGTTGTTGTGATAGGATTAGGGCCTGCGGTCAGCAGAGCTCCCACATCCCAGAGCTTGTCCTGTGTGAGTTTAACTATCAGGTCGTGCCGGGTGCTCCTAACCACCAGGTCATAACACATCTCCTCCTGTATATACAGTAGTATATACCTGCATGTCATCTCCTCCTTTATATAGTATATACCTGCATGTCATCTCCTCCTGTATATAGTGTATACCTGTAAGTTATCTCCTCCTGAATATAGTATATAACTGTGTGTCATCTGCTCATGTATATAGTATATACCTGTGTGTCATCTCCCCTGTATATAGTATATACCTGTGTGTCATCTCCCCTCTATATAGTATATACCTGTATGTCATCTCCTCCTGTATTAGACCTTATTCACACGTTATTTGGTCAGTATTTTTACCTCAGTATTTGCGGGCCTCTGTGCAGGCCTGCCGGGGCTCTGTGCGTGTGCCGGGGCTCTGTGCATGTGCCGGGCCTCTGTGTGGCGTGTGGGGCTCTGTGAGGGCCTTCTGCGGCTCTGTGCAGCGTGCAGGGCTCTGTGCAGCTTGCCGGGGCTCTGTGCGGGCCTGCCAGGGCTCTGTGCAGCATGCGAGGCTCTGTGCAGCGGGCTGGGGTTCTGTGCAGCTTGCGGGGGCTCTGTGCGGACCTGCGGGTGCTCTGTGCGGCGTACGGGGCTCTGTGCGGCGTGCCGGGGCTCTGTGCGGCATACAGGGCTCTGTGTGTGTGTGCAGGCATTGTCCGGGTTTTATTAACCCTTTATTTCTATTGGATTAATAATGGATAGGCATCTTATTGACGCCTCTCCTTTATTAACCTGGCTTAATGTCACCTAACAATAGCAAGGTGACATTAACCCCTTATTACCCCATATCCCACCGCTACACGGGAGTGGGAAGAGAGGGGCTAAGTGCTGGAATTGGTGCATCTTACAGATGCACCATTTCTTGGGCGGCTACGGACTGGTATTTGTAGCCCTAGGGCCAATATCCATGGCCCCTCTCTAGGCTATGAATATCAGCCCGCAGCTGTCTGCGTAGCCTTTCTGGCTATAATATATAGGGGGACGCCACGTCATTTTTTTGGGGGGTCCCCCTGTTTTAATAGCCATTAAAGGCTACGCAGACAGCTGCGGGCTGATATTCATAGCAGGCTACAGCTATTGGTCCCTGGCCGTCGGCTTTCCCCCTCTGGTGCAAAAAATGGTGCGGGAGCCCACGCCGTTTTTTCCCGTTTTTTTTTGGAGCCCAGGGATTACAGTTCAGGTGGAAGAAACATGAACACAACTGGAGACATGGATACTGTTGCCAACCAAGTATTTAATCTGGAAGAGGAGTGGCAAATTCCTGCGAGATCCAGGCCTTGTTCATTTTCAGAAAAGTAAGCCGGTCAATGTTATCGGAGGATAGTTGCATACGACGGTCTGTTAGTACACCACCTGCGGCACTAAAGACGCATTCCGATAATACACTAGCAGCAGGGCAAGCCAGCCTTGAAGGGGGAAGAGCTGTCTGAGATTTCACTGAGAGGGCAAGACATGTAGTCTGTCACTATCTGACTCAATTGCCTCCTGCTGACTGGAGCCGTCTGTGATGGTGTAGACATTTGAGGCGGGCGCACAAAAGTTTGCCACAGTTGGGCCATACTGGTCTTACCTTGAGCTGAGGCACTGCTTCTGCTCCCTGTTTGTGCTGAGCTTCCTCCAATGTCTCGACGCACTGAGCTGCTTTGTAAAGCACTAGCAGCACTGCTCTCAGTTGGACTGGAGAAAATGATGGAATGCACCAGTGTATCTTGGTACTCCCGCATTTTATGCTCCCGATTCAACGGTGTTATGAGGCTTTGTAAGTTGTCCCAGTAGCGCGGATCTAGGAGGGTGTACACCCAATAATCAGCCATGTTGAGAATGTGGACGATGCGGCGGTCGTTTCTCAGGCACTGCAGCATGAAATCAACCATGTGCTGCAGACTGCCAACTGGCCAAGAAACACTGTCCCCTGCTTGAGGCGTGATCTCTGCCTGCTCTGCATCACCCCACCCTCACGCTACATACTGACTACTGGAGCATTATGTAACTCCCTCCTCTGTAAAGAAGTCTTCCTCCTCCATTAACTCCTCCTCATCCTCCTCACAAAGTGTCCCCTGCCTAGGCCTTTGTGAGGAACCACGTCACGCAGACTGTCCAGAAGCAGATGGCATTTGTGACTCCTCATCCTCCACCTCTTCCACAACCTCATCCCTTAGTGCTTGCAGTGTTCTTTCAAGCAGGCAGATAAGGGGGACAGTCATGCTGACTAGTGCATCATCTGCACTCGCCATCCGTGTGGAATCATTGAAGGCGCACAAAACCTGGCACATGTCCTTCATAGTAGCCCACTCAGTGGTTGTGAAGTCTGAACAGCGCGCAGTGCGACTTCTTTGTGCCTAATGCAGCTGGTACTCCAGTACTGCTGGCTGCTGCTCACACAACCACTCCAACATATGTAACGTTGAATTCCACCTGGTGGGTAGGTCACATATGATGCGATGTTCCGGAAGGCAGAATAGGCACTGCAGAGCTGCAATGCGCGATCTTGCCATGCTGGAACGCCGCTAGTGAGCACACTCTAGGCGGACCTTGTGCAGCAGTGCATCAAGATTCGGATAGTCCCTCAAAAATCTCTGCATGACCATGTTGAGCACATGTGCCATAAACATAAGGATGAATGACCTCGGGGAGACAGCCGTGAACGGCGCTGCAAGGCCAAAAAAAGCTCCTCTATGTACTCCTATATAGTGTTTTTCCACAATCTAGCAGGATATGGATGGAAACCCACTAATAGGATAAATTTGAAAAAATGTGCAGCAGGCAGCACTAATTGAAAAAAGGACAATGGAACAGTATGAGGCAGTGATGCACCCTGAGCTGACTACAACCAGCTGTGGCGGCAGAACAGACTACAGAGTGAGCTGCACTCACACGCAGACAGCTGTGAACGGCACTGCAAGGCCAAAAAAAAGCTCCTCTATGTAATCCTATATAGTGTTTTTCCACAATCTAGCAGGATACGGATGGAAACCCACTAATGGGAGAAAAACAGGAAAAATGTGCTGCAGGCAGCACTAATGCAAAAAAGGACAATTGAACAGTATGAGGCAGTGACGCACGCTGAGCTGACTACAACCAGCGGTGGCTGTAGAACAGACAACAGCGTGAGCTGCACTCATACATGTGAACAGCGCTGCAAGGCAAAAACAAGGTTCTCACACAGCAGTTGCTAAATTTGCCTGGGTAAAGCACAATTAAGCAAATCGCTATCTCTAAACTGGCCCTCAGTCAGAACACAGAGTCCTGTCCCTAACTGAATTCACAGCAGAGTGAACCCAAAATGGCGGCGGCGGCGACTTTTATAGTGCATCATGACATCATTTCAGCAGCCAATCACAGCCATGCCAGTAGTTACATGCTTACCATGCAGAACAGGATGTGCCCACACTTCTAATTGTGCCTCATTGGCTGAATTCTGGCTGTTTGAATTATGGGAACTTCCGATTCCGGTATCCGATATACTGAAAGTATCGTAACTCGGTATCGGAATTCCGATACTGCAAATATCGGCCGATACCCGATACTTGCGGTATCAGAATGCTCAACACTAGTAAGGAATACAGATTTACAACTGGAATATTTAATTCAGTGATATCTAGGATGTGGGACTTTAGTGTTCCCTAAAATCCCTATAAATATATATTCATGCAGTTTGTTCCAGTAGCCCATTCACACGGGATCAAACCATAGAAGGTGACACAAGGGGAGGTGTCAGCCAACTAACAGAATTACAGAGTTGTGTAAAGATCAAAAATATGTCCAAGTTAGACAAGTATAAAGCCCTGACCCCAACTGAAACCTTAGAGATTGCTAAACAAGGGCTCACAGCACTCGCTGATAGGGTTGAGCGAAACGGGTCGTTCATTTTCATAAGTCGCCGACTTTTGGCAAAGTCGGGTTTCATGAAACCCGACCCGATCCCTGTGTGGGGTCGGCCATGCGGTATGCGACTTTTGCGCCAAAGTCGCGTTTCAATGACGTGAAAAGCGCCATTTCTCAGCCAATGAAGGTGGACGCAGAGTGTGGGCAGCGTGATGACATAGGTCCTGGTCCCCACCATCTTAGAGAAGGGCATTGCAGTGATTGGCTTGCTGTCTGCTGCGTCACAGGGGCTATAAAGGGGTGTTCCCGCC
Organism: Ranitomeya imitator; assembly: GCF_032444005.1. NCBI lineage: Eukaryota > Metazoa > Chordata > Amphibia > Anura > Dendrobatidae > Ranitomeya > Ranitomeya imitator. Next base: position 920,317,174 of record NC_091282.1, on the reverse strand, counting down.
GACCGCCATGTTACTGCTGCTGATCTGAGCATAGGGAGAGGTTGCTGCCGCTTCGTTAGAAGCAGGGATAGCGTTAGGCAGGGTACATTCACCCCCAAACCGCTTGTGCTGTAGCGATTTCCACTGTCCAACACCACCTTTTGTTTGCAGGGACAGTGGAAGCTACATTTTTTTTCCTCAGCGCTGTAGCTCATTGGGCTGCCCTAGAAGGCTCCCTGATAGCTGCATTGCTGTGTGTACGCCGCTGTGCAAACCAACTGCTTTTTTCAAAGCACAAATCCTGTTGTTCCTTCCTTTCTGCACAGCTATCTTGTTTGTTTGTCCACACTTTTGATTTAATTTGTGCAGCAGTCCACTCCTTGTTATTGCTGCCTGCCATACCTTGCTGAGATTACTGCAGGGAGATAGTAATTGTAGGACAGTCCCTGTTTTGTTTTGTTTTGTTTTTTTAATTCTCCCTGAAAAAAAAAAATAGTGGGAGATTAATCTCTCTCCAATTGTGGGGCACAGAAAGCCTAGTGTCTATAATCCTTTTTTTTTTTTTTTTTTTTTAATTCTCCCTAAAAAAAAATAGTGGGAGATTAAGATTGGCATTTCTGCTAGAGTGCCAGTCCTGTGTGTGCCATCTCTCTCCAATTGTGGGGCACAGAAAGACTAGTGTGTAATACTGGCCCTGATTTCTTGGCAATTCTCCCTAACAAAAAAAAGTAGTGGGAGATTAAGATTGGCATTTCTGCTAGAGTGCCAGTCCTGTGTGTGCCATCTCTCTCCAATTTTGGGGCACAGAAAGCCTAGTGTGTAATACTGGCCCTGATTTCTTGGCAATTCTTCCTAACAAAAAAAAGTAGTGGGAGATTAAGATTGGCATTTCTGCTAGAGTGCCAGTCCTGTGTGTGCCATCTCTCTCCAATTTTGGGGCACAGAAAGCCTAGTGTGTAATACTGGCCCTGATTTCTTGGCAATTCTCCCTAACAAAAAAAAGTAGTGAGAGATTAAGATTGGCATTTCTGCTAGAGTGCCAGTCCTGTGTGTGTTCCATCTCTCTCCAATTTTGGGGCACAGAAAGCCTAGTGTGTAATACTGGCCCTGATTTCTTGGCAATTCTCCCTAACAAAAAAAAGTAGTGGGAGATTAAGATTGGCATTTCTGCTAGAGTGCCAGTCCTGTGTGTGCCATCTCTCTCCAATTTTGGGGCACAGAAAGCCTAGTGTGTAATACTGGCCCTGATTTCTTGGCAATTCTCCCTAACAAAAAAAAGTAGTGGGAGATTAAGATTGGCATTTCTGCTACAGTGCCAATCCTGTGTGTGCCATCTCTCTCCAATTTTGGGGCACAGAAAGCCTAGTGTGTAATACTGGCCCTGATTTCTTGGCAATTCTCCCTAAACAAAAAAAGTAGTGGGAGATTAAGATTGGCATTTCTGCTAGAGTGCCAGTCCTGTGTGTGCCATCTCTCTCCAATTTTGGGGCACAGAAAGCCAAGTGTGTAATACTGGCCCTGATATCTTGGCAATTCTCCCTAAAAAAAAATAGTGGGAGATTAAGATTGGCATTTCTGCTAGAGTGCCAGTCCTGTGTGTGCCATCTCTCTCCAATTGTGGGGCACAGAAAGACTAGTGTGTAATACTGGCCCTGATTTCTTGGCAATTCTCCCTAACAAAAAAAAGTAGTGGGAGATTAAGATTGGCATTTCTGCTAGAGTGCCAGTCCTGTGTGTGCCATCTCTCTCCAATTTTGGGGCACAGAAAGCCTAGTGTGTAATACTGGCCCTGATTTCTTGGCAATTCTTCCTAACAAAAAAAAGTAGTGGGAGATTAAGATTGGCATTTCTGCTAGAGTGCCAGTCCTGTGTGTGCCATCTCTCTCCAATTTTGGGGCACAGAAAGCCTAGTGTGTAATACTGGCCCTGATTTCTTGGCAATTCTCCCTAACAAAAAAAAGTAGTGGGAGATTAAGATTGGCATTTCTGCTAGAGTGCCAGTCCTGTGTGTGCCATCTCTCTCCAATTTGGGGGCACAGAAAGCCTAGTGTGTAATACTGGCCCTGATTTCTTGGCAATTCTCCCTAACAAAAAAAAGTAGTGAGAGATTAAGATTGGCATTTCTGCTAGAGTGCCAGTCCTGTGTGTGTTCCATCTCTCTCCAATTTTGGGGCACAGAAAGCCTAGTGTGTAATACTGGCCCTGATTTCTTGGCAATTCTCCCTAACAAAAAAAAGTAGTGGGAGATTAAGATTGGCATTTCTGCTAGAGTGCCAGTCCTGTGTGTGCCATCTCTCTCCAATTTTGGGGCACAGAAAGCCTAGTGTGTAATACTGGCCCTGATTTCTTGGCAATTCTCCCTAACAAAAAAAAGTAGTGGGAGATTAAGATTGGCATTTCTGCTACAGTGCCAATCCTGTGTGTGCCATCTCTCTCCAATTTTGGGGCACAGAAAGCCTAGTGTGTAATACTGGCCCTGATTTCTTGGCAATTCTCCCTAAACAAAAAAAGTAGTGGGAGATTAAGATTGGCATTTCTGCTAGAGTGCCAGTCCTGTGTGTGCCATCTCTCTCCAATTTTGGGGCACAGAAAGCCAAGTGTGTAATACTGGCCCTGATATCTTGGCAATTCTCCCTAAAAAAAAATAGTGGGAGATTAAGATTGGCATTTCTGCTAGAGTGCCAGTCCTGTGTGTGCCATCTCTCTCCAATTGTGGGGCACAGAAAGACTAGTGTGTAATACTGGCCCTGATTTCTTGGCAATTCTCCCTAACAAAAAAAAGTAGTGGGAGATTAAGATTGGCATTTCTGCTAGAGTGCCAGTCCTGTGTGTGCCATCTCTCTCCAATTTTGGGGCACAGAAAGCCTAGTGTGTAATACTGGCCCTGATTTCTTGGCAATTCTTCCTAACAAAAAAAAGTAGTGGGAGATTAAGATTGGCATTTCTGCTAGAGTGCCAGTCCTGTGTGTGCCATCTCTCTCCAATTTTGGGGCACAGAAAGCCTAGTGTGTAATACTGGCCCTGATTTCTTGGCAATTCTCCCTAACAAAAAAAAGTAGTGGGAGATTAAGATTGGCATTTCTGCTAGAGTGCCAGTCCTGTGTGTGCCATCTCTCTCCAATTTGGGGGCACAGAAAGCCTAGTGTGTAATACTGGCCCTGATTTCTTGGCAATTCTCCCTAACAAAAAAAAGTAGTGAGAGATTAAGATTGGCATTTCTGCTAGAGTGCCAGTCCTGTGTGTGTTCCATCTCTCTCCAATTTTGGGGCACAGAAAGCCTAGTGTGTAATACTGGCCCTGATTTCTTGGCAATTCTCCCTAACAAAAAAAAGTAGTGGGAGATTAAGATTGGCATTTCTGCTAGAGTGCCAGTCCTGTGTGTGCCATCTCTCTCCAATTTTGGGGCACAGAAAGCCTAGTGTGTAATACTGGCCCTGATTTCTTGGCAATTCTCCCTAACAAAAAAAAGTAGTGGGAGATTAAGATTGGCATTTCTGCTAGAGTGCCAGTCCTGTGTGTGCCATCTCTCTCCAATTGTGGGGCACAGAAAGACTAGTGTGTAATACTGGCCCTGATTTCTTGGCAATTCTCCCTAACAAAAAAAAGTAGTGGGAGATTAAGATTGGCATTTCTGCTAGAGTGCCAGTCCTGTGTGTGCCATCTCTCTCCAATTTTGGGGCACAGAAAGCCTAGTGTGTAATACTGGCCCTGATTTCTTGGCAATTCTTCCTAACAAAAAAAAGTAGTGGGAGATTAAGATTGGCATTTCTGCTAGAGTGCCAGTCCTGTGTGTGCCATCTCTCTCCAATTTTGGGGCACAGAAAGCCTAGTGTGTAATACTGGCCCTGATTTCTTGGCAATTCTCCCTAACAAAAAAAAGTAGTGGGAGATTAAGATTGGCATTTCTGCTAGAGTGCCAGTCCTGTGTGTGCCATCTCTCTCCAATTTGGGGGCACAGAAAGCCTAGTGTGTAATACTGGCCCTGATTTCTTGGCAATTCTCCCTAACAAAAAAAAGTAGTGAGAGATTAAGATTGGCATTTCTGCTAGAGTGCCAGTCCTGTGTGTGTTCCATCTCTCTCCAATTTTGGGGCACAGAAAGCCTAGTGTGTAATACTGGCCCTGATTTCTTGGCAATTCTCCCTAACAAAAAAAAGTAGTGGGAGATTAAGATTGGCATTTCTGCTAGAGTGCCAGTCCTGTGTGTGCCATCTCTCTCCAATTTTGGGGCACAGAAAGCCTAGTGTGTAATACTGGCCCTGATTTCTTGGCAATTCTCCCTAACAAAAAAAAGTAGTGGGAGATTAAGATTGGCATTTCTGCTACAGTGCCAATCCTGTGTGTGCCATCTCTCTCCAATTTTGGGGCACAGAAAGCCTAGTCTGTAATACTGGCCCTGATTTCTTGGCAATTCTCCCTAAACAAAAAAAGTAGTGGGAGATTAAGATTGGCATTTCTGCTAGAGTGCCAGTCCTGTGTGTGCCATCTCTCTCCAATTTTGGGGCACAGAAAGCCAAGTGTGTAATACTGGCCCTGATATCTTGGCAATTCTCCCTAACAAAAAAAAGTAGTGGGAGATTAAGATTGGCATTTCTGCTAGAGTGCCAGTCCTGTGTGTGCCATCTTTCTCCAATTTTGGGGCACAGAAAGCCTAGTGTGTAATACTGGCCCTGATTTCTTGGCAATTCTCCCTAACAAAAAAAAGTAGTGGGAGATTAAGATTGGCATTTCTGCTAGAGTGCCAGTCCTGTGTGTGCCATCTCTCTCCAATTTTGGGGCACAGAAAGCCTAGTGTGTAATACTGGGCCTGATTTCTTGGCAATTCTCCCTAAAAAAAAAAAGTAGTGGGAGATTAAGATTGGCATTTCTGCTACAGTGCCAGTCCTGTGTGTGCCATCTCTCTCCAATTTTGGGGCACAGAAAGCCTAGTGTGTAATACTGGCCCTGATTTCTTGGCAATTCTCCCTAACAAAAAAAGTAGTGGGAGATTAAGATTGGCATTTCTGCTAGAGTGCCAGTCCTGTGTGTGCCATCTCTCTCCAATTTTGGGGCACAGAAAGCCAAGTGTGTAATACTGGCCCTGATTTCTTGGCAATTCTCCCTAACAAAAAAAAGTAGTGGGAGATTAAGATTGGCATTTCTGCTAGAGTGCCAGTCCTGTGTGTGTCATCTCTCTCCAATTTTGGGGCACAGAAAGCCTAGTGTGTAATACTGGCCCTGATTTCTTGGCAATTCTCCCTAACAAAAAAAGTAGTGGGAGATTAAGATTGGCATTTCTGCTAGAGTGTCAGTCCTGTGTGTGCCATCGCTCTCCAATTTTGGGGCACAGAAAGCCTAGTGTGTAATACTGGCCCTGATTTCTTGGCAATTCTCCCTAACAAAAAAAAGTAGTGGGAGATTAAGATTGGCATTTCTGCTAGAGTGCCAGTCCTGTGTGTGCCATCTCTCTCCAATTGTGTGGCACAGAAAGCCTAGTGTGTAATACTGGCCCTGATTTCTTGGCAATTCTCCCTAACAAAAAAAAGTAGTGGGAGACTAAGATTGGCATTTCTGCTAGAGTGCCAGTCCTGTGTGTGCCATCTCTCTCCAATTTTGGGGCACAGAAAGCCTAGTGTGTAATACTGGCCCTGATTTCTTGGCAATTCTCCATAACAAAAAAAAGTAGTGGGAGATTAAGATTGGCATTTCTGCTAGAGTGCCAGTCCTGTGTGTGCCATCTCTCTCCAATTTTGGGGCACAGAAAACCTAGTGTGTAATACTGGCCCTGATTTCTTGGCAATTTTCCCTAACAAAAAAAAGTAGTGGGAGATTAAGATTGGCATTTCTGCTTGAGTGCCAGTCCTGTGTGTGCCATCTCTCTCAAATTGTGGGCCACAGAAAGCCTAGTGTCTGCAATACTGTTCTTTTTTGTGGTTTTTAATTCTCCCTTTAAAAAAAAAAATATTGGAGATTAATATTGGCATTTTTGCTCGAGTGACAGTCCTGCGTCTGTGGCATCTCTCTCAAATTGTGGGCCACAGAAAGCCTAGTGTCTGCATTACTGTTTTTTTTTGGGGGGGGGTTAATTCTCCCTTAAAAAAAAAATGGGACATTAATATTGGAATTTTTGCTCGAGTGACAGTCCTGCGTGTGTGGCATCTCTCTCAAATTGTGGGCCACAGAAAGCCTAGTGTCTATAATACTGTTTTTTTGGGGGGGGTTTAATTCTCCCTTTAAAAAAAAAATGGGAGATTAATATTGGCATTTGTGCTTGAGTGCCAGTCGTGTGTGCCATCTCTCTCAAATTGTAGGCCACAGAAAGCCTAGTGTCTGTTTTTTTGTTTTTTGTTTTTTAAATTCTCCCTGAAAAAAAATAATTAGTGGGAGATTAATATTGGCATTTGTGCTTGAGTGCCAGTCGTGTGTGCCATCTCTCTCAAATTGTAGGCCACAGAAAGCCTAGTGTCTGTTTTTTTGTTTTTTGTTTTTTAAATTCTCCCTGAAAAAAAATAATTAGTGGGAGATTAATATTGGCATTTGTGCTTGAGTGCCAGTCGTGTGTGCCATCTCTCTCAAATTGTGGGCCACAGAAAGCCTAGTGTCTGTTATTTTGTTTTTTGGTTTTTAAATTCTCCCTGAAAAAAAATAAATAGTGGGAGATTAATATTGGCATTTGAGCTTGAGTGCCAGTCGTGTGTGCCATCTCACTCAAATTGTGGGCCACAGAAAGCCTAGTGTCTGTTTTTTTGTTTTTAAATTCCCCCTGAAAAAAAATAAATAGTGGGAGATTAATATTGGCATTTGTGCTTGAGTGCCAGTCGTGTGTGCCATCTCTCTCAAATTGTGGGCCACAGAAAGCCTAGTGTCTGTTTTTTTGTTTTTTGGTTTTTAAATTCTCCCTGAAAAAAATAAATAGTGGGAGATTAATATTGGCATTTGTGCTTCAGTGCCAGTCCTGCGTGTGTGGCATCTGTCTCATTTTGTGCCACAGAAAACCTAGTGTGTAACATGGTGCCTGATTTTCCTTGCAGTCTCACCCACCTATAAAGGGATATCTAAATCCTACAGAAGTTTGAGTTCACCTTGTAAGTTGTTTTACAGTAACAAATACCGTTACTTTGGTTACGTTTTGCAAACAATGAGGAAGTCTGGTGGAAGAGGTCGTGGCCGTGGGCGTTAATTGCCAGCTGGTAATGATGGTAGTGGTGGTGGAGCATCAGGTGGTCGTGGGAAAAACAATATAGCACCTAAGTCTCGAGCTGTGGAGCCAGGATCGTCGTCTGGCTACACAAGGCCTCGAACGCTCCCTTTTCTGGGAGTAGGAAAACCGCTTTTAAAGCCGGAGCAGCAAGAGCAAGTTTTGGCTTACCTTGCTGACTCTAGCTCTTTTGCCTCATCTTCTGAAACTGGTAAATGTAAAAGCAGCGCGTCGTTAGTGGATGTTCACGCTCAGGGACAAGTTGCTCCATTGTCCTGTTCAGCAAAAACAACAACAGAGAAGGATGCGTCAGGCGACACAACGGGTTACTCCATGGAGCTCTTTACACATACGTTCCTGGGTTAGAAAGTGAAACCGTTAACAGGCCATGCCCATTAGAAGTTGAATCGGACATGGAGTGCACAGATGCACAGCCACAGCCAGATTACTGAGCTGTTCCTTTGACTCAGACCAGAACATTGCCCTCGCAGTGTACAAATCCAGAATAAGACCCTGATGAGACTATGGTGCCCCTTCACGAATGCTATACCACCGCCCGACACGGTGACACAGACGAAGTTGCACACGAGGTAGAAGAGGAGGTAATAGATGACCCAGTTGTTGACCCCGATTGGCAGCCATTGGGGGAACAGGGTGCAGGCGGCAGTAGTTCTGAAGCAGAGGAGGAGGGGCCGCAGCAGGCATCAACATCGCAACAGGTTCCATCTGCCAGGCCCGTATCTGGCCCAAAACACGTGGCAAATCCAAAACCAGTTGGAGGACAGCGTGGCCATATGGTTAAAGAAGCCTGAAAACAATGCCTGAAAAGGTATCCGATGGTAGAAAGAGTGCAGTCTGGCATTTTTTAAAACAACATCCAAATGATCAGTGCAAAGTCATCTGTCAAAAATGTTCAACTACCTTAAGCAGAGGTCAGAATCTTAAAAGTGTAAATACAAGTTGCATGCGTAGACATTTAACCACCATGCATTTGCAAGCCTGGACTCACTACCAAACGTCCCTTAAGGTTGTAGCACCCTCGGCCAATGAAGCTAGTCAGCAACACTACATCCCTTCCCTCACTGTAAGCCCACCATTTCCCACACCACCTGCAGTAAATGTGCAGATTTCGTCGCCAGGCCAAAGCAGTCAGGGAATCACCAGTTTCGTAGTAGGAAACACTGCATGTAGGGCACCAGCAAGAATACCATCTCCAACCCTCTCTCAGTCTGCCATGTCCACCGGCACCCCCGCTAGTTCCACGATCTGCAGCTCTCCAGTCCAGCTCACCCTCCATGAGACTCTCGTTAGGGAAAGGAAGTACTCATCCTCGCATCCGCGTACACAGGGTTTGAACGCCCACATTGCTAGACTAATCTCATTAGAGATGATGCCCTACCGGTTAGTTGAAAGCGAAGCTTTCAAAGCCCTGATGGACTACGCTGTACCACGCTACGAGCTACCCAGTCGACACTTCTTTTTGAGAAATGCCATCCCAGCCCACCACCGGCATGTAAAAGACCGCATCGTCCATGCACTCAGGCAATCTGTGAGTACAAAGGTGCACCTGACAACAGAGCATGGACCAGTAGGCATGGCCAGGGACGTTACGCGTCCATCACGGCACACTGGGTTAATGTGATGGATGCAGGGTCCACAGGGGACAGCTGTAGCCGTTCGCCCCCCCTCCTCCTCCTCCTCCTCGTCCTCCTGCAGAAGCGAGAGCTCGTCCACAGACCGCAGTCGCACAACCACTCCATCCGCAGCTGCCACTGTTGCACACCAGGTGTCCCATTATGGGGCAGCTACTGGCAAGCGTCAGCAGGCTGTATTGGCAAGGAAGTGTTTGGGTGACAACAGACACACCGCGGAAGTTCTGTCCAAGTTCTTGCATAAAGAAACGCAGTCTTGGCTGGGCACTGTACATCTTGAGGCAGGCAAGGTAGTGAGTGATAACGGAAGGAATTTCATTGCTGCCATAGCCCTTTCCCAACTGAAACACATTCCTTGCCTGGCTCACACCTTAAACCTGGTGGTGCAGTGCTTCCTGAAAAGTTATCCGGGGTTATCCGACCTGATCCTCAAAGTGCACAGACTTTGCTCGCATATCCGCCGTTCGCCCGTACACTCCAGCCGTATGCAGAACTATCAGTGGTCTTTGAACCTTCCCCAGCATCGCCTAATCATCGACGTTACAACAAGGTGGAACTCAACACTGCACATGCTTCAGAGACTGTGCAAACAGAGGCGTGCTGTTATGTATTTGTGGGAGGATACACATACACGGGCAGGCAGTTGGATGGCAGACATGGAGTTGTAAGGTGTGCAGTGGTCGAAGGTACAAGACATGTGTCAAGTCCTTCAGTGTTTTGAGGAATGCACACGGCTGGTTAGTGCAGACAACGCCATAATAAGCATGAGCATCCCCCTAATGCGTCTGCTGATGCAAAGTTTGACGCACATAAAGGAGCAGGCGTCTGCAGCAGAGGAAGAGGAAAGCCTTGATGACAGTCAGCCATTGTCTGGTCAGGGCAGTGTACAGGACGAGGTAGTGGGCGAACAGGAGGAGGAGGACGAGGAGGATGATGGGGATGAGTATTTTTTTAATGAGGAAGCTTCTCTGGGGCCAATGGAAATTGGTGGCGTGGCAAGGCCGGGTTCTGGTTTTTTGAGGGACACAAGTGATGTAGATTTGCCTGTAACTGCCCCTCAACCCAGCACAACCGCAGATTTGACAACTGGAACTTTGGCCCACATGGCGCATTATGCCTTACATATTCTCAAAAGGGACCCACGCATTATTAAAATGATGACCGATGACGATTACTGGTTGGCCTGCCTCCTTGATCCTCGCTATAAAGGCAAATTGCAAAATATTATGCCACATGAGAACCTGGAACAAATATTAGCAACCAAACAATCAACTCTTGTTGACCGTTTGATTCAGGCATTCCCAGCACACAGCGCCGGTGATGGTTCTCACACGAGCTGCAGGGGGCAGCAGGCCAGAGGTGTTAGAGGTGCACAAAACAGAAGTGGCGTTGGACAGAGGGGTTTTCTGACCAGGTTGTGGAGTGATTTTGCAATGACCGCAGACAGGACAGGTACTGCAGCATCAATTCAAAGTGACAGGAGACAACATTTGTCCAGTATGGTTACTAACTATTTTTCATCCCCTATTGATGTTCTCCCTCAACCCTCATTCCCATTTGATTACTGGGCATCCAAATTAGACACCTGGCCAGAATTGGCCGAATATGCATTGCAGGAGTTTGCTTGCCCAGCAGCTAGTGTGCTATCAGAAAGAGTATTCAGTGCTGCTGGTTCAATATTAACTGAAAAAAGGACTCGTCTGGCTACCCAAAATGTTGATGATCTAACCTTCATTAAAATGAACCACTCCTGGATTTCGTATTATTTTGCCCCACCTTTCCCGGCTGACACTTAGCTTTCCTATTAAAAGGTTCTGCTTGTGGACTGGTCTGACTGAGTTTTCCAATCTGGTAATTTGCAGCTGCTGTTTGTCCAGTATACGACATGTTTACACCTCCCTAAATGGGTAAACTCCCCCCACGGGGCCGTGGTCTCGCCACTTGGCGCAAGCACCCGTGAGAGTGCCGTTTGTCTGAAGAGGTGGGTGTGCACGCTTTTGGTCGACGGCACTGCCACTGGGTCCCTCATACTACAATAAAATGTCTCTGGCGGTGGTGGTGCACAACCAACGTCAGACACACCGTTGTAACATGAGGGGCCCTGGGCCTGTACCGCCGGCCACAAGACAGTCCCCCCTTCCCCAGCTCAAACAGTGCTCTACGATTTGCAAAATTATCTCTCACAGCTCCACCAATGTTTAGTCTATGCGCTGACATCCTTCAATGCCTGGCACTGACAATACCAATGTGTTGACATGTATGATGCTACTTAACATAGTCAGGGGCAGTGTCCTATATTTACACCAGTAAATACTTTGCGCCAAATTACTAGGTCTGAAACTCAGCAGAAGAGCCCACCCCTGTACCTAAGTATGCCACCCTTTTGGTTTTTGGTTTTGTTGTCTTGCGAGACATTAACATCTATTTATTTTTTGGGAGTACTAACTGTCAGACACTCCTTACAATCGGCCTCCGCTGACAACACCAATGCTGCCTGTGTACCCCTGCAAGATAATTTCAAGTGCATAGAGCGTACTTTTGTTATGTTAGGCGTACTAAGTCTGCCTGCGGTCCATAATTGAAATTGTCCTCCACTGACCACACCACTGCTGCCCGTGTACCCCTGGAACCTATTTTAAAGTGCCTACAGCCTACTTTTGTTATGTTAGGCCTACTGAGTCTGTCTGCGGTCCCTCCTTCCAATAGTCCTCCACTGACCACACCACTGCTGCCCATGTACCCCTGGAACCTATTTTAAAGTGACTACAGCCTACTTTTGTTATGTTAGGCCTACTGAGTCTGTCTGCGGTCCCTTCTTCCAATAGTCCTCCACTGACCACACCACTGCTGCCCGTGTACCCCTGGAACCTATTTTAAAGTGCATACAGCCTACTTTTGTTATGTTAGGCCTACTGAGTCTGTCTGCGGTCCCTCCTTCCAATAGTCCTCCACTGACCACACCACTGCTGCCCGTGTACCCCTGGAACCAATTTTAAATTGCCTACAGCCTACTTTTGTTATGTTAGGCCTACTGAGTCTGTCTGCGGTCCCTCCTTCCAATAGTCCTCCACTGACCACACCACTGCTGCCCGTGTACACCTGGAACCTATTTTAAAGTGCCTACAGCCTACTTTTGTTATGTTAGGCCTACTGAGTCTGTCTGCGGTCCCTCCTTCCAATAGTCCTCCACTGACCACACCACTGCTGCCCGTGTACCCCTGGAACCTATTTTAAAGTGCCTACAGCCTACTTTTGTTATGTTAGGCCTACTGAGTCTGTCTGCGGTCCCTCCTTCCAATAGTCCTCCACTGACCACACCACTGCTGCCCGTGTACCCCTGGAACCAATTTTAAATTGCCTACAGCCTACTTTTGTTATGTTAGGCCTACTGAGTCTGTCTGCGGTCCCTCCTTCCAATAGTCCTCCACTGACCACACCACTGCTGCCCGTGTACCCCTGGAACCTATTTTAAAGTGCCTACAGCCTACTTTTGTTATGTTAGGCCTACTGAGTCTGTCTGCGGTCCCTCCTTCCAGTAGTCCTCCACTGACCACACCACTGCTGCCCGTGTACCCCTGGAACCTATTTTAAAGTGCCTACAGCCTACTTTTTTTCTTTATTTTGTAATTATAAAGCCCAGATGGACTATGCTGTACCACGGTACGAGCTACCCAGTTGTCACTTCTTTTGCGAGAAAAGCCATCCCAGCCCTCCACCAGCATGTAAAAATCTGCATTGTCCATGCTCTCAGGCAATCTAATAGTAGAAAGGTGCACCTGACAACAGACGCATGGACCAGTAGGCATGTCAACGGAAGGTTACGTGTCCATTACAGCGCACTGGGTTAATGTGGTGGATGCATGGTCCACAGGGGACAGCCTACTAAGTCTGTCTGCAGTCTCTAATTGAAATTGTCCTCCGCTTACCACACCGATGCTGCCTGTGTACTCCTGGAACCTTTTTTAACTGCATTGAGCCCAATTTTTTGTTTAAGGCCTACTACCTGTGTCTGTCTGCGCCATTCAATACAGCTGTCCTCCTCTGAAAAAAGCTGAGCGTCAATTGTCTGGTTTTCAGCCTATAGGAATTTGAAAACTGCATTGGGGCTACTATTTCGGTAGGGCCTATTAACGGTGTCTGCCGCTCCAAGGTGTTCTCCTAATTGTCTTTCCTGAGTTTCGATCTTCAGGCTCTTGTTAAATAGTTTTTAAATCAAACTGCAGTGGGGCTAGTACTTGGATTGGGGCCTACTACCAGTGTCTGGCGCTCCAAGGTGTTCTCCTGGTTGTCTTTCCTGAGCTTCGATCTTCAGGCTCTCGTTAAATAGTTTTAAAATCAAACTGCAGTGGGGCTAGTACTTGGGTTGGGGCCTACTACCAGTGTCTGCTGCTCCAAGGTGTTCTCCAGCTTGCCTCTCCCTGAATTCTATCTTGAAGCTCTCGTTAAGTAGTTGTTGAAACAACACTGCATTAGGCCTACAAGTTGGGTCTGGGTTGTAGAGATGGTGTCTGCCGCTCCAAGGTGTTCTCCAGGTTGCCTCTCCCTAAATTCTATCTTCAGGCTCTTGTTAAATTGTTTTTAATATAACACTGCATTTGGCCTACTTGTTTTGTTGGCCCTACTAACGGTGTCTGCCGTTCCTTGATGTTCTCCTACACTTAACAAATCAGTGCCGCCTGTTTACTTCTGTTACCAATTTTGAATTGCATTTAGCCTACTTACTGATTTGGGCCTACTCACTGTCAGCCTCTCATTACAGTTGTACTCCACTGAACAAAGCAATGCCCCCTGGTTAGTCCTGTTACCAATTTTGAACTGCATTTAGCCCACTTTATTATTTGGGCCTATATCTGTGTTTTCTCCTCATCCTGCCCATTGCCCAGCCAGTGATAGATGAGTCTGCTGGTACATTGACCCAGAACGCTACATTCCCCGTGCACGCTACACAGCCAGAATGTGACCCTGCTGAAAGTCAGGTTTCCCTTCCCGCATACCATACCACCTTACACGGGGACAAAGAGGAAGGTGCCGATGAAAGTGCAGGTTCCTTCATCAGGTGTGGGGGGGGAATACTCATTGGCGACGTCACTGGCACAGGGCCCCTCATAGTACGCAAAAGTGTCGTACTATGTAGTGTAGTAGGGTATTAGACCTACTATAATTAAAACACCTGTGGCTAGGAGGCGGGAGTGCACGATCAGAAGGCTAGAGAATACATTTCAAAAACCTGACCTGCACATCCAAACATAGACTGAGTGTGAACAGGTGCTGAACCCAGAGTCGCCAACTCGTATATAGTTAAGTAAAAAGGGCAGCACACTGCAGCGCCAAAACATGCAAACTTGAAAACACGAAATTTGAACTGCATTACTGCACTAGAAATATGAAAAATGAGAGCTTTTAGCGCATAAAAATGGCTGATCGTGCACTCCCGCCTCCTAGCCACAGGTGTTTTAATTATAGTAGGTCTAATACCCCTCCACAGAGAGTGAGAATTTGAGTCCAAGAAGAGGTTTCACATGTACCCATTCAGATGGAGACGTTTATTCTCAGCGAGGTAGGTCAAGCGTAGGACCTCGTATAAGAGAGATGCCGTAAAGTGGCTACGAGGTACACATAAATATGGCCATTTTTATGTGCTAAAAGCTCTCATTTTTCATATTTCTAGTGCAGTAATGCAGTTCAAATTTCGTGTTTTCAAGTTTGCATGTTTTGGCGCTGCAGTGTGCTGCCCTTTTTACTTAACTATATATGAGTTGGCGACTCTGGGTTCAGCACCTGTTCACACTCAGTCTATGTTTGGATGTGCAGGTCAGGTTTTTGAAATGTATTCTTTAGCCTTCTGATCGTGCACTCCCGCCTCCTAGCCACAGGTGTTTTAATTATAGTAGGTCTAATTCCCCTCCACTGAGAGTGAGAATTTGAGTCCAAGAAGAGGTTTCACATGTACCCATTCAGATGGAGACGTTTATTCTCAGCGAGGTAGGTCAAGCGTAGGACCTCGTATAAGAGAGATGCCGTAAAGTGGCTACGAGGTACACATAAATATGGCCATTTTTATGCGCTAAAAGCTCTCATTTTTCATATTTCTAGTGCAGTAATGCAGTTCAAATTTCGTGTTTTTAAGTTTGCATGTTTTGGCGCTGCAGTGTGCTGCCCTTTTTACTTAACTATGCTTCCCCATTGACTTGCATTGGGTTTCGGGTTTCGGTCGATCCCCGACTTTTCGCGATAATCGGCCGATTCTACTTGACTCGACTTTTGAGATAGTCGGGTTTCGCGAAACCCGACTCAACCCCAAAAAACTAAAAGTCGCTCAACTCTACTCGCTGCATGACTAGGGAGATACACTAGAGAAGCTGAGGCCAACAAGATTAATGCCCTGTTCTCCAAAGAACCATCCAAGGTGTACTCCCAACTACAGAGTAACAGCACATAGACAGCAACTCCTCCAATAGCAGAGACTGAACTCTGGGAGAAGGAAAAAACACACAACACCAGTGCAATGTGGCTGCTAGATCTGAGAAAGTAGCACAGCAACCACCCAGAGCAAGAACCAGTCACCATTACAGATGCAGACATCCAATAGCATGTCAAGAACATGAAGAGCTGGACAGCACCTGGCCCAGACATGATCCACACCTACTGGCTAAAGAAATTAACAGCGGTACATGAATGCAAGGCAAAGCAGATGAATCAACTTCTAGAAGCAGGCCACCACCCAGCTTGGTTAGGAAGAACAGTGCTGATCATGAAGGATCCTCACAAAGCAACAGTTCCATCCAACTACCGCCCAATAACCTGTCTTACAACAACATGGAAACTCCGGTCAGGCGTCATAGCTAGGGTTGAGCGAAACGGGTCGGCCACTTTCAGAAGTCGCCGACTTTTGGCAAAGTCGGGTTTCATGAAACCCGACCCCTGTGTGGGGTCGGCCATGAAGTCGGCGATCTTCTGAATGTGGTATCGGAATTCCGATCCCGATTTCCGATACGTTTGCAATATCGGAAATCGGTATCGGAATCCATATTTAATGTAAAATAAAGAATTAAAATAAAAAATATCGCTATACTTACCCTCTGACGCGCCGTGGTACTAACCAGGAACCTTCCTTCCTTCGAATCAGCGCTTGCAGGACCTTGCGGTGATGTCGCGGCTTGTGATTGGTCGCGCGGCCGCCCATGTGACCGCTCGCGCGACCAATCACAAGCCGCGACGTCACGCAAGGTCCTGCAAGCGCTGATTCTTAGGAAGGAAGGCTGCCGGAAAGAAGCAGGGCGCGTCCGAGGGTGAGTATATACCTAATAGGAATATACTCACCCTCGGACGCGCCCTGCTTCTTTCCGGCAGCCTTCCTTCCTAAGAATCAGCGCTTGCAGGACCTTGCGTGACGTCGCGGCTTGTGATTGGTCGCACGAGCGGTCACATGGGCGGCCGCGCGACCAATCACAAGCCGCGATGTCACCGCAACGTCACCGCAAGGTCCTGGAAGCACTGATTCGAAGGAAGGAAGGTTCCCGGTTAGTACCAGGGCGCGTCAGATGGTAAGTATAGCGATATTTTTTATTTTAATTCTTTATTTTACACTTAAATATGGATCCCAGGGCCTGAAGGAGAGTTTCCGCTCCTTCAGACCCTGGGAACCATTGGAAACCCAATGCACTGCATTGGGTTTCGAGTTTCGGCCGACCCCGACCCCGACTTTTTTATAAGATCGGCCGATTTCACTCGACCTGACTTTTGAAAAAGTCGGGTTTCGTGAAACCCGACCCGATCCTATAAAAGTAAAGGTCGCTCAACCCTAGTCATAGCCACCAAGCTACTGAACCATATGAACCAGTACATGAATCCAGCTCAGAAAGGAATTTGGACTGACACCAGAGGCTCTAAGAACCAGCTCCTAGTAGATAAAGCAGTTGTTCAAGACTCAAGATCCAGACAGACCAATCTCAGCACTGCCTGGATTTACTACAGGAAAGTCTATGACTCAATGACTCAATGCCATACACATGGATCTGTGAATGCTTGGCTTTCTACAACGTCAACAGGAAATTAAAAACCTCCCTCAGAAACTCAATGAGGCAATTGAGAACAACATTATAAGTGAACTCCAGACAACTAGCACAAGTAACCATCAAGTGCGGCATACACCAAGGTGATGCATTGTTCCCATTGCTGTTCTGCATAGGCTTGAACCCCCTCAGTCAGATAATTACAGAGTCTGGCTATGGATACAAGTTTAAGAGTGGAAGCACCATCAGCCACCTCATCTACATGGATGACATAAAACTGTATGCGAAAAACCAACGAGCCATCAATTCACTGATCCACCTGACAAGGATCTACAGTGAAGAAATCGAGATGTCTTTTGGTCTAGAGAAGTGTGGCCGGTTTGTAATAATGAGAGGCAAGGTAGTCAAGACTGATGGAGTGGAATTACCAGCAGGGCACATAGCAGATGTACAGACATGCTACAGGTACCTCAGCATCCCACAAGGATATAGTAACCCTGATGTGGAGGCAAGGAAAGCAGCAACATCCAAATACCATCAAAGGGTAAGACAGGTCCTGAAGAGCCAGCTCAATGGGAAGAATAAAATCCGTGCCATCAGTACATATGCCCTGTCAGTTATTAGATACCCTGCTGCATAGTGTGCTGGCCAAAAGAAGAGATGGAAGCTGCAGATGTGAAGACACAAAAGCTCCTCACATTGCATGGAGGTCTCCATCCCAAGTCTAACACTGAAAGATTTTATACCAAAAGAAAGGAGGGTAGGCGAGGCTTGACAAGCATCCAAGCCACCATCACAGATGAAACAAGGAGTATTCAGGAATACATCAGAAAAATGCACCAAAAGAGGAGATGCTGAGAGAAATCCTATGGCAGCAACAACAACAGATCTGGAAGGAAGGACAGAAACATGAAGCGCCATGGCAAGACAAGCCGCTACATGGGATGTACCATCGACAGATAACGGAGGTAGCTGACATGGAGAAATCTTACCAATGGCTGGAGAAAGCTGGACAGCACAGAGGCAATAATCATGCGAGTTTTAGGCGCTCGCTCAAAACTCATTTGTTCAGAGCGGCCTATCACGTTCCCTAATCAGTCATTTTATGTTTGTGTGTGTGTAGCCCATTCACTATCTCCATCTATCCCCCACCCCCTGAAGATGGCTGGACCATCATTGTAAATACATCATTGTAAATACACACCTGTACTTTGTATCTCCCCCACCTCATTGTAGATTGTAAGCTCTCACGAGCAGGGTCATCTTATTTTGCTTTATTACTGTATTGTTAACATTGTTACCTATGACTGTTGTGTTTGAAACTGTTAAACTGTAAAGCGCTGCGGAATATGTTGGCACTATATAAATAAAGATTATTATTATTATTATTATTATAATCATAGTGGCACAAAAGCAAGCACTTAGTACCAGATACATAGAAGCAGGAATCTACCACACAAGACAAGACCCCAGCTGCAGACAATGCAAAGAAACCTCAGAAACCATCCAACACAAAGTGGCAGGATGCAAAATGTAAGCAGAAACAGTGTATATCGAACACCACAACCAAGTGGAGGGAATTGTATGCAGGAACATCTGCACAGCATATGGGCTAAGTTCCCCTGAGTCCAGGTGGTGGAGAATGAAAGGGCTAAAATCTGGTGGGATTTCAAGATCCAGACGGATAAGCAGGTGTTGGCTAACCAACCAGACATTGTGATAGTAGACAAGGATCAGAAGACAGCGATGATAATAGATGTGGCAGTGCCAAGTGACAGCAACATCAAAAGAAGGAATATGAGAAGCTGGAGAAATACCAGTGCCTCAAAGGAGAGCTGGAAAAGATGTGGAAGGTGAAGGAAACAGTGATTCCAGTGGTGATAGGAGCGCTTGGAGCAGTGACCCCTTAGTTGGAAGAATGGCTACAACAGATCCCAGGAGCAACATCTGAGCTCTCTGTCAAGAAAAGTGCAATGCTGGGAACAACCATGATCCTGCGCAGAACCCTCAAACTGCCAGGTAGAGGACCTGAGAATGAGGAAGGACAATAAAGACCACCATCATTGGGGGTGAGAAGGACATTTTTTTTTTAAAATATGCAGTTGAAACTACAAGTTTACGTTCACTATATAAGAAATACACATATGCATGTTTTTCTCAATATCTGAAATGAAATCAGATTTTTTTCCCATTTTAGGTCAATTATCATTACTATAATTATTAATATTTGTCAAAAGCCAAAATAATGAGAGAGAAAGAATGTTTAAGACATTTTTATTACTTACTGCAAAGTAAAAAGTTTACAAGATTACTATGCCTTTAAACAATTCTGGACTGCCCATATGATGATGTCATGTGTTTGGAAGATTTTTATAGGTTGTTTTGCAACATCTGTGTTAATTAGAGACACACTTGTGAATATATTTTAATGCACACCTGAAACACACTGCTTCTTTGTGTGGCATTATAGGAAAGTTTAAAGAAATCAGCCAAGATGTCAGGAAGAGAATTGTAGCTTTGTACAAGTTTGGCTCATACTTCGGTACAATTTCAAGATACCTGAAGGTGCCTCGTTCATCTGTGCAAACAATTATATGCAAGTACAAACAATGTCCAGCCATTAGTGATGAGCGAACATGCTCGCCATTACGCGTTACTCGCCTGAGTATCGCTATGCTCGGCATAATCGGCGAGTGGGGAGCATATCCAGGATTATTCGATGGTTACTGCATTCTCCACCCAGCAGTTTTGGCAGACTTTAGAGACCCAATCATGGTGCAGGGATTATCTACCAAGCCATGAAAGGCCGCAGCCATCTTTGTTGTGGTCAAGCAGTGATTGGCTGAGCCGCACAGCATCATCGCGAGTATAAGAGACCTGGCGCCACCCTGCTCGCCGCATTTTGTTCCTTTTTCAGAAAAAGCAGGGAGAGCTGCTGCTGAGATAGGGTCAGAATCGTGGTTTTAAGAGTTAGTGTAGGTCTGCAACTCTTACATCCACAACTCCTGAGAAACCAACAGTCCTTTTTAGGGCTAATTCGTGGGTCCCAATATTGCAGCGCTAGGTAGGCAGGGCACAGCATATCCACATCAGTGCAAGGCCTGCAGGCACTGTATGTGCATTCATTGGTCCCACTGCATCCTTCCCAAAGCTCTATAACTGCCTGCTACTGCTGCAGATTATTTACTGTTTATATACCTTTTTTTTTCAAAAAATTCCCCCCCCAATAAAACATACAGTCCGTTCTGTCAGACTGAGGCCTGTTGAAAAATTATCGTTTGTCAGGCATACATAGCATAGTTGTGTGTGCTACCCTTGTGCCCCTTGGTTGTTTTTTGGTGTGTTAAATTCACCAAAAAAGGCCTCATATATCTGTGTGCTCCAAGTTTGGTCATTGGAGGCCGGTGTACTTTTTTTTTGGCTGTGTTTTTTGGCTGTGTCAAATTCTATACAGCACTATTTCGCATAAAAAAATTGAAAGGCCACAGATTTACCAGTTTGGTATTTCTGTTACAGCTGTCATACAGTCTATCTGTGTGCTCCAAGTTTGGGCATTGGAAGCTGGTGTACTTATTTTTTGGCTGTGTGATACTCAAATTCTATACAGCGCTATTTCGCCTAAAAAAAAATTGAAAGGCCACAGATTTGCCAGTGTGGTATTTCTGTTACAGCCATCATATCTCTGCTCCAAGTTTTGGCTTTGGAAGCCGGTGTACTTATTTTTTGGACGTAAGATACTCAAATTCTATACAGCAGTTGTGTATAACCCAGTCTTTGGAATGCAAGCGGAAATACCCAGCCAACGCATTTCACATAAATTAACTTAAAAAAAAGCCCCCAAAAATTTAATACAGTCTGTTAGGTCAGGCTGAGGCCTGCCTGGTGTTTGGGTTTGAAAAATCGTAGATTTGCAGTCATACTGATCACAGATTATTTTGCTACTAATAAAGACATTTCTGTTGAGCATTTGAAATAGTGCAGTAGTCCATTTAAAATGGTTAAGGCAAGGGGCAAGGGACGGGGAAGTGGACGTGAAGCTGATGGTGCATCCAGAGGATGAGGCCGTGGGCAAGGTGAAAATGGGCAACAACAAAGACCCACATCTTCTCGCTCGACCTTCCTGTCCCAGTTTCTAGGGGACCGCAACACACCACTATTGAAGCCAGAGCAGTGGGAAACTCTTGTTGGTTGGATAGCGGATAATGCTTCCAGTCACTTAGTCACCACCACCTTGTCTTCCACACGGTCAAGTCTGAGTAGCCGTGAGTGTGGCCAGGATATTCCTCGCCCTGATCGTCCTTCCTCCCACCATGCCGATCGCCTTGAGACAACTGATCTCACACTTGGACACTCTGAAGAGCTGTTCAGCTTTCCACTTCAAGATTCAGAAATCTCTGCCGATCAAGTTGAAGTGGGAAAAGATGAGATCGCATGTAGAACTGCCCAAAGCTTTGACCAGCCCTGGTCACACGAAGGCAATGGTGGGAAAGTGTCACAAGAGGTGGACGATGATGAGACACAATTGCCAGAAAGTCAGGAGGAGGAGCAGGGTGCGGATGTGGAAGACAAGGTGGTGGATGACATAGTGACTGACGCAACCTGGCAGGAGGACATGCATAGCAAGGACAGAAGCACAAATGGGGAAGGAGGCATATCCCCCCAACAGGCAGCAAGAAGCAGTGTGGTGGCCACAGACAGAAGGCGTGCATCCGTTCCTCGTAACACCAACATGAGTGAAGTTGCCATTCCAACTGTTAGATCTTCGCGAGACTCTGCCGATAACCCCAAACAGGCCATTTGCAGCACGTGCCATGCCAGCATCAGCAGGGGTATAAAAACAACCAGCCTGACCACCACCAGCATGACCAGGCACATGCAAGCAAAGCACCCAACTTTGTGGGCTGAACCTCAGGCTCCAGGACCACTGCCTACTGGTCACACCACTGCTTCCTCCACTGTTTTGCATAGAAGCCAATCCCCAGCACACCGTTCATGTGAAGATGCCTCAAACCCTGCGCCTGTTGTGTCCCACAGTCGGGCAGCACCATCAGAAAGCCCGTCCACGTCCTTGTCCCAGCACAGCATTCAGTTGTCTATAACCCAGTCTTTGCAATGCAAGCGAAAATACCCAGCCAACGCACCACAGGCCACAGTCCTCAATTCTAATATATCTCTTCTGCTTGCGCTAGAAATGCTGCCTTTTAGGCTTGTTGAGATGGAAGCTTTCCGCAACCTGATGGCGGCGGCTGTCCCAAGGTACTCAGTCACCAGTCACCACTATTTCTCCCTGTGTGCCTACCGGCATTACACCAGCATGTGTCCCACAACATTACCCGTGCCCTCAACAATGCTGTTACCAGGAAAGTCCACCTAACCATGGACACGTGGACAAGTGCTTGTGGGTAGAAACAGTACATCTCAATGACAGCACAGTGGGTTAACATAGTGGAAGCCGGGACTCAGTCGGACCTTGGGATGGAACACATCCTCCCCACATGGAGGATTGCTGGCCCTACGTCAATCAGGGTTGCCCCCACAGTCTACAGCTCCTGCACCTCCTCCTCCTCTTCATCCTCCATCTCTGAAATGAACACATCAGTCAGAAGCTGGAAGCACTGCAGCACTGCCTCAGCCAAGCGGCAACAGGCTGTGCTGAAGCTAATCTGCATAGGGGACAAATCGCACAATGCAGAAGAGTTGTGGACACCACTAAAAGAGCAATCAGATGTTTGGATGACACCGCTGAACCTACAGCCAGGCATGGTTGTGTGTAACAATGGCCATAACCTGGTGACAGCTCTGAGGCAAGGTGAGCTCACCCACGTACCTTGCTTGGCCCATGTGCTTAACCTCGTGGTTTAACTCTGCTTTACGGTCGGCTGGCGCTCACAGTCAGTGCGGGAAGCTGACGGCGAGGGGACAGACACCGGAATGTAAGTATGTACTGTTTTTTTTTTTACATTTACAATGGTAACTAGGGTAAACATCGGGTTAATAAGCGTGGCCCTGCGCTTAGTAAGCCGATGTTTACCCTGGTTACCAGGGGACTTCGGCATTGTTGGTCGCTGGAGAGCTGTCTGTGTGACAGCTCTCCAGCAACCACACAGCGACGAAACAGCGACGCTGCAACGATCGGCATCGTTGCCTATATCGCTGCAGCATCGCTAAATGTGACAGTACCTTTAGAGACAGTGTTCCTCTGTCTACCAGCAGCCATCGAGCCAATACACCACAGGGCTAATAATTAAAATCTTCAATATATTTCCATGGAATCTATTGAAAGTGATTATGAAACTATATTCAAATCTGTTATCGTTTTTCTCTTCTTTTTTCAAAAGCTTATTTTCTTTAATTGGACAATCTGTTTCAAGTCTTTTGTACACTTGAATGTATCGCTCAGGATATTTTTAGGATGCTGGAGAAGATTGCAGGCTGCCTGGATGAGCTGGCTACTCCCAAAGCTAGAAAAAAAAGTAGATGTCCACAGTGCTGACCTAAATTAAACACATATTGATGTTAGGAACTGTGCTATCGTGCTCACATGACCACAATGACAACACCTCCCTCCCTCATTAGTAGCAATACTTTACCCTCAGTCCTCATCTGCTCTTGCGACACTCCTCATTCTGATGCTGCTGTCCATCTTCTTTCCCGACACTTTACTAATAGGAAGTGCCAGCAGAGAGTCACTTTTTCCTATCTACTGTGTGAATGCTGCCTTTTTATGATTGGCCAGTATCATAGTGGGATGAAGGTACATCCCCACAGAGCTGAACAAAATGAAACACCTAGCTTAATCATTAGAACAATAACAGATTAGGCACCAGTAATTTGTGTTCCTTCTATCTCCATGACAGAGTGGAAGAAAAAAATAATAAAGAAACATTTTTACATACATTCCTGCTATTATATTCTGGAATGTACAGTTTATAAGGCAAACACTGATCCTGTTTTACTCTAATATTGTTTTACTGCGTGCTCATCCTTGGACTGTCTTTTTCTTTTAATCTTCACTTTTACTCTTCTAAATATAATACTTGATGAGAACCTCTTGAGAGCTGATAAATAACACAGAGATGTAGCTTCCAGAATAGATGTTAATGGAATATATTTTCTATGGAAAAGAAAATGTCATGTGGTTTGAATCAAATGAAATTGTCATTATCCAATATGCAGAACAACATAACAAGATTTTGTCTAGCCCTAACCTTTACTAAAGGTACCTTCACACACAACGATATTGTTAACGATATCGTTGCTATTTGTGACGTAGCAACGATATCGTTAATGAAATCGTTATGTGTGACAGCGACCAACGATCAGGCCCCTGCTGGGAGATCGTTGGTCGCTGAATAAAGTCCAGAACTTTATTTCGTCGCTGGATCTCCCGCGGACATCGCTGGATCGGCGTGTGTGACACCGATCCAGCGATGTCTTCACTGGTAACCAGGGTAAACATCGGGTAACTAAGCGCAGGGCCGCGCTTAGTAACCCGATGTTTACCCTGGTTACCATGCTAAAAGTAAAAAAAAACAAACAGTACATACTTACCTACAGCCGTCTGTCCTCCAGCGCTGTGCTCTGCTCTCCTCCTGTACTGTCTGTGAGCCGGAAAGCAGAGCGGTGACGTCACCGCTCTGCTTTCCGGCTCCCAGACAGTACAGGAGGAGAGCAGAGAAGCAGAGCGCAGCGCTGGAGGACGGACGGCTGTAGGTAAGTATGTACTGTTTGTTTATTTTTACTTTTAGCATGGTAACCAGGGTAAACATCGGGTTACTAAGCGCGGCCCTGCGCTTAGTTACCCGATGTTTACCCTGGTTACCGGCATCGTTGGTCGCTGGAGAGCGGTCTGTGTGACAGCTCTCCAGCGACCAAACAGCGACGCTGCAGCGATCCGGATCGTTGTCGGTATCGCTGCAGCGTCGCTTAATGTGAAGGGGCCTTAACATGAACATTTTATCCTCCATATGGGCCCTGAGGCTTTGTTCTCTTTTCCACTATTTTAGAGCCTAGTCTGGGACTATTTTTGTTACCATTTAATTCTTCATTGCTCATCTCTAAATTATAAAATGTAACACTAAAGTTGTATCTCTTGAGAAGTGACTACCAAGGCATACATAGAGATGGGAGTTTAATGGCATAAATCTTGAAGAATCCATTTGGAATGATAATGCCAGTCTTCCTATTGCCTTTTTATAGCATTGGATTTTGCATATCAAAAACTCCTGTAATTTAAATAACATTAAATGGAAGATAGACAAGTTTCTTTTGGTACAGGCCTTTAAAAAATTTCAGCCTACCTCACATGTCATCGCTGAAATGAAACTGCTAAAGAAGGACAATTGTATAAATAACTATAAGGAGAAGCAATTGAGAAAGAAATAATAATTGTGCTCCCTTATTGAAAAGTATGCTCTAACTCCACTGTTCACATCTTATTAGAAAGATAGCTTACTGGAGAATTGACACTCTCTGATATCTTCAAAGTATGGCAAGTGCTATCAACTGGTAAACCTAGCATTGACTAACCCACTCAGATCCAGGGTATCAGGAATAGGCATGGTTAAGTTGTTTTTAGCATGTGTTGAAATACCATAGCTTCTTTATATCAACACTTTTCACTGAGACAAATCTTATGTTATATTCATGCAACCCTGAAGATTACCAACAAGATTACTTTTCTTGTCCCCAGTGCTAGTGCTATGTAGCTATTGTCTTCTTGCTCTATATACTCACTGTGTTCCAGGATCAATTGGATAGTCCTGGATTCCGAGCACTATCCTGGATAAGTTAAGATTGGTACTTGCTATGGGGACCCTGCTGCTATTATTGGGGATCTTGTTACCATCTGTGTACACGGCTCCTATGACAGGCATTGATGGAAAATTTATGGGTATTATGTTATTTTTTAACGTTTTGATGACCCAAATGGCACCATTTTGCCAAATCTGCATGAAAGTGAATTATAGAAAGTCCGCTTTTCGGCCAATGTGGATTTTTGTCCATTCCACCCAAGTATATTTGCTGGTCTCTGGCTGTCACTGTCAAGGCAGAGTAGCCATAGCTGTTAATGTTGTAGGATAATCTATGACTGTCACTGTTGTGGGTGTTCTGTGGCTGTCACTGATAGGGGGCTCTGTGGCAATAACTGCAGAGTTAAAGACACCATTTCTTAACACTCTCAGTTTAAAACGACACAAAACTTTTGTGCTATTTTGCTAATAAACTTATTAAAAAATAGAGCAGACTCATTAATTTGAGTACATTGTATCCATTAAATGAGCATTTTTTCTTTCTCTTCTTTTAGAAATAGTTGAAAGGCTGCTGTGTTTAAAGTGATATGAACCCTTTCAAACAGGTGATGTATGGAACACAGTAACATAGTAACATTGTAACTGTAACGCTCGTGCCCAGACTGGATGGCACGAGCGAGGATTGTGGCCCCACTGTGCCACGAATCAGACAATCCCTGGAGGGGCGTGACTAAGCAGCTACATTGGTGTTCACTGGAGCTTCTAGTGGTGAGGTCAGGCTTGTGCGGCAGGTAGCTGCCAGGTACCACTCCAGGGCAGTGTCTGGCAGTAGCAG
Source organism: Ranitomeya imitator (assembly GCF_032444005.1). Classification (NCBI taxonomy): domain Eukaryota; kingdom Metazoa; phylum Chordata; class Amphibia; order Anura; family Dendrobatidae; genus Ranitomeya; species Ranitomeya imitator. The sequence continues at coordinate 920,290,767 of NC_091282.1, read as the reverse complement.
CTGATCCCACAGGGAGACAGGACACTAATGACAGGTGCAGGCAAGTACGGTAACTGTCTGAAATATGGACTGGCGAGTACTGGAAGGCACGAATGATGTACAGGCAGGCACGGATGACACTCTGGCAGGCAGACAGGCACAGCTGACACTCTGGCAGGCAGGCAGGCACGGCTGACACTCTGGCAGGCAGGCGGGCATAGTTCAGACTCTAGGGACCTGCACTGTTTCAGGTAGGACAGGAACACTGGCAGGTAAGAGTGGGAAATGAGACCAGGTAGGAACCAGTTCAGACTGGAGGGACAGGAACTGTTTCAGGAAGGACAGGAACATGGGCTAGTACAAGTGGGATAAAGGAACAGGTAGGAACCAATTCAGACTGGAGGGATCAAGTAACAGGTAGGAACCAGTTCAGACTAAAGGGAGCGATCCTCAGGCTGCGGAACAAGAGCAAAGCAGTGCCGCAGGGTGCAGAGCTGCAGGGTGCGGAACGGGAGCAGAGCTGTTGTGAATTCTGTTGTCAAGCTCCCTCCTGTGGTCATGAATGGTACTTCGGCTGGTTCTGTCCATGGGCTTCCTCTGGTGGTTGTGAGTGGGGCTGCGGCTTCTGAGTTTCCTTCCAGAGGTGACGAGGTTAATTCGTTAGCTGGCTGCTCTATTTAACTCCACTTAGATCATTGCTCCATGCCACCTGTCAATGTTCCAGTATTGGTCTAGTTCACTCCTGGATCGTTCTTGTGACCTGTTTTCCCAGCAGAAGCTAAGTTCCTGCTTGTTTTTCTCTTGTTTGCTATTTTTCTGTCCAGCTTGCTTTTTTGATTTTTGTCTTGCTTGCTGGAAGCTCTGGGACGCAGAGGGAACGCCTCCGCACCGTGAGTCGGTGAGGAGGGTCTTTTTGCGCCCTCTGCGTGGTCTTTTTGTAGTTTTTTGTGCTGACCGCAAAGTTATCTTTCCTATCCTCAGTCTGTTCAGTAAGTCGGGCTTCACTTTGCTAAATCTATTTCATTTCTGTGTTTGTAATTTTCATCTTTACTCACAGTCATTATATGTGGGGGGCTGCCTTTTCCTTTGGGGAATTTCTCTGAGGCACGGTAGGCTTTATATTTCTATCTTTAGGGCTAGTTAGTTTCTTAGGCTGTGAGGAGTTGCATAGGGAGCGTTAGGAGCAATCCACGGCTATTTCTAGTGTGTGTGATAGGATTAGAGTTCCCACGTCTCAGAGCTCGTCCTATATTATTAGTAACTATCAGGTCATTCCGTGTGCTCTTAACCACCAGGTCCATTATTGTCCTAACCACCAGGTCATAACAGTACAGGTGGTCCAAAGTATTAATGCATCTCAATAGAGGGATAAGAGAAGTTCTGAGACCATTTTTTTTTCTTTGCAGTGTGTTTTGTCTCTCTTTTCCCCTTTACCTCTGGGTGGTTCAGGATACAGGTGTAGATATGGACATTCAAGGTCTGTCCTCTTGTATGAATAATCTCACTGCAAGGGTACAAAACATTCAAGATTTTGTGGTTCAGAATCCGATGTTAGAGCCTAGGATTCCAATTCCTGATTTGTTTTTTGGGGGATAGATCTAAGTTTCTGAATTTCAAAAATAATTGTAAATTGTTTCTTGCTTTGAAACCTCGCTCCTCAGGTGACCCTGTTCAACAAGTGAAAATCATTATTTCTTTGTTACGTGGCGACCCTCAAGACTGGGCATTTTCCCTTGCGCCAGGAGATCCGGCATTGCGTGATGTTGATGCAATTTTTCTGGCGCTCGGATTGCTTTATGATGAACCAAATTCAGTGGATCAGGCAGAGAAAATCTTGTTGGCTCTTTGTCAGGTGTTGTGAATTCTGTTGTCGGGCTCCCTCCTGTGGTCATGAATGGTACTTCGGCTGGTTCTGTCCATGGACTTCCTCTGGTGGGTGTTTCTGAGTTTCCTTCCACAGGTGACAAGGTTAATTCGTTAGCAGGCTGCTCTATTTAACTCCACTTAGATCTTTGCTCCATGCCACCTGTCAATGTTCCAGTATTGGTCTAGTTCACTCCTGGATCATTCTTGTGACCTGTCTTCCCAGCAGAAGCTAAGTTCCAGCTTGTATTTCTTTGGTTTGCTATTTTTCTATCCAGCTTGCTATTTTATTTGTTGTCTTGCTTGCTGGAAGCTCTGGGACACAGAGGGAGCGCCTCCGCACCGTGAGTCGGTGCGGAGGGTCTTTTTGCGCCCTCTGCGTGTTTTTTTTGTAGGTTTTTGTGCTGACCGCAAAGTAACATTTCCTATCCTCGGTCTGTTCAGTAAGTCGGGCCTCACTTTGCTAAATCTATTTCATCTCTGTGTTTGTATTTTCATCTTTACTCACAGTCATTATATGTGGGGGGCTGCCTTTTCCTTTGGGGAATTTCTCTGAGGCAAGGTAGGCTTTATTTTTCTTTCTTCAGGGCTAGCTAGTTCCTTAGGCTGTGCCGAGTTGCATAGGGGGTGTTAGGCGCAATCCACGGCTATTTCTAGTGTGTTTGATAGGATTAGGGATTGCGGTCAGCAGAGTTCCCACGTCCCAGAGCTCGTCCTTTATTATCAGTAACTATCAGGTCATTCCGTGTGCTCTTAACCACCAGGTCCATTATTGTCCTGACCACCAGGTCATAACAGTACAGGTGGCCCAAAGTACTAATGCATCTCAATAGAGGGATAAGAGAAGTTCTGAGACCATGTTTTTTCTTTGCACTGTGTTTTGTCTCTCTTTTCCCCTTTACCTCTGGGTGGTTCAGGACACAGGTGTAAACATGGACATTCAAGGTCTGTCCTCTTGGATGGATAATCTCACTACAAGGGTACAAAACATTCAAGATTTAGTGGTTCAGAATCCGATGTCAGAGCCTAGGATTCCAATTCCTGATTTGTTTTTTGGTAATAGATCTAAGTTCTTCAATTTCAAAAATAATTGTAAATTGTTTCTTGCCTTGAAACCTCGCTCCTCAGGTGACCCTGTTCAACAAGTAAAGATCATTATTTCCTTGTTACGTGGTGACCCTCAAGACTGGGCATTTTCCCTTGCGCCAGGAGATCCGGCATTGCGTGATGTTGATGCGTTCTTTCTGGCGCTTGGATTGCTTTATGACGAACCTAAATCTTGCTGGCTCTGTGTCAGGGTCAGGATGAAGCGGAGATATATTGTCAGAAGTTTAGAAAGTGGTCTGTGCTCACTCAATGGAATGAATGTGCCCTGGCAGCAAACTTCAGAAAGGGTCTCTCTGAAGCCCTTAAGGATGTCATGGTGGGATTTCCCATGCCTGCTGGTCTGAATGAGTCTATGTCCTTGGCCATTCAGATCGATCGGCGCTTGCGTGAGCGTAAAGCTGTGCACCATTTGGCGGTACTATCTGAGCATGGGCCTGAGCCTATGCAATGTGATAGGACTTTAACCAGAGCTGAACGGCAAGAACACAGACGTCGGAATGGGCTATGTTTTTACTGTGGTGATTCCACTCATGCTATCTCCGATTGTCCTAAGCGCACTAAGCGGTTCGCTAGGTCTGCCACCATTGGTACGGTACAGTCTAAATTTCTATTGTCCGTTACTCTGATTTGCTCTTTGTCATCCTATTCTGTTATGGCATTTGTGGATTCAGGCACTGCCCTGAATTTGATGGACTTGGAGTATGCTAGGCGCTGTGGTTTTTTCTTGGAGCCCTTGCAGTATCCTATTCCATTGAGAGGAATTGATGCTACGCCTTTGGCCAAGAATAAGCCACAGTACTGGACCCAATTGACCATGTGCATGGCTCCTGCACATCAGGAGGATATCCGCTTTCTGGTGTTGCATAATCTGCATGATGTGGTCGTTTTGGGGTTGCCATGGCTACAGGTTCATAATCCAGTATTGGACTGGAAATCTATGTCTGTGTCCAGCTGGGGTTGCCAGGGGGTACATGGTGATGTTCCATTTTTGTCTATTTCGTCTTCCACTCCTTCTGAAGTTTCAGAGTTTTGTCGGATTATCGGGATGTATTTGATGAGCCCAAAGCCAGTGCCCTACCTCCTCATAGGGATTGCGATTGTGCAATTAATTTGATTCCTGGTAGTAAGTTTCCTAAGTGCCGATTGTTCAATTTATCTGTGCCAGAACACGCCGCTATGTGGAGTTATATAAAGGAATCCTTGGAGAAGGGTCATATTCGCCCGTCGTCATCACCGTTAGGAGCAGGGTTCTTTTTTGTGGCCAAGAAGGATGGTTCTTTGAGACCTTGTATTGATTACCGCCTTCTTAATAAAATTACAGTCAAATTTCAGTATCCTTTGCCGTTGCTGTCTGCTGTCTGATTTGTTTGCTCGTATTAAAGGGGCTAGTTGGTTCACCAAGAGAGATCTTCGAGGGGCGTATAATCTTGTGCGTATTAAACAAGGCGATGAATGGAAAACAGCATTTAATACGCCCGAGGGCCATTTTGAGTACCTGGTTATGCCATTCGGGCTTTCCAATGCTCCATCAGTATTTCAGTCCTTTATGCATGACATCTTCCGAGAGTACCTGGATAAATTCCTGATTGTGTATTTGGATGATATTTTGGTCTTTTCGGATGATTGGGAGTCTCATGTGAAGCAGGTCAGAATGGTGTTCCAGGTCCTTCGTGCAAATTCCTTGTTTGTGAAGGGGTCAAAGTGTCTCTTTGGAGTTCAGAAGGTTTCATTTTTGGGGTTCATTTTTTCCCCTTCTACTATCGAGATGGACCCTGTTAAAGTCCAGGCCATTTACGATTGGACTCAGCCGACATCTGTGAAGAGCCTGCAAAAGTTCCTGGGCTTTGCTAATTTTTATCGGCGCTTCATCGCTAATTTTTCTACTGTTGCTAAACCGTTGACTGATTTGACCAAGAAGGGTGCTGATGTGGTCAATTGGTCTTCTGCAGCTGTAGAGGCTTTTCAGGAGTTGAAGCGTCGTTTTTCTTCTGCCCCTGTGTTGTGCCAGCCAGATGTTTCGCTCCCGTTTCAGGTTGAGGTTGATGCTTCAGAGATTGGAGCAGGGACTGTTTTGTCGCAAAGAAGTTCTGATGTCTCGGTGATGAAGCCATGTGCTTTCTTTTCTAGATAGTTTTCGCCTGATGAGCGTAATTATGATGTTGGTAATCGTGAGTTGTTGGCCATGAAGTGGGCATTCAAGGAGTGGCGTCATTGGCTTGAAGGAGCCAAGCATCGCGTGGTGGTCTTGACAGATCACAAGAATTTGACTTATCTTGAGTCTGCCAAACGGTTGAATCCGAGACAGGCTCGATGGTCGTTATTTCTCTCCCGTTTTGATTTTGTGGTTTCGTACCTTCCGGACTCTAAGAATGTGAAGGCTGATGCCCTGTCAAGGAGTTTTGTGCCTGACTCTCCGGGTGTTCCTGAGCCGGCGGGTATTCTCAAAGAGGGGGTAATTTTGTCTGCCATCTCCCCTGATTTGCGGCGGGTGCTGCAAAAATTTCAGGCTGATAGACCTGACCGTTGCCCAGCGGAGAAACTGTTTGTCCCTGATAGATGGACTAGTAGAGTTATCTCTGAGATTCATTGTTCAATGTTGGCTGGGCATCCTGGAATCTTTGGTACCAGAGATTTGGTGGCTAGATCCTTTTGGTGGCCGTCTTTGTCACGGGATGTGCGTTCTTTTGTGCAGTCCTGTGGGACTTGTGCTCGGGCTAAGCCCTGCTGTTCTCGTGCCAGTGGGTTGCTTTTTCCCTTGCCGGTCCCGAAGAGGCCCTGGACGCATATTTCTATGGATTTTATTTCGGATCTCCCAGTCTCTCAAAAGATGTCGGTCATTTGGGTGGTTTGTGATCGCTTTTCTAAGATGGTCCATTTGGTTCCCTTGTCTAAATTGCCTTCCTCCTCTGATTTGGTGCCATTATTTTTCCAGCATGTGGTTCGTTTACATGGTATCCCGGAGAACATCGTTTCTGACAGAGGTTCCCAGTTTGTTTCGAGGTTTTGGCGATCCTTTTGTGCAAGGATGGGCATTGATTTGTCTTTTTCCTCGGCTTTCCATCCTCAGACAAACGGCCAAACCGAACGAACTCATCAAACTTTGGAAACATATCTGAGATGCTTTGTTTCTGCTGATCAGGATGATTGGGTGTCCTTTTTGCCGTTGGCTGAGTTGGCCCTTAATAATCGGGCCAGCTCGGCTACTTTGGTTTTGCCGTTTTTCTGCAATTCTGGTTTCCATCCTTGTTTCTCTTCAGGGCAGGTTGAGTCTTCGGACTGTCCTGGTGTAGATACTGTGGTGGATAGGTTGCAGCAGATTTGGACTCATGTTTTGGACAATTTGACATTGTCCCAGGAGAAGGCTCAACGTTTCGCTAACCGCCGGCGCTATGTGGGTCCCCGACTTCGTGTTGGGGATTTGGTTTGGTTGTCGTCTCGTTATGTTCCTATGAAGGTTTCCTCTCCTAAGTTTAAGCCTCGTTTCATTGGTCCGTATAAGATTTCTGAGGTTATCAATCGTGTATCATTTCGTTTGGCCCTTCCTGCTTCTTTTGCCATCCATAATGTGTTCCATATGTCGTTATTGCGGAGATACGTGGCGCCTGTGGTTCCATCCGTTGATCCTCCTGCCCCGCTGTTGGTTGAGGGGGAGTTGGAGTATGTGGTGTAGAAGATTTTGGATTCTCGTGTTTCGAGACGGAAACTCCAGTACCTGGTCAAGTGGAAGGGTTATGGTCAGGAAGATAATTCCTGGGTTTTTGTCTCTGATGTTCATGCTGCCGATCTGGTTCGTGCCTTTCATTTGGCTCATCCTGGTCGGCCTGGGGGCTCTGGTGAGGGTTCGGTGACCCCTCCTCAAGGGGGGTACTGTTGTGAATTCTGTTGTCGGGCTCCCTCCTGTGGTCACGAATGGTACTTCGGCTGGTTCTGTCCATGGACTTCCTCTGGTGGGTGTTTCTGAGTTTCCTTCCACAGGTGACGAGGTTAATTCGTTAGCAGGCTGCTCTATTTAACTCCACTTAGATCTTTGCTCCATGCCACCTGTCAATGTTCCAGTATTGGTCTAGTTCACTCCTGGATCGTTCTTGTGACCTGTCTTCCCAGCAGAAGCTAAGTTCCAGCTTGTATTTCTTTGGTTTGCTATTTTTCTGTCCAGCTTGCTATTTTTATTGTTGTCTTGCTTGCTGGAAGCTCTGGGACGCAGAGGGAGCGCCTCCGCACCGTGAGTCTGTGAGGAGGGTCTTTTTGCGCCCTCTGCGTGGTTTTTTTGTAGGTTTTTGTGCTGACCGCAAAGTAACCTTTCCTATCCTCGGTCTGTTCAGTAAGTCGGGCCTCACTTTGCTAAATCTATTTCATCTCTGTGTTTGTATTTTCATCTATACTCACAGTCATATGTGGGGGGCTGCCTTTTCCTTTGGGGAATTTCTCTGAGGCAAGGTAGGCTTTATTTTTCTTTCTTCAGGGCTAGCTAGTTTCTTAGGCTGTGCCGAGTTGCATAGGGAGTGTTAGGCGCAATCCACGGCTATTTCTAGTGTGTTTGATAGGATTAGGGATTGTGGTCAGCAGAGTTCCCACGTCCCAGAGCTCGTCCTTTATTATCAGTAACTATCAGGTCATTCCGTGTGCGCTTAACCACCAGGTCCATTATTGTCCTGACCACCAGGTCATAACAGTCAGGGTCAGGATGAGGTAGAGATATATTGTCAGAAGTTTAGGAAGTGGTCTGTACTCAATCAGTGGAATGAATGTGCCCTGGCAGCAATTTTCAGAAAGGGTCTCTCTGAAGCCCTTAAGGATGTCATGGTGGGATTTCCCATGCCTGCTGGTCTGAATGAGTCTATGTCTTTGGCCATTCAGATCGATCGACGCTTGCGTGAGCGTAAAGCTGTGCACCATTTGGCGGTATTATCTGAGCATAGACCTGAGCCTACGCAGTGTGATAGGACTTTGACCAGAGCTGAACGGCAAGAACACAGACGTCGGAATGGGCTGTGTTTTTACTGTGGTGATTCCACTCATGCTATCTCTGATTGTCCTATGCGCACTAAGCGTTTCGCTAGGTCTGCCACCATTGGTACGGTACAGTCGAAATTTCTTTTGTCCGTTACTCTGATTTGCTCTTTGTCATCCTATTCTGTTATGGCATTTGTGGATTCAGGCGCTGCCCTGAATTTGATGGACTTGGTGTTTGCCAGGCGCTGTGGTTTTTTCTTGGAGCCCTTGCAGTATCCTATTCCATTGAGAGGAATTGATGCTACGCCTTTGGCCAAGAATAAGCCTCAGTACTGGACCCAATTGACCATGTGCATGGCTCCTGCACATCAGGAGGATATTCGCTTTTTGGTGTTGCATAATCTGCATGATGTGGTCGTTTTGGGGTTGCCATGGCTACAGGTCCATAATCCAGTATTGGATTGGAAATCTATGTCTGTGTCCAGCTGGGGTTGTCAGGGGGTACATGGTGATGTTCCATTTTTGTCTATTTCGTCATCCACCCCTTCTGAAGTCCGGGAGTTTTTGTCGGATTACCGGGATGTATTTGATGAGCCCAAATCCAGTGCCCTACCTCCTCATAGGGATTGCGATTGTGCTATCAATTTGATTCCTGGTAGTAAGTTTCCTAAGGGCCGACTGTTCAATTTATCTGTGCCAGAGCACACCGCTATGCGGAGTTATGTAAAGGAATCCTTGGAGAAGGGTCATATTCGCCCGTCGTCGTCACCATTGGGAGCAGGGTTCTTTTTTGTGGCCAAGAAGGATGGTTTTTTGAGACCTTGTATTGATTACCACCTTCTTTTCTAGAAAGTTTTTGCCTGCTGAGCGCAATTATGATGTTGGCAATCGAGAGTTGTTGGCCATGAAGTGGGCATTCGAGGAGTGGCGTCATTGGCTTGAAGGAGCCAAGCATCGCGTGGTGGTCTTGACGGATCACAAGAATTTGACTTATCTCGAGTCTGCCAAACGGTTGAATCCTAGACAGGCTCGTTGGTCGCTATTTTTCTCCCGTTTTGATTTTGTGGTTTCGTACCTTCCAGGCTCTAAGAATGTGAAGGCTGATGCCCTGTCAAGGAGTTTTGTGCCCGACTCTCCGGGTGTTCCTGAGCCGGCGGGTATTCTCAAAGAGGGGGTAATTTTGTCTGCCGTCTCCCCTGATTTGCGGTGGGTGCTGCAAAAATTTCAGGCTGATAGACCTGACCGTTGCCCAGCGGAGAAACTGTTTGTCCCTGATAAATGGACTAGTAGAGTTATCTCTGAGGTTCATTGTTCGGTGTTAGCTGGTCATCCTGGAATCTTTGGTACCAGAGATTTGGTGGCTAGATCCTTTTGGTGGCCGTCTTTGTCGCGGGATGTGCGTTCTTTTGTGCAGTCCTGTGGGACTTGTGCTCGGGCTAAGCCCTGCTGTTCTCGTGCCAGTGGGTTGCTTTTGCCCTTGCCAGTCCCGAAGAGGCCCTGGACGCATATCTCTATGGATTTTATTTCGGATCTCCCTGTCTCTCAAAAGATGTCGGTCATTTGGGTGGTTTGTGATCGCTTCTCTAAGATGGTACATTTGGTTCCCTTGTCTAAATTGCCTTCCTCCTCTGATTTGGTGCCATTATTTTTCCAGCATGTAGTTCTTTACATGGCATTCCGGAGAACATCGTTTTGGACAGAGATTCCCAGTTTGTTTCGAGGTTTTGGCGAGCCTTTTGTGCTAGGATGGGCATTGATTTGTCTTTTTCCTCGGCTTTCCATTCTCAGACAAATGGCCAAACCGAACGAACTAATCAGACTTTGGAAACATATCTGAGATGCTTTGTTTCTGCTGATCAGGATGATTGGGTGTCCTTTTTGCCTTTGGCTGAGTTCGCCCTTAATAATCGGGCCAGCTCGGCTACTTTGGTTTCACCGTTTTTCTGCAATTCTGGTTTCCATCCTCGTTTCTCTTCAGGGCAGGTTGAGTCTTCGGACTGTCCTGGTGTAGATACTGTGGTGGATAGGTTGCAGCAGATTTGGACTCATGTGGTGGACAATTTGACATTGTCACAGGAGAAGGCTCAACGTTTCGCTAACCGCCGGCGCTGTGTGGGTCCCCGACTTCGTGTTGGGGATTTGGTTTGGTTGTCGTCTCGTTTTGTTCCTATGAAGGTTTCCTCTCCTAAGTTTAAGCCTCGTTTCATTGGTCTGTATAAGATTTCTGAGGTTCTCAATCCTGTGTCGTTTCGTTTGACCCTTCCAGCTTTTTTTGCCATCCATAATGTGTTCCATAGGTCGTTGTTGCGGAGATACGTGGCGCCTGTGGTTCCATCCGTTGATCCTCCTGCCCCGGTGTTGGTTGAGGGGGAGTTGGAGTATGTGGTGGAGAAGATTTTGGATTCTCGTATTTCGAGACGGAAACTCCAGTACCTGGTAAAGTGGAAGGGTTATAGTAAGGAAGATAATTCCTGGGTCTTTGCCTCCGATGTTCATGCTGCCGATCTGGTTCGTGCCTTTCCGTTGGGTCGGCCTGGGGGCTCTGGTGAGGGTTCGGTGACCCCTCCTCAAGGGGGGGTACTGTTGTGAATTCTGTTGTCAAGCTCCCTCCTGTGGTCATGAATGGTACTTCGGCTGGTTCCGTCCATGGGCTTCCTCTGGTGGTTGTGAGTGGGGCTGCGGCTTCTGAGTTTCCTTCCACAGGTGACGAGGTTAATTCGTTAGCTGGCTGCTCTATTTAACTCCACTTAGATCATTGCTCCATGCCACCTGTCAATGTTCCAGTATTGGTCTAGTTCACTCCTGGATCATTCTTGTGACCTGTCTTCCCAGCAAAAGCTAAGTTCCTGCTTGTTTTTATCTTGTTTGCTATTTTTCTGTCCAGCTTGCTTTTTTGATTTTTGTCTTGCTTGCTGGAAGCTCTGGGACGCAGAGGGAACGCCTCCGCACCGTGAGTCGGTGAGGAGGGTCTTTTTGCGCCCTCTGCGTGGTCTTTTTGTAGTTTTTTGTGCTGACCGCAAAGTTATCTTTCCTATCCTCAGTCTGTTCAGTAAGTCGGGCCTCACTTTGCTAAATCTATTTCATCTCTGTGTTTGTAATTTTCATCTTTACTCACAGTTTACTCCACGGCTATTTCTAGTGTGTGTGATAGGATTAGGGATTGCGGTCAGCAGAGTTCCCACGTCTCAGAGCTCGTCCTATATTATTAGTAACTATCAGGTCATTCCGTGTGCTCTTAACCACCAGGTTCATTATTGTCCTAACCACCAGGTCATAACACAGAGCAGAGCCACAGGATGCGGGACAGGAGCAGAGCCTCAGGATACAGGACGAGAGCAGAGCCACAAGATGCGGGGCAGGAGCACAGCAGAGCCGCAGAGCCAAAGAGGGAGCAGACACAGGGATAAACACAGCAGGGTAGGGAAGGCTTCAGACAAGGATACAAACAGGTTCAGGCAAAGGACTTAATTCAGACAAGGTCAAACACTGGCGCAAGTTCAGGATGAAGGATTCAGGCCTGGGTATACAGCCCCCAGGGTGGCAGAAACAAGAAAATAAGGAAACAGTAACAGACCTGGGTATACAGCCCCCAGGGTGGCAGAAACAAGAGCAGGGACAGGACAGCACCTGGAAACCCAGTAGCAAAACACAGACAGAGAGAATGTTGATCAGGAATCTTCCTATTGGTGGAGATGCCATTAGTACCTGATACCCCTTGGCAATATGTTGGGGACACATTAGGAATGTGCACACTGTTTATTTAAGATTCAGAAATTGCCAACACCCTAAGCATACAGCCAAGAAGTATGCACACACTAAGCAGAGGACACATGGTATACAGCATGTAGGAGGCGGCGGGCAGAACTCATTGCATGGCATGGAGTGATGAGTAACTCGGTGTATCAGTCTGATGGGAGATGGGAAGCCATGTGTTAGGGTTGGCGGAACGCACCAAATATATAGTTTATTAGATGGAATTGGTGCGTTCGCAACCCGGGATCCACCGTGCAGGAAAGTACCTGCTGCTAAGTAAGACGGACTATATGGCGGTACTATAAATATACATACAAGGGTTAACTTCACCCTGCGTGAAGCAAGCGATCCTGTTGCATCACAGGACTGCAGTACCGCACATAGAGCGCGAGCAATAAGTCAGCGAACACAACCCCAACTAGGATTGAAGTCCGATTAGACCACTGCTCGCACAACACCGCAACTGGGTGTGTAAGGAAACTATTGAAATAGTAAATAAAGGCACGAGAGTGCATGCGGTGCCGCACTGACGGACGCCACTAACCACCCAGGCTTGGGTAAGGAAAGCGCAGAGGAAGCGCACCGCGCCGTACTGGCGGACACAGCAACTGGACGCTGTGATGTGTGTTACGTGCTGTTGGATAAGTCGGGCGCTAGATAGCAAACATACACCTTCCGTGAACAGACATTCAATAGGGAGGGTTATTTAAAGAGCAACTTTCACTCACAACACACACACATATTTACAAGACAATACTAGCGCATGGCCGTGCGGTCATGCGCAGTTTATATAGTTGCAGCACAGGAAGCTGCTACTGAAGTTTTTGCCCTTTCAGGACCTTCCAGAAGGACCAATGGAAAGTGCTGCAGTACCTGAGCATGTTTTGCCCTTTCAGGACCTTCCAGGAGGACCAATGGAATGTACTGCAGCACCTGAGCATGTGACCGAACATGTGGCCCTCGACCTCCAATGGGAGACCCTGCCCTGGGCATGCTCAGTGTGAGTAAACAAGGACTTAGTCCCAGAGAGGCTCGCTCGCTGCAGATCAGTGCAGGGTACCATAGGAATGCCAGAAAAGGCAGTAGTGACCCTATGCACCGAATCAGCCTCAGCGAGACGCTGGGAGCGACGTCTCCGCTGAGCAGAGCCCACTGCGGCCGATACCGAATGGGAGACCGCAGAAGACACGGATCGAGATTCCCCCTGTGCAGCAGAGGAAACTCAACTCCTAACATTACCCCCCCTCCTAGGGCCCCCCCTCCCTGAGCCTCACTACGCTCAAAAGCTGCGATAAGCAGCGGAGCCCGAATGTGCTCCACAGGCTCCCAGGTTCTATCCTCTGGGCCGTGACCCTTCCAGTCCACCAGCTAAAATTTCTTGCCACGTACCACCTTGCACCCCACAATAGTATTCACCTCAAACTCATCCGTGGATGAACCCGATGTCCCAGCAGATGACTCAGAAAACCGGGACAAATGAACGGGCTTTAAGAGGGAAACGTGGAAAGTATCGGTGATACCAAGGCGTGGAGGAATAGCCAAACGGTAGACCACAGGGTTGACTGTTGTGAATTCTGTGGCAGAGCTCCCTCCTGTGGTCACAAGTGGTACTTCAGCTGATTCTCTCTGTGAGCTTCCGTTGGTGGAGGAGAGTGGTACTGCGGCATCTGAGTTTCCTTCCTCAGGTGATGTGGTGAAGTCGTTAGGTGCTGCTCTATTTAACTCCACCCAGTGCTTTTATCCTGGCCTCCAGTCAATGTTCTGGTATTGGACCTGTTTCCTCCTGGATCGTTCCTGTGGCCTGCTGCTCTGCATAGCTAAGTTCCGCTTTTGCTATTTTGTTTGCTGTTTTTTCTGTCCAGCTTGCTTATTTTGTTTTTTCTTGCTTGCTGGAAGCTCTGGGACGCAGAGGGTGTACCTCCGTGCCGTTAGTTCGGTACGGAGGGTCTTTTTGCCCCCTTTGCGTGGTTTTTTGTAGGGTTTTGTGTTGACTGCAAAGTTACCTTTCCTATCCTCGCTCTGTTTAGAAAGTCGGGCCTCACTTTGCTAAATCTATTTCATCTCTACGTTTGTCTTTTCATCTTAACTCACAGTCATTATATGTGGGGGCTGCCTTTTCCTTTGGGGTATTTCTCTGAGGCAAGGTAGGCTTATTTTCTATCTTCAGGCTAGCTAGTTTCTCAGGCTGTGCCGAGTTGCATAGGGAGCGTTAGGCGCAATCCACGGCTGCCTCTAGTGTGGTTGGAGAGGATTAGGGATTGCGGTCAGCAGAGTTCCCACATCTCAGAGCTCGTTCTATGTTTTTGGGTTATTGTCAGGTCACTGTATGTGCTCTTACTTCTATGTCCATTGTGGTACTGAATTACCTTATCATAACAGTTGACCTGTTCCAGAACCTTAAACGGGCCAATGTAGCGAGGAGCAAACTTAGTGGACTCAACTCGCAGCCTGATGTTACGGGCAGAGAGCCACACTAAGTCGCCAGGAGCAAAGGCCGGAGCGGGGCGCTGGTGTGTATCAGCCGAAACCCTCATTCTCTCCTTGGAGGCCCGGATGGCATCCTGTGTGCGGTCCCAGATGTCACGTGCCTCCACCGCCCAGTCTGCCACCCTAGAATCGGTGGATGACACGGGCATGGGCACAGGGACACGCTTATGCTGGCCGTAATTAAGGAGAAAAGGAGTTTGACCAGTGGAATCGGCTACGGCATTGTTCAAGGCAAATTCCGCCCAAGGTAGCAAAGATGCCCAGTCATCCTGCCTAGCAGAGACGAAATGTCGCAAATATGTCACCAGAGTCTGGTTGGTTCTCTCCACCAACCCATTCGTCTCGGGATGGTATGCAGAGGAGAGGTTTAACTCTATGCTGAGTAAACGGCAGAGCTCTCTCCAAAACCGAGACGCGAACTGGGGACCCCGATTGCTGACAATCTTATCAGGCATACCATGCAATCGGAAAACGTGCTTAATGAACAACACCGCCAAGGCCCGTGCTGAGGGTAACCGAGGAAGCGGCATCAAATGCACCATTTTAGAGAAATGGTCGGTGACAACCCAAATAATGGAGCAGCCACGTGACTTGGGTAGGCCCACCACAAAGTCCATCCTGACCATCTCCCAGGGACTGTCTGCCACCGGTAGAGGGTAAAGCAACCCAGCAGGCCGTTGCCGAGGAGACCGATTCTGGGCACAAGAAACGCACGCCTGAATATAGTCCTTGACATCTCGGGCCATATGCGGCCACCAGTATGTTCTCGCCAGAAGCTCAGATGTCCTCTTGGTCCCAAAATGCCCACCCACTCTGGAGGAGTGAGCCCAAGAGAGAACCTCCGGTCGCAAGTTAGCTGGTACGAAAGTCTTGCCCGGGGGCACAGACTCTAGCGAAACCGGAGCTACAGTTCTCAGGCTCTCAGAAGGGACAATAAGCCGAGGCTCCTCCTCATCCTCCGATGACACCACGGAGCGGGAGAGAGCGTCAGCACGAACGTTCTTCTCCCCGGAGAGGAAATGGAGAGTAAAATGGAACCAGGAGAAGAACAGGGACCATCTAGCCTGGCGAGAATTCAGCCGCTGGGCCGTTTGCAGATACACCAAGTTCTTGTGGTCAGTGAAGACTTGGAATGGAAAGCAAGCTCCATCCAAGAGATGTCTACACTCCGAAAAAGCCAATTTCATGGCCAGCAACTCCCTGTCCCCGATGGAATAATTCCTCTCCGCTGGTGTGAAGGTCTTGGAGAAGAAGAAGCAAGGATGCTTCCAACCTTGAGCATCCTTTTGGAAAAGGACTGCTCCAGCACCAACGGATGAGGCATCCAACTCCAAGATAAATGGCTTATCAACATCGGGGCGATGTAGGATGGGAGCGCTAGTGAAGTGTGACTTGATCGAGAGAAAGGCTTTGGAGACCTCCTCTGACCACAACTTGGGATTTGCTCCCTTCTTGGTGAGGGCAACCAAGGGAGCTACCAAAGTTGAGAAGTGTGGAATGAACTGGCGATAATAATTAATGAACCCCATAAAGCGCTGCACTGCTTTAAGAGAATGGGGTTCCTGCCAGTCCATTACAGCCTGTAGCTTGGCAGGATCCATAGCCAAACCCTGGGCAGAGATGATATAACCAAGGAAAGGCAAGGACTCCTGCTCAAACACACACTTCTCCAACTTGGCATAGAGGGAGTTTGCCCGTAAGAGGTCGAAGACTTTGCGAACATCTCTCCGATGGGAGTCAATATCTGGAGAGAAGATGAGAATATCATCCAGATAGACTACGACCGAGGTGGTGAGCATATCCCGGAAGATGTCGTTCACAAAGTCTTGGAAAACGGCTGGGGCATTACAGAGCCCAAAGGGCATCACCAGATATTCATAGTGCTCATCCCTGGTGTTAAAAGCCATCTTCCATTCATCCCCCTCACAGATGCGAATCAGGTTGCAGGCACCCCGCAGATCTAACTTCGTAAATACCCTCGCTCCCCGTAGCCTATCAAACAGCTCAGATATCAGGGGTAATGGGTACTTGTTCTTAACGGTGATGGCGTTAAGACCCCTGTAGTCTATGCATGGACGTAAGTCTCCAGTCTTCTTCTGTACGAAGAAGAACCCAGCCCCTGCCGGTGACACTGACTTCCTAATGAATCCTCTTGCCAGATTCTCTTGGATGTACTGAGACATTGCCTCCGTCTCCGGGAGAGATAACGGATAGACTCGACCCCGGGGAGGCTCAGCACCAGGCAAGAGGTCAATAGGACAGTCATAGGGGCGGTGAGGCGGAAGGGTTTCCGCAGCTTTTTTGGAGAACACGTCTGCATAGGGCCAATAGTGCTTGGGGAGAGAGGAAAGATCTGCGGGTACCTGTGTAGTAGCAACCTGAACGCACTCCCTCTGACATCTACTCTCGCAGGATTTACTCCATCCCAAAATTCTCCCAGAGGACCACTCAATATGAGGAGAATGGTAGCGAAGCCATGGTATCCCCAACAGGCCTCATCAATTCCCTCAGGAATGACTAATAGGGAGATTATCTCCTGATGTGATGGAGACACAGAAAGCGTGAAAGGAATGGTTTGGTGGGTAATCTGTGAGGGTAGTGTTGACCCATTTACCACTCGAACGGTCACAGGCTTGGCGAGCATCACCAAGGGTATTGCGTGATGCTGGGCAAAAGAGGAAGACATAAAATTACCCTCTGCCCCAGAATCCACGCATAGCTCGACCATAAGAGTGGATGGGCCTATGGTAATTGTCCCCTTGAAGGACAACTTTGAGGCAAACGTCGCCGTGTCTAGTGTACCTCCTCCAACTGCCACTAAACGCTGACGTTTCCCCGACCGCTGAGGACCCTTGGAGGCAAGATGTCCTGACTTCCGGTAAACATGACGGACCTTATGTGCACGGGCAGACTGAGATTTGGATCCCGCTCGTGTCACCTCTAAGGCCTCATGTGTTGTGAATTCTGTGGCAGAGCTCCCTCCTGTGGTCACAAGTGGTACTTCGGCTGATTCTCTCTGTAAGCTTCCGTTGGTGGAGGGAAGTGGTACTGCGGCTTCTGAGTTTCCTCCCTCAGGTGATGCGGTGAGGTCGTTAGGTGCTGCTCTACTTAACTCCACCTAGTGCTTTGATCCTGACTTCCTGTCAATGTTCCAGTATTGGACTTGTTTTCCTCCTGGATCGTTCCTGTGGCCTGCTGCTCTGCATAGCTAAGTTTTCCTTTGCTATTTTGTTTGCTTTTCTTCTGTCCAGCTTATCTATTTGTTTGCTGGAAGCTCTGGGACGCAAAGGGTGTACCTCCGTGCCGTTAGTTCGGTACGGAGGGTCTTTTTGCCCCCTTTGCGTGGTTTTTGTAGGGTTTTGTGTTGACCGCAAAGTTACCTTTCCTATCCTCGCTCTGTTCAGAAAGTCGGGCCTCACTTTGCTAAATCTATTTCATCTCTACGTTTGTCTTTTCATCTTACTCACAGTCATTATATGTGGGGGGCTGCCTATTCCTTTGGGGTATTTCTCTGAGGCAAGGTAGGCTTATTTTCTATCTTCAGGCTAGCTAGTTTCTCAGGCTGTGCCGAGTTGCATAGGTAGCGTTAGGCGCAATCCAAGGCTGCCTCTAGTGTTGTTGGATAGGATTAGGGATTGCGGTCAACAGAGTTCCCACGTCTCAGAGCTCGTTCTATGTTTTTGGATTATTGTCAGATCACTGTATGTGCTCTGACCTCTATGTTCACTGTGGTACTGAGTTGCCTAATCATAACAGTACAGGAAGCCAAAGTACTAATGATTCTCAATAGAGGGAAAAAAGAAGTTCTGAGACCATTTTTTTTTCTCTGCACTGTGTTTTGCCTTTTTTTTTTCCCCTAGACATTTGGGTGGTTCAGGACACAGGTGTAGCAATGGACATTAGAAGTCTGTCTTCATGTGTGGATCAGCTCTCGGCAAGAGTACAAAAGATTCAAGACACTATTGATCAGAAATCTATGTTAGAACCAAGAATTCCTATTCCTGATTTGTTTTTTGGTGATAGAACTAAGTTTCTGAGTTTCAAAAATAATTGTAAACTATTTCTGGCCTTGAAACCTCGCTCCTCTGGTGATCCAGTTCAACAGGTTTTGATCATTATTTCTTTTTTGCGTGGCGACCCTCAGGACTGGGCATTTTCTCTTGCGCCAGGAGATCCTGCATTAAGTAATATCGATGCGTTTTTCCTGGCGCTCGGATTGCTGTACGATGAGCCTAATTCTGTGGATCAGGCAGACAAAAATTTGCTGGCTCTTTGTCAGGGTCAGGATGAGATTTAGAAAGTGGTCCGTGCTCACTCAATGGAATGAATCTGCGCTGGCAGCTATGTTCAGAAAGGGTCTCTCTGAAGCCCTTAAGGATGTCATGGTGGGATTTCCTATGCCTGCTGGTTTGAATGAGTCTATGTCTTTGGCCATTCAGATTGGTCGACGCTTGCGTGAGCGTAAATCTGTGCACCATTTGGCGGTATTACCTGAGCTTAAACCTGAGCCTATGCAGTGCGATAGGACTTTGACCAGAGTTGAACGGCAAGAACACAGACGTCTGAATGGGCTGTGTTTCTACTGTGGTGATTCCACTCATGCTATCTCTGATTGTCCTAAGCGCACTAAGCGGTTCGCTAGGTCTGCCACCATTGGTACAGTACAGTCAAAATTTCTTCTGTCCGTTACCTTGATCTGCTCTTTGTCATCGTATTCTGTCATGGCATTTGTGGATTCAGGCGCTGCCCTGAATTTGATGGACTTGGAGTATGCTAATTCCATTGAGAGGAATTGATGCTACGCCTTTGGCCAAGAATAAGCCTCAATACTGGACCCAGCTGACCACGTGCATGGCTCCTGCACATCAGGAGGTTATTCGCTTTCTGGTGTTGCATAATCTGCATGATGTGGTCGTGTTGGGGTTGCCATGGCTACAAGTCCATAATCCAGTATTAGATTGGAAATCCATGTCGGTGTCCAGCTGGGGTTGTCAGGGGGTACATGGTGATGTTCCATTTCTGTCAATTTCGTCATCCACCCCTTCTGAGGTTCCAGAGTTCTTGTCTGATTACCGGGATGTATTTGATGAGCCCAAGTCCGATGCCCTACCTCCGCATAGGGATTGTGATTGTGCTATCAATTTGATTCCTGGTAGTAAGTTCCCAAAAGGCCGATTGTTTAATTTATCTGTGCCTGAGCACGCCGCTATGCGCAGTTATGTGAAGGAGTCCCTGGAGAAGGGGCATATTCGCCCGTCATCGTCGCCATTAGGAGCAGGGTTCTTTTTTGTAGCCAAGAAGGATGGTTCGCTGAGACCTTGTATAGATTACCGCCTTCTAAATAAGATCACGGTTAAATTTCAGTACCCCTTGCCGTTGTTATGTGATTTGTTTGCTCGGATTAAGGGGGCTAGTTGGTTCACCAAGATAGATCTTCGTGGTGCGTATAATCTTGTGCGAATTAAGCGAGGCGATGAATGGAAAACTGCATTTAATACGCCCGAGGGTCATTTTGAGTATCTAGTAATGCCATTCGGACTTGCCAATGCTCCATCAGTGTTTCAGTCCTTTATGCATGACATCTTCCGAGAGTACCTGGATAAATTCCTGATTTTGTACTTGGATGACATTTTGATCTTCTCGGATGATTGGGAGTCTCAAGTGAAGCAGGTCAGAACGGTTTTTCAGGTCCTGCGTGCTAATTCTTTGTTTGTGAAGGGATCAAAGTGTCTCTTTGGTGTGCAGAAGGTTTCATTTTTGGGGTTCATCTTTTCCCCTTCTACTATCGAGATGGATCCTGTTAAGGTCCAAGCCATCCATGATTGGACTCAGCCGACATCTCTGAAAAGTCTGCAAAAGTTCCTGGGCTTTGCTAATTTTTATCGTCGCTTCATATGCAATTTTTCTAGTATTGCTAAACCATTGACCGATTTGACCAAGAAGGGTGCTGATGTGGTCAATTGGTCTTCTGCTGCTGTGGAAGCTTTTCAAGAGTTGAAGCGTCGTTTTTCTTCTGCCCCTGTGTTGTGTCAACCAGATGTTTCGCTTCCGTTCCAGGTCGAGGTTGATGCTTCTGAGATTGGAGCAGGGGCTGTTTTGTCGCAGAGAGGTTCTGATTGCTCAGTGATGAAACCGTGCGCCTTCTTTTCCAGGAAGTTTTCGCCTGCTGAGCGAAATTATGATGTGGGCAACCGAGAGTTGCTGGCCATGAAGTGGGCATTCGAGGAGTGGCGTCATTGGCTTGAAGGAGCTAAGCATCGCGTGGTGGTCTTGACTGATCATAAGAACTTGACTTATCTCGAGTCCGCCAAGCGGTTGAATCCTAGACAAGCTCGTTGGTCGTTGTTTTTTGCCCGTTTTGACTTTGTGATTTCATACCTTCCGGGCTCTAAAAATGTGAAGGCGAATGCTCTGTCTAGGAGTTTTGTGCCCGACTCTCCGGGTGTATCTGAGCCGGCGGGTATCCTCAAAGAGGGAGTAATTGTGTCTGCCATCTCCCCTGATTTGCGGCGAGTGCTGCAAAAATTTCAGGCTAATAAACCTAATCGTTGTCCCTGATAGGTGGACGAATAAAGTTATCTCTGAGGTTCATTGTTCGGTCTTGGCTGGTCATCCTGGAATCTTTGGTACCAGAGAGTTAGTGGCTAGATCCTTTTGGTGGCCATCTCTGTCGCGGGATGTGCGTACTTTTGTGCAGTCCTGTGGGATTTGTGCTCGGGCTAAGCCCTGCTGTTCTCGTGCCAGTGGGTTGCTTTTGCCCTTGCCAGTCCCGAAGAGGCCTTGGACACATATCTCTATGGATTTTATTTCAGATCTTCCCGTTTCTCAAAAGATGTCAGTCATTTGGGTGGTCTGTGATCGCTTTTCTAAGATGGTCCATTTGGTACCCTTGTCTAAATTGCCTTCCTCCTCTGATTTGGTGCCATTGTTCTTCCAGCATGTGGTTCGTTTACATGGCATTCCAGAGAATATCGTTTGACAGAGGTTTCCAGTTTGTTTCGAGGTTTTGGCGAGCCTTTTGTGGTAGGATGGGCATTGACTTGTCTTTTTCCTCGGCTTTCCATCCTCAGACTAATGGCCAGACCGAACGAACCAATCAGACCTTGGAAACATATCTGAGATGTTTTGTTTCTGCTGATCAGGATGACTGGGTGTCCTTTTTGCCTTTGGCTGAGTTCGCCCTTAATAATCGGGCTAGCTCGGCTACCTTGGTTTCGCCATTTTTCTGCAACTCTGGGTTCCATCCTCGTTTCTTGTCAGGACAGGTTGAGTCTTCGGACTGTCCTGGTGTGGATACTGTGGTGGACAGGTTGCAGCAGATTTGGACTCAGGTAGTGGACAATTTGACCTTGTCCCAGGAGAAGGCTCAACGTTTTGCTAATCGCAGACGCTGTGTGGGTCCCCGACTTCGTGTTGGGGATCTGGTTTGGTTATCTTCTCGTCATATTCCTATGAAGGTTTCCTCTCCTAAGTTTAAACCTCGTTTCATTGGTCCGTATAGGATTTCTGAGGTTCTTAATCCTGTGTCTTTTCGTCTGACCCTTCCAGATTCTTTTTCCATACATAACGTATTCCATAGGTCATTGTTGCGGAGATACGTGGCACCTATGGTTCCTTCTGTTGACCCTCCTGCCCCGGTTTTGGTGGAGGGGGAGTTGGAGCATATTGTGGAGAAGATTTTGGATTCTCGTGTTTCAAGACGGAAACTCCAGTATCTGGTTAAGTGGAAGGGTTATGCTCAGGAAGATAATTCCTGGGTCTTTGCCTCTGATGTCCATGCTCCCGATCTTGTTCGTGCCTTTCATGTGGCTCATCCTGGTCGGCCTGGGGGCTCTGGTGAGGGTTCGGTGACCCCTCCTCAAGGGGGGGTACTGTTGTGAATTCTGTGGCAGAGCTCCCTCCTGTGGTCACAAGTGGTACTTCGGCTGATTCTCTCTGTAAGCTTCCGTTGGTGGAGGGAAGTGGTACTGCGGCTTGTGAGTTTCCTCCCTCAGGTGATGTGGTGAGGTCGTTAGGTGCTGCTCTACTTAACTCCACCTAGTGCTTTGATCCTGGCTTCCTGTCAATGTTCCAGTATTGGACTTGTTTTCCTCCTGGATCGTTCCTGTGGCCTGCTGCTCTGCATAGCTAAGTTTTCCTTTGCTATTTTGTTTGCTTTTCTTCTGTCCAGCTTATCTATTTGTTTGCTGGAAGCTCTGGGACGCAGAGGGTGTACCTCCGTGCCGTTAGTTCGGTACGGAGGGTCTTTTTGCCCCCTTTGCATGGTTTTTAGGGTTTTGTGTTGACCGCAAAGTTACCTTTCCTATCCTAGCTCTGTTCAGAAAGTCGGGCCTCACTTTGCTAAATCTATTTCATCTCTACGTTTGTCTTTTCATCTTACTCACAGTCATTATATGTGGGGGGCTGCCTTTTCCTTTGGGGTATTTCTCTGAGGCAAGGTAGGCTTATTTTCTATCTTCAGGCTAGCTAGTTTCTCAGGCTGTGCCGAGTTGCATAGGTAGCGTTAGGCGCAATCCACGGCTGCCTCTAGTGTTGTTGGATAGGATTAGGGATTGCGGTCAACAGAGTTCCCACGTCTCAGAGCTCGTTCTATGTTTTTGGATTATTGTCAGATCACTGTATGTGCTCTGACCTCTATGTTCACTGTGGTACTGAGTTGCCTAATCATAACACTCATGTGACTCGGACGCCTGGACTGGAGATTCCAAAGGTTTGGCGAAGGTGGGAGCCAGCCGAAACCTCTGCCTACACTGGGCTCGCTCCAACCTTCGCTCGTGAAAACGAAGGTCTATGCGAGTAGATATGGCTATGAGCTCCTCCAGTGTGGCGGGAATCTCCCTAGTGGCCAAAGCATCTTTCACATGGTCAGCCAGCCCCCTCCAAAATACGGGAATGAGGGTTTTATCTGACCATTCCAACTCAGACGCTATTGTCCGGAAGAGAACAGCAAAATGGCTGACCATGGTTGAACCCTGAGTCAAAGCCAGCAGCTGGAGCGCTGTATCATGGGTGACTTGAGGTCCTACAAAGACCTGTTTCAGAGAGTCCAGAAACCGAGGAACACTCCGCACCACATGATCGTTGCGCTCCCACAGCGGCGTAGCCCACTCCAACGCTCTGTCCGACAAGAGGGAGATTATGAATCCCACCTTTGCCCGCTCAGTAGGGAAACGTGCAGCCAGGAGCTCGAGGTGTATACCACATTGGCTCACGAAACCCCTACAGGACTTACTGTCCCCAGAGTATCTCTCAGGCAAAGGAAGGTGAGATAGGGTCGGAACAGAGGTGGCAGTGGGTAAAGCTGCTGCAGCCACGCTAGCAGCCTGAACAGCTATTGCGGTAACATCCACCGCCGAGGTTGCACGCTCAAGAGACGCCAACCGGCCCTCCAGCAGCTGGATGTACCCCTGCAATCGCTGTTCATCCGCCATTACTTAGCCAGATCCTGGCGCTAGTATTCTGTTAGGGTTGGCGGAACGCACCAAATATATAGTTTATTAGATGGAATTGGTGCGTTCGCAACCCGGGATCCACCGTGCAGGAAAGTACCTGCTGCTAAGTAAGACGGACTATATGGCGGTACTATAAATATACATACAAGGGTTAACTTCACCCTGCGTGAAGGAAGCGATCCTGTTGCGTCACAGGACCACGGTACCGCACATAGAGCGCGAGCAATAAGTCAGCGAACACAACCCCAACTAGGATTGAAGTCCGATTAGACCACTGCTGGCACAACACCGCAACTGGGAAACTATTGAAATAGTAAATAAAGGCACGGGAGTGCGTGCGGTGCCGCACTGACGGACGCCACTAACCACCCAGGCTTGGGTAAGGAAAGCGCAGAGGAAGCGCACGGCGCCGTACTGGCGGACACAGCAACTGGAAGCTGTGATGTGTGTTACGTACTGTTGGATAAGTCGGGCGCTAGATAGCAAACATACACCTTCCGCGAACAGACATTCAATAGGGAGGGTTATTTAAAGAGCGACTTTCACTCACAACACAGACACATATTTACAAAACAATACTAGCGCATGGCCATGCGGTCATGCGCAGTTTATATAGTTGCAGCACAGGAAGCTGCTACTGAAGTTTTTGCCCTTTCAGGACCTTCCAGAAGGACCAATGGAAAGTGCTGCAGTACCTGAGCATGTTTTGCCCTTTCAGGACCTTCCAGGAGGACCAATGGAATGTACTGCAGCACCTGAGCATGTGACCGAACATGTGGCCCTCGACCTCCAATGGGAGACCCTGCCCTGGGCATGCTCAGTGTGAGTAAACAAGGACTTAGTCCCAGAGAGGCTCGCTCGCCGCAGGTCATTGCAGGGTACCATAGGAAAGCCAGAAAAGGCAGTAGTGACCCTATGCACCGAATCAACCTCAGCGAGATGCTGGGAGCGACGTCTCCGCTGAGCAGAGCCCACTGCGGCCGATACCGAATGGGAGACCGCAGCAGACACGGATCGAGATTCCCCCTGTGCAGCAGAGGAAACTCGACTCCTATCACCATGCATTGATGTCGGCAGGGATGTTACAGTAAGATAGTTTTTAAGGTTCAAGGAAGACTTTAAGTCCATCTAGTTCAGCCCATATCCTAACCTAACATGCCCTAACATGTTGATCCAGAGAAAGGCAAACAAAATCATGTGGCAAACAGTAAGCTCCACGTTGGGAAAAAAATTCCTTCCCTACTCCACATACGGCAATCAGACTAGTTCCCTGGATCAACGCCCTATCAAGGAATATAGTGTATATAACCGGTAACATTATACTTTTCAAGAAAGGTATCCAGTCCCAATGTGCACTATGACCGCTGGGTCCTCACCAACTCCTCCCAGTAATCTGTAAGCCCAATCAGCGATGTGTCAGACTCGAGTGCCATATAGGCAGCACACTGTTTGAGATCTCTGTCTTTGTGACAAATTGCTTTATCTGTTGCCCTAATAATTGAGTCCCCCACTACTAGCACCTGTCTGTTCTGCCCTGCTCTCCTATTTTCCCCCTTACAAGAGCAGACACTCCTTCGGCTTTCTGAGGACATGCCTTGCTGCAGCAGTGCTACCCCTGCACTGACACCCTCCTCATCTGCCAACTTATTGGGTTGTGCCTGATTGGGACTAGCCTCCCGGGCACTCTTCCCTCTACCCCTCTTTCTAACTGTCACCCAGCTACCTACTTCACTGTCCTGCAGTTCATTACTACCATCCTCCCATATCTGTCCCATTGAGCATCTCATAATTGAGCAGCAGACTCCAGGAGTATGCACCCTCGACCAGCTGTTCAAGGATTGCATACATGGGGCAAGATGTACACTGGATGGCATTGTCAATTTTGGAGCTCATTTCATAATGGGGATAGCACCAGAAAGAAAAGTTAAGTAAAAAGAAATGTAGAGTATTAATAAAATGCAAACATCAATTCGGTAATTCCTCCCTTGTAAACTCCCTGAATCCAAAGTCACCAAATCACAAGTCTCACACTTACTTCTGTTGGCACTTACACTCCGGTCACACACAGCTTGTTCACACTCGCTAAGGAAGCAGATTTAAAGATATTTTTTTCCCTTTAGCACCAACCCAACCAACAGCTCAATGCACTTCCAAAGGACTGAAAGCCCCAACCAGCTGCCACTTATAAAGCCTTAATTATGAACCCCACCCTTAATTAACTCTTTGTCAGTATAGCTACACCCCAGGATTTAAGTGCAATGTAGTTAACCCTTAAACATACAGTGAAATAAGAGACTTAAAATCTGTATAGAGAAAAATAGGTTTAGAAAGCTCAATAAAATTAAACAGATAGAAAAGCACTCAGCAATTCACAATAAAGCAACTCACAGCAATTCACACAGGTATTTGCTGCAGGATTCCCAAATACCTCTTCACTGAATTACAAGTCACACACTTACTTCTGTTCGCACTTAGGCTCCGGTCACACTCACTAAGGAAGAAGATTTAAAGAGATTTTTTTCCCTCCCTTTAGCACCAACCCTTCCAACAGCTCAATGCACTTCCAAAGGACTCAAGAAGTGAAGACAGCCACCACTATTTTCTAAGAGCTATGTTTGAAACTAGTTCCGCTAGCTGCTGTTTAACCACTTGCAGACCAAATTTTAGTTGTAGGACATTAAACTTTATCAGACTAGCCAGAAAGACCACAAATGGATTATTGGGGAAGTGATGCATTGTGTGATCTGATAACTTTCTGAAATACCCTTGTAGCAAGGTCATAGCTACACAGACTACAGAAGTACAAGTCAAACCAAAGTTTTAGTGACTGATGAAACACCATTTTGCATAATTGGGATGACCTACCAAACTACAGTAATCCCTCTTGTCGGTTTACCTACATTTTGAGGCTGGGACTGGCCAGCTGGGGATTCTGTGAATCAACCCAACCAGTAAGCTCCACCAAAAGTCCGAGATTGAAGAGATGTAATGTCCCTCCCCTCCTGACAAATCACAGTTATATATATAGATTGCTAATGCCATCTTTCATTTGAAGCAGAGGAAGAGTCTCAGGGACATCAGTGTTCTGCTAATAGATCTTAACACTATTTACATATTAAGAAAAACATGGATTTCTTTAGAGTAAAACATTGGTACAGTATTATTTTACTCAACTACCTATGACTTGCATGTCCTTATAGATAGTTTAAAAGGGTTCATCCTGTGGACAGATTTCCTTTAACCCCTTTACCCCCAAGGGTGGTTTTCATGTTAAAGACCAGGCCAATTTTTACAATTCTCATCACTGTCCTTTTATGAGGTTATAACTCTGGAATGCTTCATCGGATCCTGGTCGTTCTGACAATGTTTTCTCATGATATATTGTACTTCAGGATAGTGGTAAAATTTCTATGATATTACTTGCATTTATGTATGAAAAAAATGGAAATTTGGCGAAAATGTAGCAATTTTACAACTTTGAATTTTCATGCCCTTAAATCACAGATGCGTCACACAAAATACTTAATAAGTAACATTTCCCACATATCTACTTTACATCAGCACAATTTTGGAACCATTTTTTTTTGTTAGGGAGTTATAAGGGTTAAAAGTTGACCAGCGATTTCTCATTTTTACACCTTTTTTTTAGGGACCACATCACATTTGAAGTCACTTTGAGGGGTCCATATGATAGAAAATACCCAAAAGTGACACCATTCTAAAAACTGCACCCTTCAATATGCTCAAAACCACATTCAAGAAGTTTTTTAACCCTTCAGGTGCTTCACAGAAATTTTTGGAATGTTTAAAAAAAATGAACATTTAACTTTTTTTTCTCAAAAATTTACTTCAGATCCAATATTTTTTATTTTACCAAGGGTAACAGGAGAAATTGGACCCCAAAAGTTGTTGTGCAATTTGTCTCGAGTATGCTAATACCCCACATATGCAGGTAAACCACTGTTTGGGTGCATGGCAGAGCTCAGAATTAAAGGAGCGCCGTTTGACTTTTCAATGCAAAATTGGCAGGAATTGAGATTGGACACCATGTCGCGTTTGGAGAGCCCCTGATGTGCTTAAACAGTAGAAACCCCCACAATTTACACAGTTTTCAAAAGTAGACCCCATAAGGAACTTATCTAGATGTGTGGTGAGCACTTTCAACCCCCAAGTGCTTCATAGAAGTTTATAATGTAGAGCTGTAAAAATAAAAAATCATATTTTTTTAACAAAAATGAGTTTTTGCCCCAATTTTTTATTTTCCCCACGGTAACAGGAGAAGTTGGACCCCAAAAGTTGTTGTGCAATTTGTCCTGAGTATGCTGATACTCCATATGTGGAGGTAAACCACTGTTTGGGTGCATGGCAGAGCTCGGAAGGGAAGGAGCGTCGTTTGACTTCAATGCAAAATTGGTTGGAATTTAGATCAGACTTCATGTCATGTTTGGAGAGCCCCTGATGTGCCTAAACAGTGGTCACCCCTCAATTCTAACCCCAACCCTAACCCCAACACACCCCTAACCCTAATGCCATCCCTAACCATAACCCTAACCACAAACCTAACCCTAACAAACTCCTAAACATTATCTCAACCCTAATCATAACACTAAACCTAACCCTTACACACCCCTAACTCTAATCCCAACCCCAACCCTAATCCCAATTGTAACCCTAACCCTAACTTTAGCCCCAACCCTAAGCCTAACTTTAGCCCCAACCCTAACTTTAGCCCCAACCCTAAGCCTCACTTTAGCCCCAACCCTATCCCTAATGGGAAAATGGAAATACTTTTTTTTTATTTTATTATTTTCCCTAACTAAGGAGGTGATAAAGGGGGGTTTGATTTACTATTTATATCGGGTTTTTATAGTTGGTTTTTATGTTAGGCAGCTGTCACACACTAAAAGACGCTTTTATTGCTAAAAATAGTTTTTGCATCACCACATTTTGAGAGCTATAATTTTTCCATATTTTGGCCCACAGAGTCATATGAGGTCTTGTTTTTTGCAGGACAAGTTGACGTTTATATTGGTACCATTTTCGGGCACATGACATTTTTTCATTGCTTTTTATTCCGATTTTTGGGAGGCAGAATGAACAAAAACCAGCAATTCAACAATTTCTTTTGGGGAGGGGCGTTTACACCATTCCACGTGTGGTAAAATTGATCAAGCAGTTTTATTATTCAGGTCTGTACGATAACAGCGATACCTCTTTTATATAATTTTTTTATGTTTTGGCGCTTTTATACAATAAAAACTATTTTATATAAAAAATAATTATTTTTGCATCCCTTTGTTCTAAGAGCTATAACTTTTTTATTTTTCTGGTGATGGAGCTATATGGTGGCTTGTTTTTTGCAGGACAAGATGAAGTTTTCAGCAGTACCATGGTTATTTATATCGGTCTTTTTGATCGCATGCTATTCCACTTTTTGTTCAGTGGTATGATGATAAATTATTGTTTTTTTGTCTTGTTTTTTTTAATGGTGGTCGCTAGTGGGACAGTTTTATAAGTCGGGTCATTACAGACGTGGTGATATCAAATATGTGTATTTTTATTGTTTAGATTTTTTTTATTATTCAAATATTCATTTAATGATAGAATAAATATACATTTTTTAATATTATTATTTTTTTTATATATTTTTACAATTTTTAATTCATTCTTAGATTTACACTTTGTCCCACTATGGGACACTCATTTTGTGCAGGCTGATCGCTTCTATAGCATGCAAATCTACAAGCTATATAAGCTGTCAGCGCTGCAGCTTCTGTACACTGACACTGAGAGACTTCCTGACATGTACTGTGCATGACAGGAAGTCTCTCAGCTCTGGAGACCCGGATGTCATCATGACGACATCGGATCTCCATGGTAGCGATCGGGTTTCCATGGCAGCGATCGGGATGCCGTGGGGTCTCCGATCCAAAGGCAGAGGGGTTGACAGCCCTCTCTGATTGCTCTCGGAATGCTGCGATCATGTTTGATCGCAGTGTTCTGGAGGTTAAAGTGGCGGAAGCGGTCCGTGACCGCTCCTGGCACTTTGTCACAGCTGACACCCGGCACTATCAGCTGACACCAGGCCTCAATCGGTCGCACACCACCCGTGTGTGCAGTTGATCGGCTATGACGTACTATCCCGTTCATGGTCAGACGGGCACAGCCCACATGGACGGGATTGTACGTCAGATGTCAGAAAGTTGTTAAAGGGAACCTAGCAGATGATTAATGCTGCCCAAGACACAAACAAAATGAATCAGAGACTGGATCAACCATTATATAAATCTGTTAGAGTAGCTATTGCTGTTACTGGTGTAAGCAGCTATAAACTAACAGTGATAGCTGTTAGTGGTGTAAAAGTATTTGAAATGTTGCAAAGTGTTTGAACCTTTTGCATTTTATGGCAATCCCCAACAGCTATGCCAACTTGTTAAAAAAGAGGGCACAGCTTTATGTAAAGGGGTGTGGTCGACTGCAGCCAGAAAATAAAACAACATTTACTCCACAAAAGACTCAATGTATGAAATCTTTTATGCAAATATTCTGAGGTAAAAGGCTTTGAAAATTAGCATAATTTGAGCGCAACTGGTGGCTGTGCTAAATTTATATAACTTTTGGTGTCCCCATGTAATTTCTCCAAGCTCCAACAAAGTGGTGCGGGACAAGGGAATTCATGATGAGTGATGGCATTTGCTAAGCCACAAATTTTACTCCAGCAGGGTCTGAAGTATGATGTTTGGTGATACGTACATATAAGTTTATGATACTCATCCGATTCTCCTGATTCTTGTAGAAGTCTGTGATTCATCTGACCCCAGTCCACCCACTCATCAAGACCAGTGTGGTCTATCGGGCTCTGAGTGTTTAGATGCTGTTTAGCAAGCTTACAACTGTAGAGCATCGGCTACAGGGAGAAAATTACATTTAATTCTTCCTGCAGCTTCTCACTTCCAGCCATTGAGGCAGTACAAGGAACAGTTAGAGTCTGTGTTCACTACACAAAGTGCGTCTGTAATCAATCTCCTGGACTTTAATTGACAGTCTGCTTTGCACACATATGCAGCCCACATACTATGTTTTGGGAAGTGAGTACAATGTGCTCTCTGTGTAGTGAGTGGTGAATGTAACAGACCCCTACACTGCCCCAATGATTGGAAGTAAGCTACTGCAGGGAGAACATAAATTTATTGTCTCCCTGTAGCTATTATTTAAGTAATGTGATGCATTGACCCCTGTAACAGGTAGGGAGTGCTGCATGGTCTCCCCAGTATGCACACAGAGGTGTATTGAGGCCATGAGAGTGCATGGCAGTTGCATGCATGGCTGTGGTCATAAGACAAAGTCCGGCATTGTGATGAATGGACGATATGTGTGTCACAGAGGAGAAGACTCTGCGCTGCCAGCCTGAAGTGATGTGGTGTTCTGGGACCTATAGTCCCAAGAGTATGTTGCATGTTGTTTAATAGTCATGGGAGGCTGGCTGGGCTAGTTATGTGAGATGGGCGGGACAAACTAGCCACACACACCCACGCTCCCACCCAGGGGAGTGGTTAAGGATATATAATGTGACCAGGGTGTGGGTCACATGTCCCTGTGTATGTTCCTGTGAGGTTCCTGTGTTGGAAGACCAGGGAGTAGGCTTCCTGAAAAGCACTTGCTGGTGTTGGGAGGTCCTGGGAGTAGGACCGGATCCCTGAGCAGCACTCAGTGAAACTGTGGACCAGGATAATCTGTGTTGGGGAAGCTACCGACCTTCGGTGGGTCTGGACTAACTAATGTGTGCTGCCCAGGCAAGTTGGTGATCCCCGTGAGGCAGCCTTCCCAAGAGAGAGGACTGACAAGGAGTCAACAGGTAGGGCAGGAGCTCCCAGAAGGTACCATAATGTATTGGTGCTAATTGTTTCTGTGAACTGTGTGGTAACCCACGGCAACTGGTCAGAAGAGGACCAGCATGATTAGTTGCTGCAAACGGATCATGTGTGGCTAATGAGTTAAAGCCACAACCTGTAAAGTTATATGGCCTATGTGATATCCTGTTGGTGATGTAACCTGGCTTACCGTACGGTTTATGAGGCTGTAATAAACCGTATGGACTGTTTTGTCTGGAAAAACTGTGCCCGTGCCAAGCAAGTAATCCCCTACCCGTTAGTAAGTGTAATCTCACATATGGTGCTAGACCGCGGGCAACGGTCCAGGACGCACGTTCAGAGTTGTTTGCTGTGGCGGGGCCACGAAGATTGCGTCTGGCTGTAACTCGGTGGGGTTATGAAGCTGACAAGCGGCTTGCTGTGGACTGACGGGTCCACGAAAGTGACAAGCAGCTTGCTGTGGATCGGCGTGTCCACAAAGTTTGTGGAGGAGCCGTCCAGAGCCTTGTGGAGCAAAGCTGCAGTGGCGGTGGCAGTGGCTTGTGGACGGCAGCCTGAGATACCAGTTGTGTGTGACTGCAGCAGGAGCTGTGGCAGTACCAGCGGGGGCTGGTGAAGTGACATATAAAGAAAAAAACATTTTTTTTCCTCATGTCGTGCAGACTCTTAAAGGGCCAGTACAAGCCCAGAGACACAGTGGTGTACTGTGCGAACTGTTGCTTCACCCTTTTCTGACCTCTTACGGGATAGTACGTCCGAGGTCAGATCCCCTCCTTTGATGCAGGGCTCCGCGGTGAGCCCGCATCAAAGCCGGGACATGTCAGCTGTTTTGAACAGCTGACATGTGCCCGTAATAGGCGCGGGCAGAATCGCGATCTGCCCGCACCTATTAACTAGTTAAATGCCGCTGTCAAACGCAGACAGCGGCATTTAACTACCACTTCCGCCCGGGCGGCCGGAAATGATCGCATCGCCGACCCCCGTCACATGATCGGAGGTCGGCGATGCTTCAGAATAGTAACCATAGAGGTCCTTGAGACCTCTATGGTTACTGATCTTCGACAGCTGTGAGCGCCACCTTGTGGCCGGCGCTCACAGCACACCTGATTTTCAGCTACATAGCAGCGATCAGCAGATCGCTGCTATTTAGCAGAGGCGATCGGGTTGTGCCTGCTTCTAGCCTCCCATGGAGGCTATTGAAGCATGGCAAAAGTTAAAAAAAAAAAGTTAAAAAAAATGTGAAAAAAATAAAAAAAATATAAAAGTTTAAATCACCCCCCTTTCGCCCCAATCAAAATAAATGAATAAAAAAAAATCAAATCTACACATATTTGGTATCGCCGCACTCAGAATCGCCCGATCTATCAATTAAAAAAAAGCATTAACCTGATCACTAAACGGCGTAGCGAAAAAAAAAAGCGAAACGCCAGAATTACGTTGTTTTGGTCGCCGCGACATTGCATTAAAATGCAATAACGGGCAATCAAAAAAACGTATCTGCACCAAAATGCTATCATTAAAAATGTCATCTCAGCACGCAAATAAATAAGCCCTCAACCGACCCCAGATCAGGAAAAATGGAGACGCTACAAGTATCGGAAAATGGCGCAATTTTTTTTTTTTTTTTTAGCAAAGTTTAGAATTTTTTTTCGCCACTTAGGTAAAATATAACCTAGTCATGTTAGGTGTCTATGAACTCGTACTGACCTGGAGAATCATAATGACAGGTCAGATTTAGCATTTAGTGAACCTAGCAAAAAAGCCAAACAAAAAACAAGTGTGGGATTGCACTTTTTTGCAATTTCACCGCACTTGGAATTTTTTTCCTGTTTTCTAGTACATGACATGCTAAAACCAATGGTGTCGTTCAAAAGTACAACTTGTCCTGCAAAAGATAAGCCCTCACATGGCCAAATTGATGGAAAAATAAAAAAGTTATGGCTCTGGGAATGAGGGGAGTGAAAAACGAACACGGAAAAACGAAAAATCCCAAGGTCATGAAGGGGTTAAAAGTACCGTGGGAGTCCTCGAGGTGTACCCCAGGGAAGGAGTGGTGTCCCTAAAAGGGGTGGTGTCCATAAAAGTGGGCGGTGACCCAAACAGGGATGGTTGACCTAAAGGGGGCGGAGTCCCAAAAGGGGCGGTAACCCAAACAGGGGTAGTAGCCCAAAAAGGGGTGGAATCCCAAAAGGGGCTGTAACCCGAACAGGTGCGGTATCAAAAAGCAGAGCACTTGCCCAAAAGGGGCAGAGCCAAAAAAGGGGTGGCAGTCAGTGAGGAGTCACAACTGTGTCCTTTTTGGCTGGATGGAGAGCGTGTGCGGGGGTTGTTAGACCCGGGGAGGGAAGCGTCTTTGCTGAAGACCCTTCCAGGAAGTCCTGTGTCACCTGGGACAAAGGCGAAAGTAAGTGGCATAAGTGGGGACACTAAAGGTCAGGGCCAGACTGGCCATCTGGCAATTCTGGCAAATGCCAGAAGGGCCTGTCTGGTCATGAGCTGCCTTATCTGCTATGTTATTAACAGAATCAGTGTTTTCA
Source organism: Ranitomeya imitator (assembly GCF_032444005.1). NCBI lineage: Eukaryota > Metazoa > Chordata > Amphibia > Anura > Dendrobatidae > Ranitomeya > Ranitomeya imitator. Next base: position 920,256,765 of record NC_091282.1, on the reverse strand, counting down.
AGACACCCATACTGTTAAGAGTTGTGACGGAGCACAAAGTCACTTACCCCAGCAGGCCATGGGTATCATTAGAAATATTAGTCTTGTAGAAAAGCTTCCTTTCCTCCATCCAGGGTAATATTAGTAATATATCCAATCTGGTTCATGGGGACGCGGACAACATGGGCCTGTGTGATTTAAAATGCCATGGCTGAATTTCAGCCCCTGTCCGTACCTGCTAAAGGTCTTCAGGTAGCTACTCTCTACATTGTCGCAGCTGATGTTTCCATATACCATGAGGTGGCTGTAGTCCCGAACTTGCTGTGTCCTATGGTAATAGGACAAGATTTGGAAACACTGTGGGACTGGTGGAAAAAGGGTGAAGTGTTTGTGGAAATTATGTGTATGGGAGGTAGTAATTTTGAGAATGCGCCCCCTAGAGTTGACAGTCCTAAAGTGGGCATGACCAAGGAAAATGGTGAACAGGCCCAACTTAGTGACATGACGTTGGCAGAAACACCTCCCAAGACTGATGGGTCAGGTATACGGATGACCAGAGGAAAAGGTGCATCTGCCGAACTTACTGACCTGACGTCACCTGAAGTGTGCGACAATTTGACTGGTAATGATCTGGTAGATAAGGATGTGTTGGTTAAACAGAGTATAGCTGACACCCAGAGTGTGACTTGGGGGGTCGCCATACTGTGGGGTATAACACAGAATACGAGGGTGACTGTGACTCTGAGGAAGTAGGGGAGCACAGTAAAGAAGGGCCGCAAAAGAAGGGCAAATCCTTTGGTCACCGGAGACGTAAAGGGTGCAAAGAGGTGGTACCAGTTGCCCCTTGGGAAGATGGGGAGAAGGCCACCAAAGGAGTGGGGCCTGAAGTGAATACCTGGTTGAAGCAAGAGGAGCTTCGGAGATGGGCTGCTGAGTGCAGAGTGGGTGCATTGGAGTAAGAGGTGGCAGAGCTCAGAGGTCACCTGTCAAAGTGGCAAATTGTGACCAAGGCCCTAAAGGAAGACATGGAAGTGCTCAGAGAAGCACTAAAAGGCCCTCTACAAGAGAAGGAGGTGGTGGTTGCAGACTTACCGTGCCGGTACCAGAGTGGCAACGATGTGAAGCTGCTAATGCCCATCTTGACCAGAGGTCTGGAAGAGGGTAAACCTGAGGAAGAGTTTGTGCTAAAAGCGGAACAAGACCTTCACCCGTGTTATGACCTGGTGGTTAGGAGCACCCGGAATGACCTGATAGTTAAACCTCATACAGGACGAGCTCTGGGATGTGGGAGCTCTGCTGACCGCAAGCCCTAATCCTATCACACACAGTAGAAATAGCCGTGGAGCGCTCCTGACCAGACCTAGGCTCCTCGTCACAGCCTAAGAACTATCTAGCCCTAGAGATAGAAAATAAAGCCTACCTTGCCTCAGAGAAATTCCCCAAAGGTAAAGGAAGCCCCCCACATATATTGACTGTGAGTAAAGATGAAAGTCACAAACGCAGAAATGAAACAGGTTTCAGCAAAGGGAGGCCAGACTTACTAAATAGACAGAGGATAGGAAAGGTAACTTTGCGATCAGCACAAAAACCTACAAAAGACCACGCAGAGTGTGCAAAAAAGACCTCCGCACCGACTCACGGTGCCGAGGGGCCACTCTGCAGAGCTTCCAGCTAGCAAGACAATATCATGAAAACCAGCTGGACAAGAAAACAATGAACAAATAATGACTATCAGGAACTTAGCTTCTGCAGGAGAAGGCAGGTCACCAGAGAGATCCAGGAGCGAACTGAACCAATGCAAAAACATTGACAGCTGGCATGGAGTAACGATCTGAGAGGAGTTAAATAGAGCAGTCAACCAAAGGATAAACCACGTCACCTGTGTAAGGAACCTCAGAAGAAGCAGCTTCACTCACAGCCACCAGAGGGAGCCCATAGACAGAACTCGCCGAAGTACCATTCACGACCACAGGAGGGAGTTCGACAACAGAATTCACAACACACCCGGTCATGGCAGATGTCCGTGAAGAAGATGAGACCCTGCTTTTTAAAAGCATAATGGAGGTACCCGAAGACATGTGAGAAGCGTGCGCCAGGAAGGGTGTGAATGAGGCCTTTAGAAAGGCAGTAGAGACGTGTAGTGTGCACTGGGCACCTGACACTCAGCAATTGGTCATACTGTCGACTAGGGAAGTCACAGTGAAGCGGGTGGCTGGGATATGCACCTACACTGCCTCCTTACAAAACATAGTAACATAGTTAGTAAGGCCGAAAAAAGACATTTGTCCATCCAGTTCAGCCTATATTCCATCATAATAAATCCCCAGATCTACATCCTTTTACAGAACCTAATAATTGTATGATACAATATTGTTCTGCTCCAGGAAGACATCCAGGCCTCTCTTGAACCCCTCGACTGAGTTCGCCATCACCACCTCCTCAGGCAAGCAATTCCAGATTCTCACTGCCCTAACAGTAAAGAATCCTCTTCTATGTTGGTGGAAAAACCTTCTCTCCTCCAGACGCAAAGAATGCCCCCTTGTGCCCGTCACCTTCCTTGGTATAAACAGATCCTCAGCGAGATATTTGTATTGTCCCCTTATATACTTATACATGGTTATTAGATCGCCCCTCAGTCGTCTTTTTTCTAGACTAAATAATCCTAATTTCGCTAATCTATCTGGGTATTGTAGTTCTCCCATCCCCTTTATTAATTTTGTTGCCCTCCTTTGTACTCTCTCTAGTTCCATTATATCCTTCCTGAGCACCGGTGCCCAAAACTGGACACAGTACTCCATGTGCGGTCTAACTAGGGATTTGTACAGAGGCAGTATAATGCTCTCATCATGTGTATCCAGACCTCTTTTAATGCACCCCATGAACAGAGGATCAATTTGAAGAATGATGAAGCCGTTCAATGTTTGGAGCATGAAAGGAAAGCTCTTAGTTGGCTGGCTTAGTGGAAGACAGAGTTCAAGTACCCAAAGTTCTGGTGGTGATTGTCATTGGGAAACTTGGGAGACTGATGCAGGAGATGGTGGATAACTCCGTTTTGAAGAGACTGAGGATACCGGCTGATGACGAGGTCTAGGCCATGGGTGAAGATGGGATGATGATTCCGTTCCTGGTTGTCGGATCCAGAGAGAGTCTTAGGAATATCTGCATGCTCCTGGAATATCACATGGCATACCTAAAGGAGGTAGAGCAGCTGAGACTTGAGAGACTGCAAGTCAATAAACAGCTGCCCGAAAGGCAAAGAAGATGTCGGCCACTTTCAACCCAAAATGTGGACAAACAAAGGGGTGGAAGTACCCAGCCTGAAGGAAGAGTTAGAGGTAGTAACTCCACAGATAGCTCAGGGCTGAGTGACTTAGGGGGGAGACCCGGTAGCGGACGTGCTGACAAAGAGTCGGTCCAGACAGGTCATATGGGTGCAAGAGGATTGCGATGCCAGATTGACCGTGATGCCCAAACCCGACTGAGAGGGCCCTCTCGACTAGTAAGGCAAGGTGACTTGGGTACTCGGTCTCGAGGCCCCTGGGATAAGACAAATGTTCAACCCCAAAAGTTTGAACAGAGGGGGGGGTATGTGATGTACTGACCCCTGTAACAGGTAGGGGGCGCTGCATGGTCTCCCTAGTATGCACTCAGAGGTGTATTGAGGCCATGAGAGTGTATGGCAGTTACATGCATGGCTGTGGGCATAAGAAAAAGTCCGGCATTGTGATGAATGGACGATATGTGTGTCACAGAGGAGAAGACTCTGCACTGCCAGCCTGAAGTGATGTGGTGTTCTGGGACCTATAGTCCCACAAGTATGTTGCATGTTGTGTAATAGTCATGGGAGGCTAGCTGGGCTAGTTATGTTAGATGGGTGGGACAAACTAGCCACACACCCACGCTCCCACCCAGGGGAGTGGTTAAGGATATATAATGTGACCAGGGTGTGGGTCCCTGTGTATGTTCCTGTGAGGTTCCTGTGTTGGAAGACCTAGGAGTAGGCTTCCTGAAAAGCACATGCTGGTGTTGGGAGGTTCTGGGAGTAGGACCAGATCCCTGAGCAGCACTCAGTGAAACTGTGGACCAGGATAATCTGTGTTGGGGAAGCTACCGACCTTCGGTGGGTCTGGACTAACTAATCTGTGCTGCCCAGGCAAGTTGGTGATCCCCGTGAGGCAGCCTTCCCAAGAGAGAGGACTGACAAGGAGTCAGCAGGTGGGGCAGGAGCTCCCAGGAGGTACCATAATGTATTGGTGCTAATTGTTTCTGTGAACTGTGTGGTAACCCACAGCAACTGGTCAGAACAGGACCAGCGTGATTAGTTAAGATAATGTGTGGCTAATGAGTTAAAGCCACAACCTGTAAAGTTATATGGTCTATGTGATATCCTGTTGGTGATGTAACCTGGCTTACGGTACGGTTTATGAGGCTGTAATAAACCATATGGACTGTTTTGTTTGGAAAAACTGTGCCCGTGTGCTTGAATCCCATGCCAAGCGCGTAATCCCCTACCCGTTAGTGACTGCAATCTCACAGTAAGTCATCTACACAATAATGCAATGTGATTTACCTGTAAATTATTTCTATATCTACAGTTAAACAGTATTTTTGGACATGACAGGTTTTCTTTAAGACAAAGTGACATTAAGCAGCTCATGACTATCTCTTACAATTTATGCACATGATGCTACAATTCGAATAATTTTATCCAAAAATCTAAGCATTCATCTACTGGTAGAGTAAAAACTCTGATGAATGTCCACATCACTCCAAAGAGCAGTCTTGTTTCTCTCTCTCTGTGGATCTGTGATTACAACAGCCAACTGAATTATGCTGATTTTAAACCACTGCTACCTCTGAAGATAAGAAAAGGTAATAATGTGAAGGATTCTTCACAAGTCTTTATCACAAAGAACACACATTTTAACTGAATCAGTTCCTACATTTATCAAGAATAATATGCATCCATAAAAAACACACCAGAATATACAATAGTAAATCAACTGCAAATCTCACAGTAATATGCAGTTAAACATTCAGACCAAATATGCAACCATAAAGAGTTGTGGGATCCAATTCTGCATGCCGGGATCCCACAGCATGGAAGTTCAGACCCAACTTTTGCTAAAATGTCAAGTCCTTTATGCTGGCATTAAGGACAGACAGTCTATCTAAGAACTGTGTAATCTTTCACCTTAACCACTTTCATAATTTGAATTATTACACACACTCTCTATCACATTTCTCTCTGTCTAGCTTATCCCTACATGTGTTTTTTAATGCACTTTCTGTGATGTTTTGTTTGAGAGGAGTCTCAAATGTGATGTAACAGGAGGCTGGGGCTGCACTCACTCTGCATCCATTGCCCCTCCTGGAACAGGACATCTTCAAGAGGCAGCGCTGCAGTTACTTACTGGTTTTTTACATCTCGACCCCTCTGAAGACGTTCTGGATCCTGGCTTATGGACGCTGTGTTAGCAGTACACTCTAAATAGAACTCAAGGCGCGGTGGACATAACAATTGTATAAAGGAGGAAAAAATATAACCACCAATGTGCACCAATGGAAAGTGTATCGGACAAATCGGGAAAACACATAGAAATACGAAGAAAAAAACCCGAAACAAAGTCCAAAATAAAGTATAAATAACAATATTTATTAAAATATATAATATAGTGGAACGGTGGAAAAAATACCATAAAAAGCACAACACCAGGGACATATAAATGGCACTAAAAAATAAATTAAATACCGTATATACTCGAGTATAAGCCGAGATTTTCAGCCCAAATTTTTGGGCTGAAAGTGCCCCTCTCGGCTTATACTCGAGTCACGGTCGGCGGTGGGGTCGGCGGGTGAGGGGGAGAGAGGTCTGAGCCATACTTACCTGCTTCCGGGGCTCCTGGCGCTCCCCCTGCCTGTCCCACGGTCTTCGGGTGCTGCAGCTCTTCCCCTGTTCAGCGGTCACGTGGGACCGCTCATTAAAGTTATGAATATGGACTCCACTACCATAGGGGTGGAGCCGCATATTCATTTCTCTAATGAGCGGTAACGGTGACCACTGACAGAGGAAGAGGCTGCGGCACCCGAAGACCAGCTGTCTGGGAGAAGGAGCCAGGGACGCCGGGAGCAAGTAAGTATGTCATATTTACCTGTCCGCGTTCCACACGCTGGGCGCCGCTCTGTCTTCGCGTCCTCTGGCAGTGACTGTTCAGGTCAGAAGGCGCGATGACATACTAGTGTGCGTGCCGCCCTCTGCCTGAACAGTCAGTGCGGAGAGACGCCGAGATGGGACGCTGAGGAGCTGCAAGCAAGAGAGGTGAGTATGTTGTTTTTTTTTTATTGCAGCAGCAGCAGCATTCTATATGGCACAGTTTTATATGGCACATCTATGGGGCAATAATCAATGGTGCAGAGCATTCTATATGGCAGAGCACTATATGGCACAGCTTTCTATGGCACATCTATGGGGCAATAATGAACGGTGCAGAGCACTATATGGCACAGCTTTCTTTGGCACATCTATGGGGCAATAATGACCGGTGCAGAGCATTCTATATGGCACAGCTTTATATGGCACATCTATGGGGCAATAATGACCGGTGCATAGCATTCTATATGGCACAGCTTTATATGGAGCATCTATGGGGCCATAATGAACGGTGCAGAGCATTATATGTGGCACAGTTTTATATTGTTTCGGGTTTTTTTCTTCGTATTTCTAGCAGCGCACTCTGTCAGACCGACAATCTACTTCTATCTCTGCCGCTAATGTAGCTTCTGTGAAAGAAGGGAGTGGAGATAGATGTAGTGATTGACCCCCATCAGGGGGTGTCACAGTTGTCACTCATTGCTTCTAGCACTGCACTCAAGTGAATTGTCATCAGAGGTGGAGATAGAAGCAGTGACTAGAGTTGAGCAACTTTTACTTTTTTAAGGATCGAGTCGTGTTTCGCAAAATCCGACTTTGTCAAAAGTCGGGTCGGGTGAAATCGGCCGATTATTGTGAAAAGTCGGGGGCCGACCGAAACACGAAACCCAATGCAAGTCAATAGGGAATCAAAGTCTGCAGTGAGTGGAGGACAGGAAAACACCTACAGTGTCCATTTTAATGCCAATAACATCAATTTTTATTTCTTAAGCTTGTCAATCTTAATTTACTTTATAATAATAGTTAGGCATTGAAAACATGGTCATTTGGCTTAAGTTGTTGGGGGGGTAGGGCTGGCTCAATATTTTCGTCGGCCCAGGAAAAGCGGAATACGTCACGGTAGTGGAGCAGGGAGAGGTAAGTATTTCAACTTTGTAAGTGCTGTGATCCTGAGCAAGCAGGGGGGACGCACTCGTTGGCACTGGGCACTGGCACAGGGCCCCTCATAGTACGGCAGTGTATTTAACGGCAGGTGGCACCTCCCACTGCCAGAGACACTTTTGTGTACTATGAGGGTGCCAGTGACATCGCCAATGAATATGCCCCCCACCTGATGAAGGAACCTGCACTTTCATCTGCACCTTCCTCTTTGTCCCCGTGTAAGGTGGTATAGTATGCAGGAAGGGGAACCTGACTTTCAGCAGGGTCAGATTCTGGATTAAGGGGTCTAAATGGAGGCCAGGGCCCCTGTATATTTTTACTATCATCTATCATTGCAACAAATTTGTAATGGCAGTGCCATTTAAGGATTTAGCAGCACAGACTACACAATGGTGGGGCAGGGAGAGGTAAGTTTTGCAAGTGGTAAAGCACAGTTCAAGCTGGGGGGAACACTCTCTCGTGGGCGGCGGTACTGGCACAGGGCCCCTCATATTACGACGGTGTCTCTGACATTGGTTGTGCACCACCACCATCAGAGACACTTCATTGTACTATGAGGGACCCTGTGCCAGTGCCGTTGCCCAAGAGTGGGCCCACCCACCTGTCCAGGCAAACGGCACTCGCACGGGTGCTTGCGCCAGGTGGTAACCACGGCCCTGTGGGGGGAGTCAGCCCATTTAGGGACGTATAAAAATGGCCTATGGTGGACATTCAGCAGCTGCAAATGGCGGAATTGGAGAAGTCAGTAAGAGGAGGCCAAAAGCAAGACATTTTTCAGGCAAGCTACGTGTCAGCAGGAGAAGGTGGGGCAAAATAATCCGAAATCCATGATTGGTTCATTTTAATGAATGTTAGATCATCAACATTCTGGGTAGCCAGACGTGTCCTTTTTTCGGTCAGTATTGAACCAGCAGCACTGAAGACTCTTTCTGATAGCACACTAGAAGCATGGCAAGCGAGCTGCTGTTATGCATATTCTGCCAATTCAGGCCAGGTGTCTATTTTAGATGCCCAGTAATCAAAGGGGAATGACCTGTGAGGGAGAACATCGATAAGGGAGGAAAAGTAGTTTGTAACTATACTGGACGAATGTTGTCTCCTGTCACTTTGAATCGATGCAGCATTACCTGTCTTGTCAGCGATCATTGTGAAATCACTCCACAACCTGGTCATAAAACCCCTCTGCCCAATGCCACTTTGGATTTGTGCACCTCTAACTCCTCTGCCATGTTGCCCCCTACGGCTCGTGTGAGAACCATCACCGCCGCTGTGTGCTGGGAATGCCTGAACCAAACGGTCTACAAGAGTTGCTTGTTTGGTAGCCAATATTTGCTCAAGGTTCTCATGTGGCATGATATTTTGTAATTTTTCTTTATATCATGGATCCAGGAGGCAGGCCAACCAGTAATCGTCATCGGTAGAGTTGAGCGACCTTGACCTTTTTAGAGTCGAGCCGGGTTTCGCGAAACCCGACTATCTCAAAAGTCGGGTCGAGTGAAATCGGCCGATTATGACGTAAAGTCGGGATCGACCGAAACACGAAACCCAATGCAAGTCAATGGGGCAGCATAGTCGGCAGTGAGTGGGGGCCAGGAAAACACCTAGAGTGCCCATTTTAATGTCAAAACCATCCATTCTTCTTAATGAAGCTTGTCAAGCGTAATTTACCTTATAATAATTGGAAGGCATTTGAAATTGGGGGTCATTTGGCTAAAGTTGTGGTGGGTAGGGCTGGTTCAAGTAATTAGTGGGCCCAGGAAATCTGGACCACGTCACGCCAGTGGAGCAGAGAGAGGTAAGTATTTCAACTTTGCAAGTGCTGTGAACTTGAGCAAGCAGGGGGGGCCCACTCGTTGGCATTGGCACTGGCACAGGGCCCCTCAAAGTACAGCGGTGTGTTTGCACGGCGGGGGCGCCTCCCACCGGCAGCAACACTTTTGCGTACTATGAGAGGCCCTGTGCCAGTGACGTCGCCAACTAGTATTCCTCCCCCCACCTGATGAAGGAACCTGCACTTTCATCTGCACCTTCCTCTTTGTCCCCGTGTAAGGTGGCATGGTATGCGGGAAGAGCAACCTGACTTTCAGCAGGGTCACAATGTTGTTGTGTAGCGTGCACGGGGAATGTTGCGTTACGGGTCAATGTACCAGCAGACTCATCTATCACTGGCTGGGCAATGGGCAGGATGAGGAGGAAACACAGATATAGGCCCAAAGAATAAAGTTGGCTAAATGCAGTTCAAAATTGGTAACACAGGAATAACCAGGGGGCATTGCAGTGGAGGACAACTGGAATGAGAGGCTGACACAGAGAGTAGGCCCAAATCAGTAAGTAGTCGAAATGCAGTTCAAAATTGGCAACCGTAGTAAACAGGCGGCACAGCTTTGTTCAGTGGAGGAGAACAGCAAGGAGTGGCAGACACCGATAGTAGGCCCCAACCCAACTAGTAGGCCAAATGCAGTCTAACATTAACAACTACTTAACGAGCGCCTGAAAACGGAATTTCAGGACAGGAAACCAGGAGAACAGCAAGGAGCGGCAGACACTGTTAGTAGGCCCCAAACCAACTAGTACGCCAAATGCAGTTGTTCCATTTAACCACAATTTAACGAGAGCCTGAAGATAGAAGCTCAGGAAAGGCAACCTGGAGAACACCTTGGAGTGGAACACACCATCTCTCTCCACCCCATACCCATTTTGTAGGCCTAATGCAGTGTAGTTTTCTACAACTACTAAACGAGAGTCTGAAGACTGAAGCAATGGCAAGGAAACCTGGGGAACACCTTGGAGTGTAACACACCATCTCTCTCCACCCGATACCCATTTTGTAGGCCTAATGCAGTGTAGTTTTCTACAACTACTAAACGAGAGTCGGAAGACCGAAGCAATGGCAAGGAAACCTGGGGAACACTTTGGAGTGTAACACACCATCTCTCTCCACCCGATACCCATTTTGTAGGCCTAATGCAGTGTAGCTTTCTACAACTACTAAACGAGAGTCTGAAGACCGAAGCAATGGCAAGGAAACCTGGGGAACACCTTGGAGTGTAACACACCATCTCTCTCCACCCGATACCCATTTTGTAGGCCTAATGCAGTGTAGTTTTCTACAACTACTAAACGAGAGTCGGAAGACCGAAGCAATGGCAAGGAAACCTGGGGAACACCTTGGAGTGTAACACACCATCTCTCTCCACCCGATACCCATTTTGTAGGCCTAATGCAGTGTAGTTTTCTACAACTACTAAATGAGAGTCGGAAGACTGAAGCAATGGCAAGGAAACCTGGGGAACACCTTGGAGTGTAACACACCATCTCTCTCCACCCGATACCCATTTTGTAGGCCTAATGCAGTGTAGTTTTGTACAACTACTAAACGAGAGTCGGAAGACCGAAGCAATGGCAAGGAAACCTGGGGAACACCTTGGAGTGTAACACACCATCTCTCTCCACCCCATACCCAATTTGTAGGCCTAATGCAGCCTACTTTCCGACAACTACTAAACGAGAGCATGAAAATCGAAGCTCAGGAAAGGCAACCTGGGGAACACCTTGGAGTGTTACACACCCTCTCTCTACACCACGGAAGGGCTGATTCTTAGGAAGGAAGGCTGTCGGAAAGAAGCAGGGCGCGTCCGAGGGTGATTATATTCTTATTAGGCATATACTCACCCTCGGACGCGCCCTGCTTCTTTATTTGTAATGAATGTTTATTTGTAATGTGGTTTTGACTTACTCTATTTTTTTGGTAAATAATGATTTTATTATTTTCATTGTTTTGCATCTTCTTGGCAATAATATAAAGAAGACGCGACAGGACAACACTCGGTGGATGCCATATCTGTGTTTTAAATTGAAAAAAACTTTCAGTTAACTACTTGCAGGAGAAAGTTATTGTAGCTGGTGGCTATTTTTAGTACTGTACCAGATTTTTGTTGTATGTGTTTGTTTTTAATGTTAAAATGTCTGCATTTGATATCTCTCCAGTATTTTCTTTTTTATAAGCAAAATACTTATTTTTATATTTTCTGATGTTGGTTCAAGGGGTACACGGGCAGCAGTAGACAGGTCAGTGGAGGCCTAGTGGAAGGAGGGACCGCAGATAGGCTTCGAAGGCCTAACATAATAAATTGGGCTGGCTGTAGGCAATTTAAAATTGGTTCCAGGGGAACACGGGCAGCAGTAGACAGGTCAGTGGAGGCCTAGTGGAAGGAGGGACCGCAGATAGGCTTCGAAGGCCTAACATAATAAATTGGGCTGGCTGTAGGCAATTTAAAATTGGTTCCAGGGGAACACGGGCAGCAGTGGCCTGGTCAGTGTAGTAGTAGTGGAAAGAACGGGCCGCAGACAGGCTTCGAAGGCCTAACATAACAAAAATTGGGCTGTAGGCAATTTAAAATTGGTTCCAGGGGAACACGGGCAGCAGTAGACAGGTCAGTGTAGGCCTAGTGGAAGGAGTGACCGCAGACAGGCTTCGAAGGCCTAACATAAGAAAAATGTCAATACAATGGTATTGACAGTGCCAGGCATTGAAGGATGTCAGCGCATAGACTAAACATTGGTGGAGCTGTGAGAGAAAATTTTGCAAGTGGTAGAGCACTGTTTGAGCTGGGGGGGGGACTGTCTTGTGGCCGGCGGTACAGGCCCAGGGCCCCTCATATTACAACGGTGTGTCTGACGTTGGGTGCGCACCACCACCGCCAGACACTTTATTGTACTATGAGGGACCTAGTGGCAGTGCCGTCGACCAAAAGCGGGCACACCCACCTCCTCAGACAAACAGTACTCTCACGGGTGCTGGCGCCAAGTGGCGATACCACGGCCCCGTGTGGGGACTTTGGCCATTTAGGGAGGTGTTAACATGTCGGATGCTGGACAATCAGGTGCTGCAAATTACGAGATTGGAAAAGTCATTCAGAATAGTCCACAGGCAAGACCTTTACATAGGAAAGCTAGGTGTCAGCCGGGCAAGGTGGGGCAAAAGATTTCGAAATCCAGTTGTGGTTCATTTTAATGAAGGTTAGATCATCTACATTTTGGGTAGCCAGACGAGTCCTTTTTTCTGTTAGTATTGAACCTGCAGCACTGAATACTCTTTCTGATAGGACACTAGCTGCCGGGCAAGCAAGCTCCTGCAATGCATATTCTGCCAATTCTGGCCAGGTGTCTAATTTTGATGCCCAGTAATCAAATGGGAATGACGGTTGAGGGAGAACGTCGATAAGGGATGAAAAATAGTTAGTAACCATACTGGACAAATGTTGTCTCCTGTCACTTTGAATTGATGCTGCAGTACCTGTCCTGTCTGCGGTCATAGCAAAATCACTCCACAACCTGGTCAGAAAACCCCTCTGGCCAACGCCACTTCTGATTTCTGCCCCTCTAACACCTCTGGTCTGCTGGCCCCTGCAGCTCGTGTTAGAACGATCACGGGCGCTGTGTGCAGGGAATGCCAGAAGCAAACGGTCAACAAGAGTTGATTGTTTGGTTGCTAATATTAGTTCCAAGTTCTCATGTGGCATTATATTTTGCAATTTGCCTTTATAGCGAGGATCAAGGAGGCAGGCCAACCAGTAATTGTCATCGTTCATCATTTTTGTTATGCGTGTGTCCCTTTTGAGGATACGTAAGGCATAATCCGCCATGTGGCCAAAGTTCCAGTTCTCAAATCTGTGGTTGTGCTTGGCTGAGGGGCAGTTTCAGGCAAATCCACGTCACTTGTGTCCCTCCAAAAACCAGAACCCGGCCTTGCCGCGCCAACAATTTCCACTGGCGCCGGAAAAGCTTCCTCATTAAAAATATAATCATCCCCATCATCCTCCTCGTCCTCCTCCTCCTGTTCGCCCGCTACCTCGTCCTGTACACTGCCCTGGCCAGACAATGGCTGACTGTCATCAAGGCTTTCCTCTTCCTCAGCTGCAGACGCCTGATCCTTTATGTGCGTCAAACTTTGCATCAGCAGACGCATTAGGGGGATGCTCATGCTTATTATGGCGTTGTCTGCACTAACCAGCCGTGTGCATTCCTCAAAACACTGAAGGACTTGACACATGTCTTGAATCTTCGACCACTGCACACCTGACAACTCCATGTCTGCCATCCTACTGCCTGCCCGTGTATGTGTATCCTCCCACAAAAACATAACAGCCCGCCTCTGTTCTCACAGTCTCTGAAGCATGTGCAGTGTTGAGTTCCATCTTGTTGCAACGTCTATGATTAGGCGATGCTGGGGAAGGTTCAAAGAACGCTGATAGGTCTACATACGGCTGGAGTGTACGGGCGAACGGCGGATATGTGAGCAAAGTCCACGCACTTTGAGGAGCAGGTCGGATAACCCCGGATAACTTTTCAGGAAGCACTGCACCACCAGGTTTAAGGTGTGAGCCAGGCAAGGAATGTGTTTCAGTTGGGAAAGGGAGATGGCAGCCATGAAATTCCTTCCGTTATCACTCACTACCTTGCCTGCCTCAAGATCTACAGTGCCCAGCCACGACTGCGTTTCTTTCTGCAAGAACTCGGACAGAACTTCAGCGGTTTGTCTGTTGTCGCCCAAACACTTCATAGCCAATACAGCCTGCTGACGTTTGCCAGTAGCTGCCCCATAATGGGAGACCTGGTGTGCAACAGTGGCAGCTGCGGATAGAGTGGTTGTGCGACTGCGGTCTGTGGACGAGGTCTCGCTTCTGCAGGAGGACGAGGAGGAGGAGGAGGGGGTGCGAACGGCTACAGCCAACTGTTTCCTAGACCGTGGGCTAGGCAGAACTGTCCCAAACTTGCTGTCCCCTGTGGACCCTGCATCCACCACATTTACCCAGTGTGCCGTGATGGACACGTAACGTCCCTGGCCATGCCTACTGGTCCATGCATCTGTTGTCAGGTGCACCTTTGTGCTCACAGATTGCCTGAGTGCATGGACGATGCGCTCTTTAACATGCTGGTGGAGGGCTGGGATGGCTTTTCTGGAAAAAAGTGTCGACTGGGTAGCTCGTAGCGTGGTACAGCGTAGTCCATCAGGGCTTTGAAAGCTTCGCTTCCAACTAACCGGTAGGGCATCATCTCTAACGAGATTAGTCTAGCTATGTGGGCGTTCAAACCCTGTGTACGCGGATGCGAGGCTAAGTACTTCCTTTTTCTAACCATAGTCTCATGTAGGGTGAGCTGGACTGGAGAGCTGGAGATCGTGGAACTAGCGGGGGTGCCGGTGGACATGGCAGACTGAGAGACGGTGGGAGATGGTATTGTTGCCGCCGGTGCCCTAGATGCAGTGTTTCCTACTACGAAACTGGTGATTCCCTGACCCTGACTGCTTTGGCCTGGCAAAGAAACCTGCACAGATACTGCAGGTGGTGCAGAAAATAGTGGCCCTACACTGCCGGAAGGGATGTTGCGTTCATGACTAGCTTCATTGGCCGAGGGTGCTACAACCTTAAGGGACGTTTGGTAGTTAGTCCAAGCTTGCAAATGCATGGTGGTTAAATGTCTATGCATGCAACTTGTATTGAGACTTTTCAGATTCTGCCCTCTGCTTAAGGCAGTTGAACATTTTTGACAGATGACTTTGCGCTGATCAATTGGATGTTGTTTAAAAAAATGCCAGACTGCACTCTTTCTAGCATCGGATACCTTTTCAGGCATTGCAGACTGAGCTTTAACCGGATGGCCACGCTGTCCTCCAACAGGTTTTGACTTTGCCACGCGTTTTGGGCAAGATACGGGCCCGGCAGATGGAACCTGTTGCGATGTTGATGCCTGCTGTGGCCCCTCCTCCTCCGCTTCAGAACTGCTGCCGCCTGCACCCTGTTCCCCCAATGGCTGCCAATCGGGGTCAAGAACTGGGTCATCTATTACCTCTTCTTGTAGCTCGTGTGCAACTTCGTCTGTGTCACCGTGTCGGTCGGTGGTATAGCGTTCGTGATGGGGCAACATAGTCTCATCAGGGTCTGATTCTTGATCAGCACCCTGCGAAGGCAATGTTGTGGTCTGAGTCAAAGGACCAGCATAGTAGTCTGGCTGTGGCTGTGCATCAGTGCACTCCATATCAGATTCAACTTGTAATGGGCATGGACTGTTAACTGCTTCACTTTCTAAGCCAGGGACGGTATGTGTAAAGAGCTCCGTGGAGTAACCCGTTGTGTCGCCTGCTGCATTCTTCTCTGTTGTTGTTTTTGCTGAAGAGGACAAGGAAGCGACTTGTCCCTGACCGTGAACATCCACTAACGACGCGCTGCTTTTACTTTTACCAGTTTCACAAGAGGAGGCAAAAGAGCTAGAGGCTGAGTCAGCAAGATAAGCCAAAACTTGCTCTTGCTGCTCCGGCTTTAAAAGCGGTTTTCCTACTCCCAGAAAAGGGAGCGTTCAAGGCCTTGTGTAGCCAGACGACGAACCTGGCTCCACAGCTCCAGACTTAGGTGCAATATTTTTTTTCCCACGACCACCTGATGCTCCACCACTACCACTACCCTCATTACCAGCTGACAATGAACGCCCACGGCCACGACCTCTTCCACCAGACTATCTCATTGTTTTAAAAATGTTACCAAACTAGCGGTATTTGTTGCTGTCACACAACTTACACGGTGAGCTATAACTTCAGTATGATTTAGCTACCCCTTTACAGGTGGGTGAGACCACAACGAAAATCAGGCACAATGTTACACACTCTGTTGTTGGTGGCAACAAATGAGAGAGATGCCACACATGCAGGACTGTCACTGAAGCGCAAATGTAAATATTAATCTCCCACTGATTTGTTGTTTTTTTTTTAAAAGGGAGACTTTAGAGAAAAAAAATAATAAAAAAAAATGATTTTTTAAGGAAGAATTTATAAACCAAATAAAATGAAATGATTGTTTCAGGGAGAATTTAGAAAACAAATTAAAAAAAATAGGCTTTCTATGGCCCACTGAGTGAGAGAGGACGCACACAGGACTCAGGAGTGGCACACAAGCCCAGAGGCCAATATTTATCTCCCACTGATTGATTTAGTGATTTTTTCAGGTAGATTTTGGAACCCAAATCAAGCAAAAAAATAAATAGGCTTTCTATGGCCCACAATTGGAGAGAGAGAGAGAGATGGCACACCCAGGAGTCAAGACTGGCACACAAGCAGAAAGGGCAATATTAATCTCCCACTGATTTGATTTTTTTTTTTTTCAGGGAGACTTTAGAAAAAAAAAATACAAAAAAATGAATTTTTCAGGAAGAATTTAGAAACAAAATAAAATAAAATGATTGTTTCAGGGAGAATTTAGAAAACAAATTAAAAAAAATAGGCTTTGTAGGGCCCACTGAGTGAGAGAGGACGCACACAGGAGTCAGGAGTGGCACACAAGCCCAGAGGCCAATATTTATCTCCCACTGACTGATTTAGTGATTTTTTCAGGTAGATTTTGGAACCCAAATCAAGCAAAAAAATTAATAGGCTTTCTATGGCCCACAATTGGAGAGAGAGAGATGGCACACCCAGGAGTCAAGACTGGCACACAAGCAGAAAGGGCAATATTAATCTCCCACTGATTTGATTTTTTTTTTTTTTCAGGGAGACTTTAGAAAAAAAAAATACAAAAAAAATGATTTTTTCAGGAATAATTTAGAAACCAAATAAAATAAAATGATTTTTTCAGGGAGAATTTAGAAAACAAATAAAACAAAAAATATGCTTTCTAGGGCCCACTGAGTGAGAGATGACGCACACAGGAGTCAGGAGTGGCACACAAGCCCAGAGGCCAATATTTATCTCCCACTGATTTAGTGATTTTTTCAGGTAGATTTTGGAACCCAAATCAAGCAAAAAAGTAAATAGGCTTTCTATGGCCCACAATTGGAGAGAGAGAGAGAGATGGCACACCCAGGAGTCAAGACTGGCACACAAGCAGAAAGGGCAATATTAATCTCCCACTAATTTGATTTTTTTTTTTCAGGGAGACTTTAGAAAAAAAAAATACAAAAAAATGAATTTTTCAGGAAGAATTTAGAAACAAAATAAAATAAAATGATTGTTTCAGGGAGATTTTAGAAAACAAATTAAAAAAAATAGGCTTTGTAGGGCCCACTGAGTGAGAGAGGACGCACACAGGAGTCAGGAGTGGCACACAAGCCCAGAGGCCAATATTTATCTCCCACTGATTGATTTAGTGATTTTTTCAGGTAGATTTTGGAACCCAAATCAAGCAAAAAAATTAATAGGCTTTCTATGGCCCACAATTGGAGAGAGAGAGATGGTACACCCAGGAGTCAAGACTGGCACACAAGCAGAAAGGGCAATATTAATCTCCCACTGATTTGATTTTTTTTTTTTTTCAGGGAGACTTTAGAAAAAAAAATACAAAAAAATGAATTTTGCAGGAAGAATTTAGAAACAAAATAAAATAAAATGATTGTTTCAGGGAGAATTTAGAAAACAAATAAAAAAAAAATAGGCTTTGTAGGGCCCACTGAGTGAGAGAGGACGCACACAGGAATCAGGAGTGGCACACAAGCCCAGAGGCCAATATTTATCTCCCACTGATTGATTTAGTGATTTTTTCAGGTAGATTTTGGAACCCAAATCAAGCAAAAAAATTAATAGGCTTTCTATGGCCCACAATTGGAGAGAGAGAGATGGCACACCCAGGAGTCAAGACTGGCACACAAGCAGAAAGGGCAATATTAATCTCCCACTGATTTGATTTTTTTTTTTTTTTCAGGGAGACTTTAGAAAAAAAAAATACAAAAAAATGAATTTTTCAGGAAGAATTTAGAAACAAAATAAAATAAAATGATTGTTTCAGGGAGAATTTAGAAAACAAATAAAAAAAAAAATAGGCTTTGTAGGGCCCACTGAGTGAGAGAGGACGCACACAGGAGTCAGGAGTGGCACACAAGCCCAGAGGCCAATATTTATCTCCCACTGATTGATTTAGTGATTTTTTCAGGTAGATTTTGGAACCCAAATCAAGCAAAAAAATTAATAGGCTTTCTATGGCCCACAATTGGAGAGAGAGAGATGGCACACCCAGGAGTCAAGACTGGCACACAAGCAGAAAGGGCAATATTAATCTCCCACTGATTTGATTTTTTTTTTTTTTTCAGGGAGACTTTAGAAAAAAAAAAATACAAAAAAAAATAATTTTTTCAGGAATAATTTAGAAACCAAATAAAATAAAATGATTTTTTCAGGGAGAATTTAGAACCCAAATCAACCAAAAAAATAAATAGGCTTTCTATGGCCCACTATTTGTGAGAGAGATGGCACGCTCAGGACTGGCACACAAGCCCAGAGGCCAATATTAATCTCCCACTTTTTTTTTTTTTCCAGGGAAAATTTATAAACCCAATAAAAAAAATAATAAATAGGCTTTCTATGGCCCACTATCTGAGAGAGAGAGATGGCACGCTTAGGACTGGCACACAAGCCCAAAGGCCAATATTAATCTCCCACTGATTGATTTATTGATTTTTTCAGGTAGAATTTAGAACCCAAATCAACCAAAAAAATAAATAGGCTTTCTATGGCCCACTATTTGTGAGAGAGATGGCACGCTCAGGACTGGCACACAAGCCCAGAGGCCAATATTAATCTCCCACTTTTTTTTTTTTTCCAGGGAAAATTTATAAACCCAATAAAAAAAATAATAAATAGGCTTTCTATGGCCCACTATCTGAGAGAGAGAGATGGCACGCTTAGGACTGGCACACAAGCCCAAAGGCCAATATTAATCTCCCACTGATTGATTTATTGATTTTTTCAGGTAGAATTTAGAACCCAGATCAAGCAAAAAAATTAATAGGCTTTCTATGGCCCACTGAGTGAGAGATGGCACACACAGGAGTCAGGAGTGGCACACAAGCCCTGAGGCCAATATTTTTCTCCCACTGATTGATGTTGTGATTTTTTCAGGTAGATTTTGGAACCCAAATCAAGCAAAAAAATAAATAGGCTTTCTATGGCCCACTGAGTGAGAGATGTTACACACAGGAGTAAGGAGTGGCACACAAGCCCTGAGGCCAATATTTTTCTCCCACTGATTGATGTAGTGATTTTTTCAGGTAGATTTTAGAACCCAAATCAAGCAAAAAAATAAATAGGCTTTCTATGGCCCACTGAGTGAGAGATGACACAGACAGGGATGGCACTCTAGCAGAAATGCCAATCTTAATCTCCCACAAAAAAAAAAAAAAAGGAACTGTCCTTCAATTACTATCTCCCTGCAGTAATCTCAGCCAGGTATGGCAGGCAGCAATAAGGAGTGGACTGATGCACAAATTAAATAAAAAGTGTGGACAAAGAAACAAGATAGCTGTGCAGAAAGGAAGGAACAAGAGGATTTGTGCTTTGAAAAAAGCAGTTAGTTTGCACAGCGGCGTACACACAGCAATGCAGCTATCAGGGAGCCTTCTAGGGCAGCCCAATGAGCTACAGCGCTGAGGAAAAAAAAAAATGTAGCTTCCACTGTCCCTGCACACCGAAGGTGGTGTTGGGCTGTGGAAATCGCTACAGCACAAGCGGTTTGGTGGTTAATGGACCCTGCCTAACGCTATCCCTGCTTCTGACGAAGCGGCAGCAACCTCTCCCTAAGCTCAGATCAGCAGCAGTAACATGGCGGTCGGTGGGAACGCCCCTTTATAGCCCCTGTGACGCCGCGGACAGCAAGCCAATCACTGCAATGCCCTTCTCTAAGATGGTGGGGACCAGGACCTATGTCATCACGCTGCCCACACTCTGCGTTTACCTTCATTGGCTGAGAAATCCCGCTTTTCGCGTCATTGAAACGCGACTTTGGCGCGAAAGTCGCGTACCGCATGGCCGACCCCGCACAGGGGTCGGATCGGGTTTCATGAAACCCGACTTTGCCAAAAGTCGGCGACTTTTGAAAATGAACGACCCGTTTCGCTCAACCCTAGTCATCGGTCATCATTTTGATAATGCGGGAGTCCCTTTTTAGGATACGCAAGGCATACTCAGACTTGTGGGCCAATGTTCCAGGTGTCAATTCACTGCTTGTGCTGGGTTGAGGAGCACTTTCTTGCAAATCATCATCACTTGTGTCCCGCAAAAACCCTGTACCTGAACTTGCAACGCCACCAGTTTCTATTGCCCACTGTGAAGCTTCCTCCTCCCATAAATATTCATCCTCATCATCCTCCTCCTCTTTGTCCGCCAATGGTACGGGACGTTTGGTAGTTAGTTCAGGCTTGCAAGTGCATGCTGGTTAAATGTCTAAGCATGCACGTTGTATTTAAATTTTGAAGATTCTTCCCTCTGCTGAAAGTCTTTGAGCATTTCTTACAGATAACTTTTGACTGATCATTCGGATCTTGGATAAAAGATTGCCACACTGCACTCTTCCTACTATGGAATACCTTTTCAGTCATTGCACGCTGTGCTACTTTCACCGGTTGGCCACGCTGTCCTAAAACTGTTTTTTGTTTTTGACAAATGTTTTTGGCCTGATACGAGCCTGCCAGATGACAGCTGTTGTGATGTAAATGGCTGCTGTGGATCATCCTCCGCTTCTGAGCTACGGGCAGCAGCACCCTCTTCCCCCAATGGCCAACAACTGGGTCATCTATCACCTCCTTTTCAATGTCATGTGCACCTTCCTCTGTGTCACCATGTAAGGTGCTATAGAGTTTGGGACGGGGCACCATAGTCTCATCAGGGTCAGATTCTGGCTCAGTACACTGCGAGGGCAATGTAGTGATCTGAGTCAATGGAACAGCATTATAATCTAGCTGTGGCTGTGCATCAGTGCACTCCATGTCCGATTCATCTTGTAATGGGCAGTTAACAATTTCCCGTTCTAACCCAGGCACGGTATGTGTAAAGAGCTCCATGGAGTAACCTGCAGTGTCGCCTGACGCATCCTTCACTTTTGGTTTGGGTGAAGGACACAAGTAAACGTTTTGTTCCTGACCGGGAGCATCCACTAACGACTCGCTGCTTTTATATTTGGAACTGTCTGAAGAGGAGGCGAAAGAGCTAGAGGCTGAGTCAGCAAGGAAAGCCAAAACTTTTTCCTGCTGCTCCGGCTTTAAAAGCCGTTTTCCTACTCCCAGATAAGGGAGCCTTCAGGGCCTTGTGTAGCCAGACAATGACGCTGGCTCAACACCTCCAGCCTTAGGTGCTATTGTGCTTTTGCCACTACCACCAGATGCACCACCACCACCATTAGTACCAGCTTGCAACCACCGCCCACAGCCTCTTCCACCTGACTTCCTCATTTTTGGGAAAATCTAACCAAAATAACAACCGTTATATGGTACTGTAAAACAAGGTTGAAGGTGTATATAAATGTGTTGAGATTTTAAATCTCCCTTTTTTTTTTGGGAGACTGAACAAAAAATCAGGCCCTGTGCAAAAAACAACACAATGTAAGTGGCTGAAAGTGGCTGCCTGATATACGACAAACTAACAGGACAGAAGTATATCCGCTTTGTGAGAATTTTAATCTCACTTTTTTGGGGGGAGACTGAACCAAAACTCAGGCCCAGTGTATAAGCAACACAATGTAAGTGGCAGAAAGTGGCTGGAAGATACATGAAAAAATACAAGGACTGTAGTACAATTTCAATAGTGAAGTATATCGTGGCACAGCTGTGTCGGTGCTCAAGATAGGTTTCCCACACCAGTTATCTTATAGTAAGTAAATAACTTGGCACTCAACTTTGTGGATGGTGATAATAAAGAAAAAAAAAATTTTATTACTTGAATAGCAGCCCAGCATAAACGTTTTGGTCAAACATTTAGACCTTCTTCAGTAAACCAACTGCTAGTGTAATGGTGAGTATGGGGCACTGCTAGATATAGATAGGGTCCTATGGTGTGGTTTCCGCTGGACCTCTAAGGTGAAAGCAAATATCCGGGTAAGTGGAACGTGTACGTGTTTTTGTTCCAGATAGGCTTGTAGGATAACTAGCTAGTATGAATCACTTGGACTAAAAGAGGTGCTGGAAATATACCATAAGTACAGGATATAAGGTAGTGTCCAATATAATAGCATAGAACAATATGATCCTGACCATAGAAGAGGTTGGATAAAGTATATGTGGGGGCCCCACACGAGACAGGGCATTCAACCAGCGGCGGACACCGCGTTGATGTACACCACCTGCCCATCTTACACCGGAGCGGACCTTTAGGGCACCTTCCTTTTGAAATTTCTCTGAGAAGCCCTGTGCGATAGATTACCTACCATCTCTCCGGCACCTCATGCCAACATATACTTTATCCAACCTCTTCTACGGTCAGGATTAGGGTTGAGCGACCTTCACTTTTATAGGATCGGGTCGGGTTTCACGAAACCCGACTTTTGGAAAAGTCGGGTCGAGTGAAATCGGCCGATCCTATAAAAAAGTCGGGGTCGGGGTCGGCCGAAACTCGAAACCCAATGCAGTGCATTGGGTTTCCATGGTTCCCAGGGTCTGAAGGAGCGGAAACTCTCCTTCAGGCCCTGGGATCCATATTTAAGTGTAAAATATAGAATTAAAATAAAAAATATCCTTATACTTACCCTCTGACGCGCCCTGGTACTAACCGGGAACCTTCCTTCCTTAGAATCAGCCTTCCAGGACCTTCGGTGACGTCACGGGTGACGTCGCGGCTTGTGATTGGCCGCGCGGCCGCCCATGTGACCGCTCGCGCGGCCAATCACAAGCCGCGACGTCACCCGCGACGTCACCGAAGGTCCTGGAAGGGCTGATTCTTAGGAAGGAAGGCTGTCGGAAGGAAGCAGGGCGCTTCCGAGGGTGAGTATATTCCTATTAGGTATATACTCACCCTCGGAAGCGCCCTGCTTCCTTCCGACAGCCTTCCTTCCTAAGAATCAGCCCTTCCAGGACATTCGGTGACGTCGCGGGTGACGTCGCGGCTTGTGATTGGCCGCGCGAGCGGTCACATGGGCGGCCGCGCGGCCAATCACAAGCCGCGACGTCACCGCGACGTCACGGCAAGGTCCTAGAAGCGCGGATTCGAAGGAGGAAGGCTGCCGGTTAGTACCAGGGCGCGTCAGAGGGTAAGTATTGCAATATTTTTTATTTTAATTCTATATTTTACACTTTAATCTGAATTCCGATACCAATTCCCGATATCTTAAACATATCGGGAATCGGGATCGGAATTCCGATTCCAGATTCAAAAGATCGCCGACTTCATGGCCGACCCCACACAGGGGTCGGGTCGGGTTTCATGAAACCCGACCTTGCCAAAAGTCGGCGACTTTTGAACAATTTCGACCCGTTTCGCTCAACCCTAGTCAGGATCATATTGTTCTATGCTATTATATTGGACACTACCTTATATCCTGTACTTATGGTATATTTCCAGCACCTCTTTTAGTCCAAGTGATTCATACTAGCTAGTTATCCTACAAGCCTATCTGGAACGAAAACACGTACACGTTCCACTTACCCAGATATTTGCTTTCACCTTAGAGGTCCAGCGGAAACCACACCATAGGACACTATCTATATCTAGCAGTGCCCCATACTCACCATTACACTAGCAGTCGGTTTACTGAAGGTCTAAATGCTTGACTGAAACGTTTATGCTGGGCTGCTATTCAAGTAATAAAAATTTTTTTTTTCTTTATTATCACCATCCACAAAGTTGAGTGCCAAGTTATTTACTTACTGTAGTACA
Organism: Ranitomeya imitator; assembly: GCF_032444005.1. Lineage (NCBI taxonomy): Eukaryota > Metazoa > Chordata > Amphibia > Anura > Dendrobatidae > Ranitomeya > Ranitomeya imitator. Next base: position 920,232,856 of record NC_091282.1, on the reverse strand, counting down.
ATTTCAATCTCCCTACAATGATCTCAGGAAAAGTATGGCAGCAATAAAAAGGACTGCTGCACACAAAAGTGTGGACAAATAAACAAGATAACTGTGCAGAAAGGAGCAACAGGATTTTTGCTTTAAAAAAAAGCAGTTGGTTTTCACAGCGGTGTGCAAACAGCAATGCAGCTATCAGGGATCCTTATAAGGCAGCCTAATAAGCTACAGAGCTGATGCACAAAAATATAGCCTCCACTGTCCCTGCAAACAAATGGTGGTGTTGGACAGTGGAAATCACTACAGCACAAGCAGTTTTGGGGCTTAATCTTCCCTCCCTAACTATATCCCTTCTTCTGATGAAGCTGAGGCAACCTCTCCCTATGCTACGATCGGCAGAAGTAAGATGGCGGTCGGCGTGCACGCCCCTTTATAGCCCCTGTGACGCTGCAGAAAGCAAGCCAATCACTGTTATGCCCTTCTCTAAGATGGTGGGGACCAAGACCTATGTCATCACGCTGCCCACACTCTGCATCCTCCTTCATTGGCTGAAAAATGGCGCTGAAAGCGTCATACAAAACGCGACTTTGGCGCAAAGATCGCCGACCTCATGGCCGATCCCACACTAGGATCGGGTCGGGTTTCATGAAACCCGACTTTGCCGAAAGTCGGCGATTTTTGAATTTGTCCGATCCATTTCCCTCAACCCTAACTACGAGGGTATCATGAAATTGTCCGAGGCTTTGACAGTGTACCCCTATTTCTGCTGTACCTGGTGTGTGTCTCCCTCACCTTTCCTCCTTGGCTGGGCATGAAAGCTTGCCACCTGCATCTAACTTTGTTTGATGGGAATTTTTTCAACATATTTTCTACAACAGCTTTCTGGTATAGCACCAATTTAGTAGGCCTCTCCATCTCAGGAAGGAGAGATGCAAGGTTCTGAAGCGCCCCCATTAAAGCAGTGGGTTACTCGGAGTGGGCACTTTGGTTCTCAAGGGGGATGTCACAGTGGCTGACCCGGTCCATGGCCCTAAGGGCGTCCGTTCATAAAAGGGTTAAAGGTCTTTAAAGGGGAAATGTTCGTGATGCCACTTGTAGTATTCGGTAAGGGTGACCGATGCTGCTTAGGGGTCTGCTGGGGTGATGTTATGGCAGCTAGATGGTATACCTTCCCACAGGTGAAGTATATCCCCAGGGCTTCCCGAAGTGTAGATGATGGATGGTGTGAGGCGCAGTGAAGAACGAGGACACAAGGGTGCAGTCTCTTTACCTTTTTACTGAAGGCTTCAGCATCCTCAGTCCAGAGCACCAGACCACAGGGCAGGCAGAGTCCAGCCAGTCTGAAGGCAAATCCAGAGTCCCCTTATCCAGGTGGAAATCAGTAGCCTTCCTCTAGCGCCTGAGTGTTGTAGTCCCTCCCTGCTGAGCTTCTCGGTAAGGTCCTCACAACTATTGTAGATGTTAAGTCTCTTTCTCTCTGTCCCCATGATGGATAGGATAGGACAAACCCGTATGACTGATGGTCTGAGGCTTTTTACAGGGACCCTATGATGTACCAGCCCCCACAAGTTGCCATCATGCCTCCTGGGTATAAGATCAGGCAGCCAACGTGAAATAACTGTCCTGCCAGTCTCTGAAGTTAAGCATAGAGATCCTTACTCCCTCGTTGTTCTGGCTACCGGAATCCCGCACCTCAGAAAGGAGGCACCCTTTTACAGGGCAGAACTCCTTCTGGTTTCCTCTCCTTTTGCTATGACTTTGTTTCTCACTCACTACAAGACAATTCCCTTCTGATGTCTCTTTCTTAGGATGCTGCCGCATGTGGGGCAGGCACAGCTCCGTGAACCCTCGTCCTCCGCAGACCTCAGTCTGCTTCTGGCTCCCTCTCTCTCCAGCCAGCTTCTCCTTTCCTCCTATCCAGACTACCAGTTTTACCTAGTTGTGATAGAAGCATGGCTCCCCCTGGCGGCCTGGAGTGTGAAGTGTGTTGTGTGGTTTGTGATACCTGGTAGGGTGATCTCCTTTATTGCCTTCAGACGTAACACCACTCCTCATGCTGGAAGAGCGACATTACTGCAATGACCAGGACCCTGGGGCGCTGCACCCCCCCATTAAATCCAGTACTCCTGGACTGGGAAAAGGAAAACAACAATACATTAGCAAAAGACATGCAAAAATTTGGAAAAGCTATACAACAAATTAATTTAACTGTGCTTCCCTTTATGGGAGGTGAGGATACTTGAACATTACAAACAAGAACATATTTACATTGCGCGCGCAACTTTTTTCAGGCAAGTTGAAAACAAATACTATCTACGAAACACAATTACCCATACATGTATACTATCTACTTAGTGCAAGTACCCTCTAAGGGTATACTATAAAACCTCAAAGTGCAAATCAACATTTTCTTTATTCTTCTACACATGCAGGACTGTTATGATCCGGTGACCTTGGAGCAGCATGAAAACTTTCCCTGGAGTAGGTGGTAACTATACAAACCGCAAACTCTGATCTTAACACCGCAACTAGAAGTAGCAGTGGGGTGTGCCTAACAAAACCTAGACACCTCGACACAGCCGGAGGACTAAATACCCCTATAGATGGAAATAGGAATACTATTGCCTCAGAGCAGAACCCCAAAGAATAGGCAGCCCCCCACAAATAATGACTGTGAGTAGTAGAGGAAAACACACACGCAGGCAGGAAACAGGATTTAGCAAATGAGGCCACACTAGCTAAATAGGAAAGAATAGGACAGGATACTAAGCGGTCAGTATTAAAAATCCTTCCAAAAAAATCCACAGCAGAATATACAAAAACTCCACCATCTAACTAAAGATGTGGAGTGTATATCTGCAACTCCAGAGAATCCAACAAGACAGAGAAAACACTGACACAGTCTAAGCTGGACAAGAGAAAAACAAATGAATAGCACAGAATACAAGCACACTGCATGTGTGCCACAGAAAAAGAAACAGACACTTATCTTTTGCTGAATTGGCAGCTAAGCAGGAGAAGCCAGAAAGTGATCCAACACTTCACAAGAAACATTGACAACTGGCAAGGACTAATGAGTCCTGCAAACCTAAATACCCCAGTCAGATTTGCAATCAGCAGATACACCTGTCCAGAACTGCAGGCCAGGGACAACAGCATCACCACCTACAGCCACCGGAGGGAACCCAAAAGCAGAATTCACAACAGTACCCCCCCCCTTGAGGAGGGGTCACCGAACCCTCACCAGAGCCCCTAGGCCGATCAGGATGAGCCAGATGAAAGGCACGAACCAAATCAGCGGCATGGACATCAGAGGCAAAAACCCAAGAATTATCCTCCTGGCCATAACCCTTCCATTTGACAAGGTACTGAAGCTTCCACCTCGAAATACGGAATCCAAAATCTTCTCAACAACATATTCCAACTTTCCATCAACCAACACAGGGGCCGGAGGATCAACAGAGGGAACAACGGGCTCCACATGTTTCCGCAATAAAGATCTATAGAAGACATTATGGATAGCAAAAGAGGCCGGAAGCGCCAATCGAAAAGACACCGGATTAATAATCTCAGAAATCTTATAAGGCATAAACTTAGGGGAAGAAACCTTCATAGGAACATGATGGGAAGGCAACCAGACCAGATCTCCAACCCGAAGCCGGGAACCAACACACCGACGACGGTTAGCAAAATGTTGAGCCTCCTCCTGAGACAACACCAAATTGTCCACCACATGAGCCCAAATCTGCTGCAACCTGTCAACCACAGAATCCACACCAGGACAGTCAGAAGGCTCAACCTGCCCAGAAGAAAAACTAGGATGAAAACCAAAATTACAAAAGAAAGGCGAAACCAAAGTAGCCGAGCTGGCCCGATTATTAAGGGCGAACTCAGCCAAAGGCAAGAAGGACACCCAATCATCCTGATCAGCAGAAACAAAGCATCTCAGATATGTCTCCAAAGTTTGATTAGTTCGCTCGGTCTGGCCATTTGTCTGAGGATGAAATGCAGAAGAAAAAGACAAATCAATGCCCAGCTTAGCACAAAAGGCCCGCCAAAACCTCAAAACAAACTGGGAACCTCTGTCGGACACAATATTTTCCGGAATACCATGCAAACGAACCACATGCTGAAAAAACAACGGAACCAAATCAGAAGAAGAAGGCAATTTAGGCAAAGGCACCAAATGAACCATCTTAGAGAACCGGTCACAAACAACCCAGATAACAGACATCTTGTGGGAGACCGGAAGATCAGAAATAAAATCCATCAAAATATGCGTCCAGGGCCTCTCAGGGACTGGCAATGACAAAAGCAACCCACTAGCACGGGAACAACAAGGCTTGGCCCGCGCACAAGTCCCACAGGACTGCACAAAAGAACGCACATCACGCGACAAAGAAGGCCACCAAAAGGACCTACCAACCATGTCTCTGGTACCAAAAATGCCAGGATGACCAGCCAACACGGAACAGTGAACCTCAGAAATCACTCTACTAGTCTATCTGTCAGGAACAAACAGCTTCCCCACAGGACAGCGGTCAGGTTTGTCAGCCTGAAACTCCTGAAGAACCCGTCATAAATCAGGGGAAATGGCAGAAAGGACCACCCCTTCTTTCAGAATACCGACCGGTTCTAAGACCTCAGGAGAATCAGGCAAAAAACTCCTAGAGAGGGCATCAGCCTTAATATTCTTAGAACCTGGAAGGTACGAGAACACAAAATCAAAACGGGAAAAAAACAAAGCCCATCGAGCCTGTTTAGGATTCAGCCGTTTGGCAGACTCGAGGTAAATCAGATTCTTATGATCGGTCAAGACCACAATACGGTGCTTAGCTCCCTCAAGCCAATGTCGCCACTCCTCAAACGCCCACTTCATAGCCAACAACTCCCGATTGCTGACATCATAATTGCATTCAGCAGGCAAAAATTTACAAGAAAAGAAGGCACACGGTTTCATTAAGGAACCAACAGGATCCCTCTGAGACAAAACGGCCCCTGCCCCAATCTCAGAAGCGTCAACCTCAACCTGAAACGGAAGAGAAACATCCAGTTGGCGCAACACCGGAGCAGAAGTAAATCGACGTTTAAGCTCCTGAAAGGCAGAGACAGTCGCAGAGGACCAATTCGCCACATCAGTGCCTTTCTTCGTCAAATCGGTCAAGGGTTTAACCACGCTGGAAAAATTAGCAATGAAACGGCGATAAAAATTTGCAAAATCCAAAAATTTCTGAAGACTCTTCAAGGATGTGGGCTGAATCCAATCATGAATGGCCTGAACCTTAACCGGATCCATCTCTATAGACGAGGGAGAAAAAATGAAGCCCAAAAAAGAAACCTTCTGCACCCCAAAGAGACACTTAGACCCTTTCACAAACAAAGCATTGTCACGAAGGATCTGAAATACCATCCTGTCCTGTTGCACATGAGACTCCCAATCATCGGAAAAAATCAAAATATCGTCCAAATAAACAATCAAGAATTTATCAAGATAAGTCCGGAAGATATCATGCATGAAGGTCTGAAAAACAGATGGAGCATTAGAGAGTTCGAATGGCATCACAAGGTATTCAAAATGGCCTTCGGGCATGTTAAACGTAGTTTTCCATTCATCACCCTGCTTAATACGAACAAGATTATATGCCCCCCGAAGGTCAATCTTCGTAAACCAACTAGCTCCCTTATTCCTAGCAAACAAATCGGAAAGCAACGGTAAAGGGTATTGAAACTTGACCGTGATCTTATTCAAGAGGCGATAATCAATACAGGGTATCAAGGAACCATCTTTTTTAGCAACAAAAAAGAACCCCGCTCCCAACGGTGAAGAAGATGGTCGAATATGCCCTTTCTCCAAAGACTCCTTAATATAGCTCCTTATGGCGGTATGTTCAGGCACAGACAGGTTGAAAAGTTGACCCTTAGGAAACTTACTGCCTGGAATTAAGTCAATAGCACAATCGCAATCTCTGTGCGGTGGAAGGAAACTGGACTTGGGCTCATCGAATACATCCTGAAAATCAGACAAAAACTCTGGAATTTCAGAAGAGGAAGAAGAGGATATTGACATCAAAGGAAAATCATTATGAACCCCCTGACAACCCCAACTAGTCACAGACATGGACTTCCAATCCAACACAGGATTATGTACCTGCAACCACGGAAAACCCAGCACGATAGCTGTTGTGAATTTTGCTTTTGGGCTCCCTCCGGTGGTTGTAGAGGGTAATGCAGTTGTGCCTGGACTGCAGGATTGGACAGGTGTATCTGCTAATTGCAAGGCTGACTGGGGTATTTAGCTTTGCAGGACTCTTTAGTCCCTGCCAGTTGTCAATGTTTCTTGTGAAGTGTTGGATCACTTTCTGGCTTCTCCTGCTCGCTGCCAATTTCAGCAAAGATAAGTGTTTGGTTTTTGTTTCTGTGGCACACTGCCGGTGTGCTTGTTTCAGTTTCATTCCTGCTCTGATTGTAGGATTCACTGGAGTTGCAGATATACTCTCCTGCATCTTTTAGTAGATGAAGGAAGTTTTTGTATATTCTGCAGTGGATGTTTTGAAGGGTTTTATACTGACCGCACAGTACTCTGTCCTATCCTGTCCTATCTCGCTAGAGTGGCCAACTGTGCTTATCCTGTTTTTCTGCCTGTGTATGTTTTTTCCTCTCCGACTCACCGCCAATATTTGTGGGGGGCTGTCTATCCTTTGGGGATTTTCTCTGAGGCAAGATAGTATTCCTATTTCCATCTTTAGGGGTATTTAAATATCCAAAGATAGAAACAGAGCGGAAGCTTTGTGCCAATAAAAACACTGAATTTTATTAATAATACATTAAAAATTCTAATAAAGTCCAATAACAATCAGTGGAGATACAAATACAGAATATACTGTCTGCTAAGGAAAATATATACACAATACCTAACAAAAATTCAAGTGATCCCAAATATTAGCTGGCAAGGCTCAGTAGAGTACAGAGAGGCATGAATAATAGTCAGTAATATATTCAAAAGGACTATGAATATATCATAATAAAAAATAACATAGTAACATAGTAACATAGTTAGTAAGGCCGAAAAAAGACATTTGTCCATCCAGTTCAGCCTATATTGCATCATAATAAATCCTCAGATCTACGTCCTTCTACAGAACCTAATAATTGTATGATACAATATTGTTCTGCTCCAGGAAGACATCCAGGCCTCTCTTGAACCCCTCGACTGAGTTCGCCATCACCACCTCCTCAGGCAAGCAATTCCAGATTCTCACTGCCCTAACAGTAAAGAATCCTCTTCTATGTTGGTGGAAAAACCTTCTCTCCTCCAGACGCAAAGAATGCCCCCTTGTGCCCGTCACCTTCCTTGGTATAAACAGATCCTCAGCGAGATATTTGTATTGTCCCCTTATATACTTATACATGGTTATTAGATCGCCCCTCAGTCGTCTTTTTTCTAGACTAAATAATCCTAATTTCGCTAATCTATCTGGGTATTGTAGTTCTCCCATCCCCTTTATTAATTTTGTTGCCCTCCTTTGTACTCTCTCTAGTTCCATTATATCCTTTATGAGCACCGGTGCCCAAAACTGGACACAGTACTCCATGTGCGGTCTAACTAGGGATTTGTACAGAGGCAGTATAATGCTCTCATCATGTGTATCCAGACCTCTTTTAATGCACCCCATGATCCTGTTTGCCTTGGCAGCTGCTGCCTGGCACTGGCTGCTCCAGGTAAGTTTATCATTAACTATGATCCCCAAGTCCTTCTCCCTGTCAGATTTACCCAGTGGTTTCCCATTTAGTGTGTAATGGTGATATTGATTCCTTCTTCCCATGTGTATAACCTTACATTTATCATTGTTAAACCTCATCTGCCACCTTTCAGCCCAAGTTTCCAACTTATCCAGATCCATCTGTAGCAGAATACTATCTTCTCTTGTATTAACTGCTTTACATAGTTTTGTATCATCTGCAAATATCGATATTTTACTGTGTAAACCTTCTACCAGATCATTAATGAATATGTTGAAGAGAACAGGTCCCAATACCGACCCCTGCGGAACCCCACTGGTCACAGCGACCCAGTTAGAGACTATACCATTTATAACCACCCTCTGCTTTCTATCACTAAGCCAGTTACTAACCCATTTACACACATTTTCCCCCAGACCAAGCATTCTCATTTTGTGTACCAACCTCTTGTGCGGCACGGTATCAAACGCTTTGGAAAAATCGAGATATACCACGTCCAATGACTCACCGTGGTCCAGCCTATAGCTTACCTCTTCATAAAAACTGATTAGATTGGTTTGACAGGAGCGATTTCTCATAAACCCATGCTGATATGGAGTTAAACAGTTATTCTCATTAAGATAATCCAGAATAACATCCCTCAGAAACCCTTCAAATATTTTACCAACAATAGAGGTTAGACTTACTGGCCTATAATTTCCAGGTTCACTTTTAGAGCCCTTTTTGAATATTGGCACCACATTTGCTATGCGCCAGTCCTGCGGAACAGATCCTGTCGCTATAGAGTCCCTAAAAATAAGAAATAATGGTTTATCTATTACATTACTTAGTTCCCTTAGTACTCGTGGGTGTATGCCATCCGGACCCGGAGATTTGTCTATTTTAATCTTATTTAGCTGATTTCGCACCTCTTCTTGGGTTAGATTGGTGACCCTTAATATAGGGTTTTCATTGTTTCTTGGGATTTCACCTAGCATTTCATTTTCCACCGTGAATACCGTGGAGAAGAAGGTGTTTAATATGTTAGCTTTTTCCTCGTCATCTACAACCATTCTTTCCTCACTATTTTTTAAGGGGCCTACATTTTCAGTTTTTGTTCTTTTACTATTGATATAGTTGAAGAACAGTTTGGGATTAGTTTTACTCTCCTTAGCAATGTGCTTCTCTGTTTCCTTTTTGGCAGCTTTAATTAGTTTTTTAGATAAAGTATTTTTCTCCCTATAGTTTTTTAGAGCTTCAATGGTGCCATCCTGCTTTAGTAGTGCAAATGCTTTCTTTTTACTGTTAATTACCTGTCTTACTTCTTTGTTTAGCCACATTGGGTTTTTCCTATTTCTAGTCCTTTTATTCCCACAAGGTATAAACCGCTTACACTGCCTATTTAGGATGTTCTTAAACATTTCCCATTTATTATCTGTATTCTTATTTCTGAGGATATTGTCCCAGTCTACCAGATTAAGGGCATCTCTAAGCTGGTCAAACTTTGCCTTCCTAAAGTTCAGTGTTTTTGTGACTCCCTGACAAGTCCCCCTAGTGAAAGACATGTGAAACTGTACAATATTGTGGTCGCTATTTCCTAGATGCCCAACCACCTACAGATTTGTTATTCTGTCAGGTCTATTAGATAGTATTAGGTCTAAAAGTGCTGCTCCTCTGGTTGGATTCTGCACCAATTGTGAAAGATAATTTTTCTTGGTTATTAGCAGAAACCTGTTGCCTTTATGGGTTTCACAGGTTTCACTTTCCCAGTTAATATCCGGGTATATGCCGGGGTATATGCCTAAGGTATATGAACTGAATAAATCTGCCTGAAGCGTAGCCACATGTCTAATGCCACATAGATGAAGGATGCACAGGGTTAAATGAGTAATCAAATATATGTTGGCAAAACCTAACACATTTAGTAAAAAGAACCCAAGAGATCCTACAGGTAGTATTGCTCTATGTATTCATGTGATGGTTACAAGGTGCATATAGTGCTAAAGTGCAAGGCATAGGGAGAGGTAGGGATATATTTACCTGAGAAAGCAGAACAGTAAATGGACCCCGACGCGCGTTTCACGGTTAAGCTTCGTCCAGGGGGATAGTCTCAAACAACAGTGGCCATATGGGGGTTTATATAGCGATAAAGAAGCAGTGGTAGCAGCGGTCTGTAATGGTGCTCACATCAACAACGCCGGTTCGGACGTCACTGCCGCTAAGCGTCACAAGGAGCTCGTCCACTCCCCTACCCGACGCGTCAGAGCAGGGGGGCGGAGAGAGCCACAGAAGAGACGCGTCGCCACAGCAACCCGATACCAGGAGTCTCAGCGAGCGCACACCGCCGAAGATAGGGAAGAAGATCAACTGGGATCAAAAGAACAAAAGTCGGCCTGTGTACGCGATAGTGAGAGGGCAAATGTGAACAGCACATCAGAAAGCAAGATGTATGTGCCTGATGTACGCTATGCCCACAATGCTCAACTAGGTATATTGAGGAAGTATGCATAGATAAAAGTGTACTAAATACGTAGACTAGTGGGACTATCATAAATGTGAGTATATATAAGTGTATAGTAGTGCCGCTAAATAATACTAGCATAGTGAGCCAGAAAAATAAGCTGACTAATGTGTCAATAGTTAATCAGCCAAAAAAGTGTATATATAAAAATCTTAAAACTATATAAGAATATATACATAAATTTATATATGCATTCGTATATAGACGAAAATATATACATAACAGGTGTTAGTATCCAGAAAAATATAAAGATCACTTGAATACACTGGATCAAGCTGAGAAGACCTTGTTGGCCCTATCTCAGGGGCAAGAGGCGGCTGAATTGTATTGTTAGAAATTCAGAAAATGGTCTGTGCTGACTAAATGGAATGATGATGCTTTGGCGGCAATTTTCAGAAAGAGTCTTTCTGAATCCGTTAAGGATGTTATGGTGGGGTTTCCCACACCCTCCAATCTGAGTGATTCTATGTCTTTGGCCATTCAGATTGACCGGCGCTTGCGGGAACGCAGAACTGTGCGCGCTATGGCGTTATCCTCAGAGCAAATTCCTGAGCCTATGCAGTGTGATAGGATTCTGTCTAAAACGGAACGACAAGGTTTCAGACGTCTCAACAGGTTGTGTTTTTATTGTGGCGACGCTTCTCATGTCATTTCTGTCTGCCCTAAGCGGACAAAAAGGATCGCCAGTTCAATTACCATCAGTACTGTACAACCTAAATTTCTGTTATCTGTGTCCTTGATCTGCTCATTGTCGTCATTTTCTGTCATGGCGTATGTGGATTCAGGCGCCGCCTTGAATTTGATGGACTTTGACTTTGCTAGGCGTTGTGGTTTTCCCTTGCAGCCTTTGCAGAATCCTATTCCTTTAAGGGGCATTGATGCTACACCCTTGGCTAAATATAAGCCCCAGTTTTGGATACAGGTGACCATGCACATGGCGCCAGCCCACCAGGAAGATTGTCGATTTCTGGTGTTGCATAATTTGCATGATGCTGTCGTGCTGGGTTTCCCGTGGTTGCAGGTCCATAATCCTGTTTTGGATTGGAAGTCCATGTCTGTAACTAGTTGGGGTTGTCAGGGGGTTCATAATGATGTTTGTCTGATGTCAATCGCCCCTTCTCCCTCTTCTGAAATTCCGGAGTTTTTGTCTGATTTTCAGGATGTATTCGATGAGCCTAAGTCCAGTTTCCTTCCACCGCACAGGGAATGCGATTGTGCTATTGATTTGATTCCAGGCTGTAAGTTTCCTAAGGGTCGACTTTTCAACCTTTCTGTACCTGAACATACCGCCATGCGGAGTTATATTAAGGAGTCTTTGGAGAAGGGGCATATTCATCCATCTTCTTCACAGTTGGGAGCAGGGTTCTTTTTTGTTGCTAAAAAAGATGGTTCTTTGAGACCCTGTATTGATTATTGCCTCTTAAATAAGATCACGGTCAAGTTTCAGTACCCCTTGCCTTTGCTTTCTGATGTGTTTGCTAGGATTAAGGGAGCTAGTTGGTTTACTAAGATTGACCTTCGGGGGGCTTGTAATCTTGTTCGTATAAAGCAGGGTGATGAATGGAAAACTGCGTTTAACATGCCCGAAGGCCATTTTGAATACCTTGTGATGCCATTCGGACTCTCTAATGCTCCATCTGTTTTTCAGTCCTTCATGCATGATATCTTTGGACGATATTTTGATTTTTTCCGATGATTGGGAGTCTCATGTGCAGCAGGTCAGGATGATATTTCAGATCCTTCGTGACAATGCTTTGTTTGTGAAAGGGTCTAAGTGTCTTTTTGGGGTGCAGAAGGTTTCCTTTTTGGGCTTTATTTTTTCTCCCTCATCTATTGAGATGGATCCGGTTAAGGTTCAGGCCATTCATGATTGGATTCAGCCCACATCCGTGAAGAGCCTTCAGAAATTTTTGGGTTTCGCTAATTTTTATCGCCGTTTCATTGCTAATTTTTCCAGCGTGGTTAAACCCTTGACTGATTTGACTAAGAAGGGCGCCGATGTGGCGAGTTGGCTGTCTCTGCCTTTCAAGAACTTAAACGTCGTTTTTCTTCTGCTCCAGTGTTGCGTCAGCCGGATGTTTCTCTTCCGTTTCAGGTTGAGGTTGATGCTTCTGAGATTGGGGCAGGGGCCATTTTGTCTCAGAGGGATCCTGTTGGTTCCTTGATGAAACCGTGTGCCTTCTTTTCCCGTAAATTTTCGCCTGCTGAACGCAATTATGATGTCGGCAATCGGGAGTTGTTGGCTATGAAGTGGGCGTTTGAGGAGTGGCGACATTGGCTTTAGGGAGCTAAGCACTGTATTGTGGTCTTGACTGACCATAAGAATTTGATTTACCTCAAGTCTGCCAAACGGTTGAATCCTAGACAGGCTCGATGGTCCTTGTTTTTTTCTCCTTTTGATTTTGTGGTCTCGTACCTTCCTGGTACTAAGAATGTTAAGGCTGATGCCCTCTCTAGGAGTTTTTTGCCTGATTCTCCTGAGGTTTTGGAACCAGTCGGTATTTTGAAGGAAGGGGTGGTCCTTTCTGCCATTTCTCCTGATTTACGACGGGCTCTTCAGAAATTTCAGGCTGACAAACCTGACCGTTGTCCTGTGGGGAAACTGTTTGTTCCTGAAAGATGGACTAGTAGAGTGATTTCTGAGGTTCACTGTTCCATGTTGGCTGGTCATACTGGTATTTTTGGTACCAGAGACTTGGTTGGTAGGTCCTTTTGGTGGCCTTCTTTGTCGCGTGATGTGCGGTATTTTGTGCAGTCCTGTGGGACTTGTGCGCGGGCCAAGCCTTGTTGCTCCCATGCTAGTGGGTTGCTCTTGCCATTGCCGGTCCCCGAGAGGCCCTGGACACATATTTGCATGGATTTTATTTCCGATCTTCCTGTTTACCAAAGGATGTCGGTTATCTGGGTTGCTTGTGACCGATTCTCTAAGATGGTTCATTTGGTGCCTTTGCCTAAATTGCTTTATTCTTCTGATTTGGTTCCGTTGTTTTTTCAGCATGTGGTCCGTTTGCATGGTATTCCGGAGAATATTGTGTCCGACAGAGGTTCCCAGTTTGTTTCTAGGTTTTGGCGGGCCTTTTTCTGCCAAGCTGGGCATTGATTTGTCTTTTTCTTCTGCATTTCATCTTCAGACAAATGGCCAGACTGAGCGAACTAATCAGACCTTGGAGACCTATTTGAGATGCTTTGTGTCTGCTGATCAGGATGATTGGGTGCTTTTTTTGCCATTGGCCGAGTTTGCCCTTAATAATCGGGCTAGTTCGGCTACTTTGGTTTCGCCTTTCTTTTGTAATTTTGGTTTTCATCCTCGTTTTTCTTCTGGGTAGGTTGAGCCTTCTGACTGTCCTGGTGTGGATTCTGTGGTCGACAGGTTGCAGCAGATTTGGGCTCATGTGGTGGACAATTTGGTCCTGTCTCAGGAGGAGGCTCAACGTTTTGCTAACCGTCGTCGGTGTGTTGGTTCCCGGCTTCGGGTTGGGGATCTGTTTGGTTATCTTCCCGTCATGTTCCTATGAAGGTTTCTTCCCCTAAGTTTAAGCCTCGATTTCTTGGTCCTTATAGGATTTCTGAGATTATTAATCCGGTGTCCTTTCGCCTGGCGCATCCGGCCTCTTTTGCTATTCATAATGTCTTCCATAGATCTTTGTTGCGGAAACATGTGGAGCCCGTTATTCCCTCTGTTGATCCTCCGGCCCCTGTGTTGGTCGATGGGGAGTTGGAATATGTTGTTGAGAAGATTTTGGATTCTCGTTTTTCGAGGCGGAAGCTTCAGTACCTTGTCAAATGGAAGGGTTATGGCCAGGAGGATAATTCTTGGGTTTCTGCCTCTGATGTCCATGCCGCTGATTTGGTTCGTACCTTTCATCGGGCTCATCCTGATCGGCCTGGGGGCTCTGGTGAGGGTTCGGTGACCCCTCCTCAAGGGGGGGTACTGTTGTGAATTCTGCTTTTGGGCTCCCTCCGGTGGTTGTAGAGGGTAATGCAGTTGTGCCTGGACTGCAAGATTGGACAGGTGTATCTGCTAATTGCAAGGCTGACTGGGGTATTTAGCTTTGCAGGACTCTTTAGTCCCTGCCAGTTATCAATGTTTCTTGTGAAGTGTTGGATCACTTTCTGGCTTCTCCTGCTCGCTGCCAATTTCAGCAAAGATAAGTATTTGGTTTTTGTTTCTGTGGCTCACTGCCGGTGTGCTTGTTTCAGTTTTATTCCTGCTCTGATTGTAGGATTCACTGGAGTTGCAGATATACGCTCCTGCATCTTTTAGTAGATGTAGGAAGTTTTTGTATATTCTGCAGTGGATGTTTTGAAGGGTTTTATACTGACCGCACAGTACTCTGTCCTATCCTGTCCTATCTAGCTAGAGTGGCCTCCTGTGCTTATCCTGTTTTTCTGCCTGTGTATGTTTATTCCTCTCCGACTCACCGCCAATATTTGTGGGGGGCTGTCTATCCTTTGGGGATTTTCTCTGAGGCAAGATAGTATTCCTATTTCCGTCTTTAGGGGTATTTAGTTCTCCGGCTGTGACGAGGTGTCTAGGTGTGTTAGGTACACTCCACGGCTACTTCTAGTTGCGGTGTTAAGTTCAGGATTGTAGTCAGTACAGTGGCCACTTTCTCCAGTGAAAGTTCTCATGCAGCTCCTAGGTCACCGGATCATAACAGATAGCATCATGCAAATTATGCAACACCAGAAATCGACAATCTTCCTGATGGGCTGGCACCATGCGCATGGTCACCTGTGTCCAAAACTGGGGCTTATTTTTATCAATGCCCCTTAAAGGAATAGGGTTCTGCAAAGGCTGCAAGGGAAAACCACAACGCTTGGCAAACTCAAAGTCCATTAAGTTCAAGGCGGCGCCTGAATCCACAAACGCCATGACAGAAAATGATGACAATGAGCAGATCAGGGACACAGATAACAAAAATTTAGGTTGTACAGTACTGATGGTAATTGAACTGGCGATCCTCTTTGTCTGCTTAGGGCAGACAGAAATGACATGAGAAGCGTCGCCACAATAATAACACAACCTATTCTGACGTCTGAAACGTTCCATTCTAGACAGAATCCTATCACACTGCATCAGCTCAGGAATTTGCTCTGAGGATAACGCCACAGCGCGCACAGTTCTGCTCTCCCGCAAGCGCCGGTCAATCTGAATGGCCAGAGACATAGAATCACTCAGACCGGAATTCGTGGGAAACCCCATCTTTAACGGATTCAGAAAGACCCTTTCTGAAAATTGCCGCCAAAGCATCATTATTTCATTTAGTCAACACCGACCATTTTCTCAATTTCTGACAATACAATTCTGCCGCCACTTGACCCTGAGACAGGGCCCACAAGGTCTTCTCAGCTTGATCCACAGAATTAGTTTCATCATATAACAATCCCAAAGCCTGGAAAAAGGAGTCTACATCAAGCAAAGCCAGATTTCCAGATTCCAGGGAAAATGCCCAATCCTGCGGGTCGCCACGCAGCAGGGAGATGACGATTTTAACCTGCTGAATGGAATCACCGGAGGATCGAGGTCTCAAAGCAAAAAACAGGTTACAGTTGTTTTTAAAACTCAAAAATTTGGACCTGTCACCAAAAACCAAATCAGGAGTAGGAATCTTCGGTTCTAAAACAGGAGTTTGAATAATATAATCAGAAATACCCTGTACCCTAGCAGCAAGCTGGTCTACACGAGAAGCTAGTTCCTGAACATTCATGCTAGCACAAGGCTCTTCAGCTACCCACCCAGAGATAAAGAGGGAGGAGAAGACAAAATAGACTGAAGAAAAAAAATGGCTCAAGACCTTTCTTCCCTTCTTCTGAGATGCATTTAACTCATTATGGGCCAGTTGTACTGTTATGATCCGGTGACCTTGGAGCAGCATGAAAACTTTCCCTGGAGTAGGTGGTAACTATACAGACCGCAAACCCTGATCTTAACACCGCAACTAGAAGTAGCCGTGGGGTGTGCCTAACAAAACCTAGACACCTCGACACAGCCAGAGGACTAAATACCCCTATAGATGGAAATAGGAATACTATCTTGCCTCAGAGCAGAACCCCAAAGAATAGGCAGCCCCCCACAAATAATGACTGTGAGTAGTAGAGGAAAAGACACACGCAGGCAGGAAACAGGATTTAGCAAATGAGGCCACACTAGCTAAATAGGAAAGAATAGGACAGGATACTAAGCGGTCAGTATTAAAAATCCTTCCCAAAAAATCCACAGCAGAAAATACAAAAACTCCACCATCTAACTAAAGATGTGGAGTGTATATCTGCAACTCCAGAGAATCCAACAAGACAGAGAAAACACTGACACAGTCTAAGCTGGACAAGAGAAAAACAAATGAATAGCACAGAATACAAGCACACTGCATGTGTGCCACAGAAAAAGAAACAGACACTTATCTTTTGCTGAATTGGCAGCTAAGCAGGAGAAGCCAGAAATTGATCCAACACTTCACAAGAAACATTGACAACTGGCAAGGACTAATGAGTCCTGCAAACCTAAATACCCCAGTCAGATTTGCAATCAGCAGATACACCTGTCCAGAACTGCAGGCCAGGGACAACTGCATTACCACCTACAGCCACCGGAGGGAGCCCAAAAGCAGAATTCACAACACAGGACTATCTGTCTACCCCCACAGGCCTACTGCATTTCCCTTTAATTTTATTCAACCTATCATTTAATTTAACTGCAATTTTATTCGAAGTACATCACTTTAAATTATTTCCTACTATCTAAACTTCTGACTTCATACTATCAGCTATGTAAACATTATTAGCAATTTCCTTTATTACATTAACTCACTATCTGCTATACTAACTCTATAATATATTAACTCTTTATCAAAGTGCAACAATTAAACAATCCCTTTAAGAGGAAACTCAAGTCTTATTCCTGAGGTAGTGCAAACACATTAATCACATCATCAGTATTTAAGTTTATTTAAAGGCGACATGAAGCGAAGGACCCGTGACGAACCCCCAATGTTGGTCTTGGGTGGGCTACAAGACGTGTATCCTGACCCGGAACTCTGCCACACCAATGGGTTTTTCTTCAGGTCTGTAAGACAAAGTTATTTTTACAGCAAGATCAACAGCAGTTTCTGTTAAGAGGCAGTCTCTGTAAAAGCCTCCTTTGTAAAACCAGTAGAAAGCACCTTTAAGAAGGTGCAAACTATTTAGAAAGGACAGTTTGTGATCATGCAACAGTCCATGATTCACAGTTCTTTAAAATAGAGTAACCTGTGCAAAAACACAGGATCCCTTTAAGCAGAGGACCCCTTTAAGAGCTAACCCTAGATGGGTTCAGTATTTTGTAAAGCAGCTAAAGATGAACAGTTAACTATTTACAGTCATTTTCAGTGTTTCAAGGCTTTTTAGATGGTTTCCAGGGTTTTACCTGGCACATAACCCCTCTTGGCCTGGGAAGGGTAGGGCCCAGGGTTACACCCGGTGCCAAATAAACCCCATTGGTCCGTCTTTCATGGATAGTTAAGTCATACGCAGCGATGGAGGTCTGCATAGCTTGAGTATGGGCATTTGCAACAGCAAAGGTAGCGGCTGCTGCAAGATCAGTCACTGGAACGGAGTCAGTAGTGGTGGCACGAGCAGTCGCTGAAGTGGTGTTGGTCATCAGGGCAGGGTCGTTCTTCATACCTGCTTCAGATGCGGTTCCTCCGGTGCCGGTCGGTTCCACTGGTGGTGGCGTCTACAGTGGTGCAGGGAGCGGTGTTGGTGGTGGTGCCGGTGGGTCCTCCGCAGACGTTGTCCGGTTTGCGTCCGGTATGCGGCCTTGGTATTTACCCGCAGCTGCAGGAGCTGTTCAATCAGTTCTTCCACTCCGGTCCGCAGGAAGTCAGCACCAATTGTGGATGCCTGGCTGCGTTGCCTCTCCGGGTAGCTGGGGGAGTCCTCTGCTCCGACCCCACGCTCTGGCTCCGGGCGGCTAGCCATGGCATCCTCCATGTGGCTGGCTCCTTCCTCGTCCTTTTCCCGCTCTCTCCTCTGGGGCGGTTTCTGTTTCTTTGTCTCTGCCCACAATTGAGGATCAGGAGGCGGATCTCGGCTGCTAATGGACACGTCCTCAAGGTACAAAGATATTTGGACTGGTGTTGTGAATTCTGTGGCTGAATTCACTCCTGTGGTCACAAGTGGTATTGCAGCCTCTGGGCTTCCTCCCTCAGGTGTTTTGGTGAGCTCGTTGGCTGCCTTGCTATTTAACTCCACCTGAGTCTGTCTTCCTTGCTCCTTGTCAATGTTCCAGTGTTGGATCTGAGCTACTGCATCTTTCCTGTGGCCTGCTGCTCTGCTAGATAAGTGTTACTTTGTTTTTGTTTCCGTTTTTTCTGTCCAGCTGTGCTATTCTCTTTTGCTGGAAGCTCTGAGACGCAAAGGGTGCACCGCCGTGCCGTTAGTTCGGCACGGTGGGTCTTTTTGCCCCCCTTTGCGTGGTTCTGCTTTAGGGTTTTTTGTAGACTGCATAGTTCTCTTTGCTATCCTCGCTCTGTCTAGAATATCGGGCCTCACTTTGCTGAATCTATTTCATTCCTACGTTTTGTCTTTTCATCTTGCTAACAGTCATTATATGTGGGGGGCTGCCTATTCCTTTGGGGTATTTCTCTGAGGCAAGTCAGGCTTGTATTTCTATCTTCAGGCTAGTCAGCTCCTCAGGCAGTGCCGAGTTGCATAGGTAGTGTTAGGCGCAATCCACTGCTGCTTTTAGTTGTGTGAGGATAGGTTCAGGTATTGCAGTCTGCAGAGATTCCACGTCTCAGAGCTTGTTCTATAGTTTTTGGGTTATTGCCATATCACTGTATGTGCGCTGATTACTGCACACTGTGTTGCCTGATAGCACAGCATAACAGTACAAGGAGCCACAACCAATGATTCTCAATAGAGGGAAAAAAGAAGTCCTGACATCATTTTTTTTTCCTCAGCTCTGTGTTCAGTTTTTTTGTTTTTTTTTCCCCCTAGACATTAGAGTGCTTCAGGACACAGCTGTGGACATGGATATTCAGGCTCTGTGCTCCTCAATGGATAATCTTGTTATAAATGTACAAAAGATTCAAGATACAATTGATCAGAAATCTATGCTAGAACCAAGAATTCCTATTCCTGATTTGTTTTTTGGTGACAGAACTAAGTTCCTGAGCTTCAAAAATAATTGTAAGCTATTTCTGGCCTTGAAACCTCATTCTTCTGGTAATCCTATTCAACAGGTTTTGATTATTATTTCTTTTTTGCGCGGCGACCCACAGGACTGGGCGTTTTCTCTTGCGCCAGGAGACCCTGCATTGAGTAATGTTAATGCGTTTTTCCACGCGCTTGGATTGCTTTACGATGAGCCTAATTCAGTGGATCAGGCTGAGAAAAATTTGCTGGCTTTATGCCAGGGTCAGGATGATGTAGAAGTATATTGTCAGAAATTTAGCAAGTGGTCAGTACTCACTCTGTGGAATGAATCTGCACTGGCGGCTTGGTTCAGAAAGGGTCTCTCTGAAGCTCTTAAGGATGTCATGGTGGGATTTCCTATGCCTGCTGGTTTGAATGAGTCTATGTCCTTGGCCATTCAGATCGGTCGTCGCTTGCGCGAGCGTAAATCTGTGCACCATCTGGCGGTATTGTCTGAGAGTAAACCTGAGCCTATGCAGTGCGACAGGACTATGACTAAAGTTGAACGGCAAGAACACAGACGTCTGAACAGGCTGTGTTTCTACTGTGGTGATTCCACTCATGCTATTTCTAATTGTCCTAAGCGCACTAGGCGGTTCGATAGCTCTGCCGTCATTGGTACTGTACAGTCCAAATTCCTTCTGTCCATTACCTTGATATGCTCTTTGTCATCGTATTCGGTCATGGCGTTTGTGGATTCAGGCGCTGCCCTGAATCTGATGGATTTGGATTATGCTAAACGTTGTGGATTTTTCTTGGAGCCTTTGCGGTGTCCTATTCCGTTGAGAGGAATTGATGCTACACCTTTGGCCAAGAATAAGCCTCAGTACTGGGCCCAGCTGACCATGTGCATGGCTCCTGCACATCAGGAAGTTATTCGCTTTCTGGTACTGCATAATCTGCATGATGTGGTCGTGTTGGGGTTGCCATGGCTACAAACCCATAATCCAGTATTAGATTGGAACTCTATGTCGGTAACCAGCTGGGGTTGTCAGGGAGTACATGGTGATGTTCCATTTTTGTCTATTTCGTCATCCATTCCTTCTGACATCCCAGAGTTCTTGTCTGACTTTCAGGATGTATTTGAAGAGCCCAAGTCTGATGCCCTACCTCCGCATAGGAATTGTGATTGTGCTATCAATTTGATTCCTGGTAGTAAATTCCCTAAGGGTCGTTTATTTAATTTGTCCGTGCCTGAACACACCGCTATGCGCAGTTATGTGAAAGAATCCCTGGAGAAGGGACATATTCGCCCATCGTCATCACCATTGGGAGCAGGGTTCTTTTTTGTAGCCAAAAAGGATGGTTCGCTAAGACCGTGTATTGATTACCGCCTTCTTAATAAGATCACTGTTAAGTTTCAGTATCCCTTGCCATTGATATCTGACTTGTTTGCTCGGATTAAGGGGGCTAGTTGGTTTACTAAGATTGATCTTCGTGGTGCGTATAATCTGGGGAGAATCAGGCAGGGAGATGAATGGAAAACGGCATTTAATACGACCGAGGGTCATTTTGAGTATCTGGTGATGCCGTTCGGACTTGCCAATGCTCCATCTGTTTTTCAGTCTTTTATGCATGACATTTTCCGTGAGTATTGGATAAATTCCTGATTGTTTACTTGGATGACATTTTGATCTTCTCTGATGATTGGGAGTCTCATGTGAAGCAAGTCAGAATGGTTTTCCAGGTACTGCGTGCTAATTCCTTGTTCGTGAAGGGATCAAAGTGTCTCTTCGGTGTGCAGAAAGTTTCATTTTTGGGGTTCATCTTTTCCCCTTCTACTATCGAGATGGATCCGGTTAAGGTCCAGGCCATCCAGGATTGGACTCAGCCGACATCTCTGAAAAGTCTGCAGAAATTCCTGGGCTTTGCTAATTTTTATCGTCGCTTCATCTGTAATTTTTCTAGCATTGCCAGACCATTGACCGATTTGACCAAGAAGGGTGCTGATTTGGTTAATTGGTCTTCTGCTGCCGTGGAAGCTTTTCAGGAGTTGAAGCGTCGTTTTTGCTGTGCCCCTGTGTTGTGTCAACCAGATGTTTCTCTTCCGTTCCAGGTCGAGGTTGATGCTTCTGAGATTGGAGCAGGGGCGGTTTTGTCACAGAGAGGTTCTGGTTGCTCAGTGTTGAAACCATGTGCTTTCTTTTCCAGGAAATTTTCTGCTGCTGAGCGTAATTATGATGTGGGCAACCGAGAGTTGCTGGCCATGAAGTGGGCATTCGAGCAATGGCTCACATGATAAAGCATGCAAACAGTAGAGGTATGCCTCAAAAATATTATAATCACGCGCGCCAATATGCAAAAAACGTAGATACTATCTATCTCCCTTGCCTTAGCTGGCCTGACTGGCAGTCCAGCCAGGCAGTCCACGCCAATGCGTCAAAACAGACTCCTCCCACTAGCCGCATCGACTGCTGATGACATCTATCAATATAATCGCCAACTAGTACCTAGTACCTAAAGTTCAAACTACGTATAAATAGGCCATATGGTACACCTACCTTTTAAGTATACATATTTTTTTTTCTCGGGCGTCCCCTTAGTGTAGTGTGTGCTAAGTGTGCATTTTTGATTGTTTGCTTTGCTTTGCTAACATTTGAAAACTTAGGAGCAAAATAAACGCGCGGGATCAAACACCTGTCAGCAGACGATGCAAACGACTCACGTCCGTAGTTTAGCGCCTCCTAAGCATCGCGTGGTGGTATTGACTGATCATAAGAATCTTACTTATCTCGAGTCTGCCAAGCGCTTGAATCCTAGACAGGCCCGTTGGTCGTTATTTTTTGCTCGTTTTGATTTTGTGATTTCGTACCTTCCGGGCTCTAAAAATGTGAAGGCGGATGCTCTGTCTAGGAGTTTTGTGCCCGACTCTCCGGGGTTATCTGAGCCGGCGAGTATCCTCAAGGAAGGAGTCATTGTGTCTGCCATCTCTCCTGATTTGCGGAGAGTGTTGCAGAAATTTCAGGCTAATAAACCTGATCGTTGTCCGGCCGAGAAACTGTTCGTCCCTGATAGGTGGACTAGTAAAGTTATCTCTGAACTTCATTGTTCGGTGCTGGCTGGTCATCCAGGAATCTTTGGTACCAGAGAGTTAGTGGCTAGATCCTTCTGGTGGCCATCTCTGTCACGGGATGTGCGTGCTTTTGTGCAGTCCTGTGGGATTTGTGCTAGGGCTAAGCCCTGCTGTTCACGTGCCAGTGGGTTGCTTTTGCCCTTGCCGGTCCCGAAGAGGCCTTGGACACATATTTCGATGGATTTCATTTCTGACCTTCCCGTTTCTCAAAAGATGTCGGTCATTTGGGTGGTCTGTGATCACTTTTCTAAAATGGTCCATCTGGTGCCCTTGGTTAAATTGCCTTCCTCCTCTGATTTGGTGCCTTTGTTCTTCCAGCATGTGGTTCATTTGCATGGCATTCCTGAGAATATTGTTTCTGACAGAGGTTCCCAGTTTGTCTCGAGGTTCTGGCGAGCCTTTTGTGGTAGGATGGGCATTGACCTATCTTTTTCCTCGGCCTTCCATCCTCAGACTAATGGCCAGACCGAACGAACCAATCAGACCTTGGAAACATATCTGAGATGTTTTGTTTCTGCTGACCAGGATGATTGGGTGTCATTTTTGCCGTTGGCTGAGTTCGCCCTTAATAATCGGGCCAGCTCGGCTACCTTGGTCTCTCCATTTTTCTGCAATTCTGGGTTCCATCCTCGTTTCTCTTCAGGACAGGTTGAGTCTTCGGACTGTCCTGGTGTGGATTCTGTGGTGGACAGGTTGCAGCAGATCTGGACTCAGGTAGTGGACAATTTGACCTTGTCCCAGGAGAAGGCTCAGCTTTTCGCTAATCGTAGACGCCGTGTGGGTCCCCGACTTCGTGTTGGGGATCTGGTTTGGTTATCTTCTCGTCATATTCCTATGAAGGTTTCCTCTCCTAAATTTAAACCTCGTTTTATTGGTCCGTATAGGATTTCTGAGATTCTCAATCCGGTGTCTTTTCGTCTGACCCTCCCAGACTCCTTTTCCATACATAATGTATTCCATAGGTCGTTGTTGAGAAGATACGTGGCACCTATGGTTCCATCTGTGGAGCCTCCTGCCCCTGTTTTGGTGGAGGGGGAATTGGAGTATATTGTGGAGAAAATTTTGGATTCTCGTGTCTCTAGACGGAAACTCCAGTATCTGGTCAAATGGAAGGGTTATGCTCAGGAGGATAATTCCTGGGTTTTTGCCTCTGATGTCCATGCCCCAGATCTTGTTCGTGCCTTTCATGTGGCTCATCCTGGTCGGCCTGGGGGTTCTGGTGAGGGTTCAGTGACCCCTCCTCAAGGGGGGGGTACTGTTGTGAATTCTGTGGCTGAATTCACTCCTGTGGTCACAAGTGGTATTGCAGCCTCTGGGCTTCCTCCCTCAGGTGTTTTGGTGAGCTCGTTGGCTGCCTTGCTATTTAACTCCACCTGAGTCTGTCTTCCTTGCTCCTTGTCAATGTTCCAGTGTTGGATCTGAGCTACTGCATCTTTCCTGTGGCCTGCTGCTCTGCTAGATAAGTGTTACTTTGTTTTTGTTTCCGTTTTTTCTGTCCAGCTGTGCTATTCTCTTTTGCTGGAAGCTCTGAGACGCAAAGGGTGCACCGCCGTGCCGTTAGTTCGGCACGGTGGGTCTTTTTGCCCCCCTTTGCGTGGTTCTGCTTTAGGGTTTTTTGTAGACTGCATAGTTCTCTTTGCTATCCTCGCTCTGTCTAGAATATCGGGCCTCACTTTGCTGAATCTATTTCATTCCTACGTTTTGTCTTTTCATCTTGCTAACAGTCATTATATGTGGGGGGCTGCCTATTCCTTTGGGGTATTTCTCTGAGGCAAGTCAGGCTTGTATTTCTATCTTCAGGCTAGTCAGCTCCTCAGGCAGTGCCGAGTTGCATAGGTAGTGTTAGGCGCAATCCACTGCTGCTTTTAGTTGTGTGAGGATAGGTTCAGGTATTGCAGTCTGCAGAGATTCCACGTCTCAGAGCTTGTTCTATTGTTTTTGGGTTATTGCCATATCACTGTATGTGCGCTGATTACTGCACACTGTGTTGCCTGATAGCACAGCATAACAGACTGGGCTGCCATTATTTTTCACGCTTTTCAGTTCGTTCACGCCCACAACGCCACGCCCTTCTTCTTCTCTTTCACTTTTCATGGTGCTGTAATGGCGGGAGTTTTGTCGGGAATTTTCGCGGCAAATGGCAATACACAGTTCTTTCATCAAATCACCGTTCAAGTACAATTCTGGCACAGTTCTTATGCGCACATGACCCGATTTTTCAGGCTTAAGTAGATCCTGTTCGTGACGCCAAAATTTGGAGCGCCCCCATTAAGGCAGTGGGTTACTCGGAGCGGGGCCCTTCGGTTCTCAAGGGGGATGTCACGATGGCTGACTCGGTCGGTGGCCCTAGGGGCATCCGTTGATAAAAAGGGAAAAGCTCTTTAAAGGGGAAATGTTCGTGACGCCACCTATGGTATTCGGTCAGGGTGACTGACGCTGCTTAGGGGTCCGCTGGGGTGATGTTATGGCAGCTAAATGGTATACCTTCCCACAGGTGAAGTATATCCCCAGGGCTTCCCGAAATGTAGGTGATGGATGGTGTGAGGCGCAGTGAAGAACGAGGACACAAGGGTGCAGTCTCTTTACCTTTTTACTGAAGGCTTAAGCGTCCTCAGTCCAGAGCACCAGACCACAGGGCAGGCAGAGTCCGGCCGGTCTGAAGGCAAATCCAGAGTCCCCTTATCCAAGTGGAAATCAGAAGCCTTCCTCTAGCGCCTGAGTGTTGTAGTCCCTCCCTGCTGTATTGTAGATATTAAGTTTCTTTCTCTCTGTCCTCCTGATGGATAGGATAGGACAAACCCATATGACTGATAGCCTGAGGCTTTTTACAGGGACCCTATGACGCCCCAGCCCCCACAAGTTGCCACCGTGCCTCCTGGGTATAAGGCCGGACAGCCAACATGGAATTAACTGTCCTGCCAGTCTCTGAAGTTAAGCATAGAGATCCTTACTCCCTCGGTGTTCTGGCTACAGGAATCCTGCGCCTCAGAAAGGAGGCAGCCTTTTACAGGGCAGAACTCCTTCTGGTTTCCTCTCCTTTTGCTATGACTTCGTTTCTCACTCACTACAAGACAATTCCCTTCTGATGTCTCTTTCTTAGGATGCTGCCGCACATGTGGCAGGCGCAGCTCCGTGGACCCTTGTCCTCCGCAGACCTCAGTCTGCCTCTGGCTCCCTCTCTCTCCAGCCAGCTTATCCTTTCTTCCTATCCAGACTATCAGTTTTACCTAGTTGGGAAGAGTGCCCTAATAGATAGAAGCATGGCTCCCCCTGGCGGCCTGGAGTGTGAAGTGTGTTGTGTGGTTTGTGATACCTGGTCGGGTGATCTCCTTTATTGCCTTCAGACGTAACACCACTCCCCCTGATGGAAGAGCGACATTACTGCAATGACCAGGACCCTGGGGCACTGCAGTTCTCCTCCTAGTGTGGGTCTAGAAGGGCGGACAGTCAGTACTCATTTTTGGCCAAGATGACTGCAACGTCAAAATCATAGGAAAGGCAGTGGTTCATAAAGTCAGCCATGTGTGCCAAGCTCCCTACAACGAACAATTCCCGTCTCCACCATGATTACTACTCTTTGTCTCCTCCTTCAACCCTTCCTCCTCATTCCTAACCTCAACCAAAGCACATAGGATAGACAGGACAAAGCTTGTGTGGGTACTAGCCTCTGTTGCTGTAGAAACCAGCTCCTATTTCTTCTCAGCCTACACCTCATCATTCTTACCCAATCTGCTCTGAGCAAATGAGATGAGGCTGGGCTGAGTAGTATCCCCATGTCTCATGTCTTTCTCCATCTCCACCTGGTATGCATGCAAAGATTTAGCTTTATTTGTGAGTAGCGATTGTTAAAGTAAGCAAAGAAGCAAAGTCATGTCAGACATCCATGCCCACTTTTCAGTCATCCATGCCCAGCTGGTATTCAACAACTGTCCTCTGGTGCTAACAAAGCCTTGTCAGCATGTGCAGTGTGGAATTGCACACCAGTCAGTGATTTGGCACTTGCATGCACTGCTACAGCACTGAGTGTCAGCATCTGTAGGTAACTTTCAGAAATGGGCGCTGATGCCCCATACCTTGACCAGAAGCCCTGGCAAATCTGGGTAGGTTTTCAGAAATTGCTTAACTACCAAGTTGAGTATTTGGGGCCAACCATGCTAAGTGTGTGAGCTTGTTAGGTTATGGCCAGGGCCGGCCCGAACGTATAGGTGAACTAGGCGGCCGCCTAGGGCGCCGACCCAAAGGGGGCGCCAGAGAAAAAATAGAAAAAATTAAAGTTTTAGGGATGGAAAGAAAAGTGTACATAAATTTTTTTACCATAAATTTAAAAGAAAAACCGTTGAGCTTCAATTTACACATGGAAAGGAGGCGCTAAACTACGGACGTGAGTCGTTTGCATCGTCTGCTGACAGGTGTTTGATCCCGCGCGTTTATTTTGCTCCTAAGTTTTCAAATGTTAGCAAAGCAAAGCAAACAATCAAAAATGCACACTTAGCACACACTACACTAAGGGGACGCCCGAGAAAAAAAAATATGTATACTTAAAAGGTAGGTGTACCATATGGCCTATTTATACGTAGTTTGAACTTTAGGTACTAGGTACTAGTTGGCGATTATATTGATAGATGTCATCAGCAGTCGATGCGGCTAGTGGGAGGAGTCTGTTTTGACGCATTGGCGTGGACTGCCTGGCTGGACTGCCAGTCAGGCCAGCTAAGGCAAGGGAGATAGATAGTATCTACGTTTTTTGCATATCGGCGCGCGTGATTATAATATTTTTGAGGCATACCTCTACTGTTTGCATGCTTTATCATGTGAGCCATTGCTGTTATTTTTTATATTCATTAGATTCATTGTTCCATGAGGTTTCATGAATGCAAATAGAAAATAGGAGGTTTTTAGTAAATTTTTGGCCTAGGTTCTAAAGTGTTAGGCGCTGCGAGGTAGGTATATTGTTTTGATTTTCACAAATATTGGAAACATTGGAAATTGTTAAAGAAATTTGTGGTTTTTGTCTTAAAAGTAAAATCGTATTATATAGTGTTCAGATAACAATTTTAGTCGGCACGTTAACTTTTAGGTAAATGCTGTGTGTTGTAACGAGTCATGGCTGGTAAGAAGAAAAAACTTTCAGGGTTTCAGAACCGTAAAAGAAAAGTTGAGGAGGAGAAATCACTTTAAAAAATCAAAGGGTCATTTTTAAAATATCTAAGCAATAGAAATGAAGACCCGGAATTCCAAACGTTGGAACAACAGGCTTCTGTTGCCTCTGAAATATCGAATGTGGAAATAGAATTTGTTTCTCATGCTGAAAATAGTGAACTACAACCATCAATATCTGGTGGTAGATCTGATCAAAGTACCAGTACTGACATGGAGGCAGGTACATCTATAGAAATACTACGCAAAGACTATTCGGACGATCCCGCTATGTGGACCATAATCAATGATGACTTACGCCTACATGTAGTAAAACTCGGCCCCACACAAGTTAAAGATTTCGATTTTCCTTTGGACACTAATCATAGAAAATTTTCTTGTGTTCACTATAAACGTCGTCTTGTCAATGGTGAAAGTTTTGAACGCAATTGGCTAACTTATTCTATTCAGAAAAATTCAGTTTTTTGTTTTTGCTGCACGTTGTTTCCAGACTCATCACTTCAACTAGGAGTCATCAAACGCTCAGCCTTAGGTACTGATGGTGTAAATGACTGGAAAAACATATCTGCTATTTTAGCCAGCCACGAAAAAAGCAAAGATCACATGATTAGCTTTCAAAAATGGAAGGAACTCGAAAATAGACTTAAGATGAACAAGACCATTGATGAAGAACACTTACGCAAAATTGAAGAGCAAGAAAAATACTGGCATCAAATTTTAGAAAGGTTGATAGCTCTAGTGAGGGTACTAGGTACGCAAAACTTAGCGTTCAGTGGATCAAATGATGCATTGTTTGCATCTAATAATGGGAACTTTTTGAAATTTGTGGAGTATTTGGCTATGTTCGATCCCGTCATGTGTGAGCACATTCGGAAAATCCGGGACAAAGAGATTCATGCACATTATTTGGGAAAAACAATACAGAATGAGATGATTCAACTGCTAAGTAATGGTATTCAGGAAAAGATTCTTGAAGATGTCAAAACTGCAAAATACTTTTCTGTAGTGCTGAATTGTACTTTAGACGTGTCTCATGTTGAACAAATGACTATCATTGCTCGGTTTGTTTCCACATCAGAAGACAAAAGTTTGAAATTAAAGAGCACTTCTTGGGATTCATTCCTGTTCTTGATACAACTGGAGGTGGTTTGACAGCCGCTGTCTTGAACAAATTTGAAGAACTGTCGCTCTCTGTGGACAACTTACGAGGGCAAGGCTACGACAATGGGAGCAACATGAAGGGAAAAAACATTGGACTACAAAGACGAATTTTGGACATAAACCCACGTGCATTCTTTGTGCCTTGCAGCTCCCATTCTCTAAACTTAGTCGTCAACGATGCCGCTAAATGTTGTTTTGGAGTGACAACTTTTTTCCTGTTAGTTCAAAATCTCTACGTATTTTTCTCTTCGTCAACTCAGCGTTGGGAAGTACTCGTGCGTCATTTGCCATCTCTGACTCTAAAACCTCTAAGCGAAACAAGGTGGGAAAGTAGAATTGATGCTCTGGCTCCCCTCCGTTACCAATTGAGCGAAGTCCATGATGCCCTAATGGACATAGCAGAAAATATTAGTCTCACAGGAAGCTCTGGAAATGTCTCCCGGCTAGAAGCTCAAGGTCTTGCTAAACAAGTTGGAACCGTTTCTTTTGTTACATCTGTTCTAGTATGGTTCAACATTTTGTACGAAATCAATTTGACAAGTTACTTCAGTCATAAGAATTCGATTTAGCTGCTGTTACTCAACACCTGTCAAACAAAGAAATATCTGCAATCATTAAGAAGCGATGAAGAGTTTGAGAAGCTGTTAGTTGATGCGAGGGAAATCGCAGAAGAGCTTGGCATACCAGCTAATTTTGAGTCAAGTTCTGCGCCAAAACGTAAAGAAAAAAAACAGACAGTTCTCTTATGAAGGGAAAGATGAGCCCATAAGAGATGAGAAACAGAGTTTCAAAATTAACTTTTACGTTGCGATCTTAGATACTGCTATAAATTCAGTTGATGAGCGGTTCACTCAGCTGAAAGAAATGGAATTGAAATTTGGATTTTTGTACCACATCCGTTCACTTGAGGGAAAACCAAGCAAATTTGTTCTTGATAAGTGTAAAGCTCTGGAAAAGTCTCTTACACACAACGAAGTAAAAGACATCGATGCCATAGAGCTATGTGGTGAACTGCAGGCAATGTCAAGACGTGTTCCAGAAAATTCATCACCAAAAGATGTTCTGGAACTTTTGCTTAAATCTGACTTGAAAGAAAGTGTCCCCAACCTGGTGGTGGCTCTAAGAATTCTTTTGACTCTGCCTGTGTCCGTGGCCTCAGGAGAGAGAAGCTTCTCAAAACTAAAACTAATTAAAACATATTTAAGGCAAATATGACGCAAAAGAGGTTGGTTGGGTTGGCAACAATTTCGATAGAATCTGAAGTTGCTAAACAATTTAATCTCGGTGACTTAGTGTCATCCTTTTCCAAAAAAATAGGCAAGGAAACAAACATTTTAATTACCTATGGTCGTTTTTGTTTTGTGTTATTGATTACTTTGTATATATTTGTCCTATACAACTTCTCAGAAGATTAAAGAGTTAGGAGAGAGTTAATTAATCATTGTTGTGGTTTATTTTGCTCCTAAATTTATATCCCAAGTTTTCATCTACTGCCAAGAATAGTAGGGGCGCAACAAAATAGTTTCGCCTAGGGCGCCGTAATCTCTCGGGCCGGCCCTGGTTATGGCCATTATCAAAAACGACCATGCCTGGCTGGAGGTCCAGCAGCAAGAGCCTCAAAACTGTCTGGTCTGTTATTCCTACCAATAAATCTGCAGCAGTGTGTGGTTTGTCTCATAAACAATTAGCTTCAGCAGAGCCTATTGCTACTTCACTTAGGCAGTGCTGCAGAGCTTCTATATCCATACTGATGTGGACGACGTGCTTTGAGATACCAAATCGGAGATGTCAGATGAGAAAAAGCAGGAGGGGTTGCAGGAACTGGTGTAGGAGGTGGAAGAAACCCTGATAGAAGTAGGGCCAATAATCCTTGGTGTTGGTAGCACATATGCTGTGCTAAGGTGCGACTGGCCGCAGCCTCCACAATGTTCACTCAGTGTGCCATCAGGGAAATGTAGCATCCCTGACCACAAGTGCTGGTTCACATGTCTGTAGTTAAGTGTACAATCCCAGTAATTGCATTGGTAAGGGCAAGAGTGAAGTTTCTGGATTTGTGCTGGTACAAGGCAGGGATGCTACTCCCGGAGAAATACTGTAGTGACAGTTGGGGACTGAGTACTGAGGGAAGGTTGCTACCAAGAGTCGGTAGAAATACTTCATTTCTACAAGCCTAAATGGCAACATTTACATTAAAAGCAGCCTGTAAATGTGCCCATTTAGTGTTTTGGCCTGTGGATGGCTAGGAACTTTCTTTTCCATTCCAAGGACTGGGGTAGGGACAGCTGAACACTGTGCAGGGACAAGAATTTGGAAGTGCCTGATGATGGTACCTCAGAATGTGCAAGGACAGGTGCAGGATGGGTGGCATCTGAGCTAGTGTCATGGAAGTTGATTTGAAAACACCTAACACAGGGGAAGAAGCAGTGGTGTCACCCAATGGCACCAATCATGGACCCAGGCATTCGGCCAACCAAGTAGGATGCTTAGATGATATGTGCCTAATCATGCTTGTGGTGGTTAAGTGTTCAGGCCCCTGCTGATCTTGGCATGCCACAGGTTTCAAATGACAATTTTCATTTGTCTTAAAGCTCTCTTTAAAAAAGTCCCAGACTGGGGAACATCTAATTCTTTTCACAGAGAAATTCAGGCTTGTCAGTGCTCTGCAGAACAGTTGCTCGCCTTCTCCCTTTAGTCACCCCACTGCCACTTCCAGTGCTGCTGATCCTCAGTACCACTGGCCTTACCCTGCATACTAGCTTCCCAGGTTGGGTTGGTGACTTTGCCATCCTCTACCTCGTCTTCCACCACCACACCCTGGTCCTCCTGAATTGGTGACTTAACAACAATCTGACTTAACGGCAAATGTGTCTCATCATCATCTTCCTTGTTTGGTTCTCCAAGACTTAGTGGACTCCACAATGAATCAGCGCCATAGTCAGCGCAACTATCCCATTTTTGTGCTTACTTAAACAGTCACTGATCACAATTAAACATGAAGCTTTGCCTTCTTACTAGGTGGGGATGGAAGAAGACATAACACAGAGAGCCCAGCCTCATTTCATCAGCTCAGCGCGGATTGGGTATCAATGAGAAGATGGACGCTGAGGAGGAGGAAGATGAGAAACAGGAGCTGGTGGCTAGCACAAAGGAGGCTAGTAGTCACACAACCTTCGTCCCATCTTTCCTACGTGGATGGGCTGAGGATGGAATTGAGGAGGAAAAGAAGGAGAAGGAGGAGATGAAGAGTCGTCATCATGGTGGAGGCAGGGAAGTGTTGGCTGTATGGCGTTTGTCACATATGGCTGACTTTATGTACCGTTGCTTTTCCCATGACCCTCACGTTACATTGATCTTGGCCAAAAAAGTGCTGTTTGTTTACCATACTAGACCCATGCTACAAGGAGAACTTTGAATCTCTTCTTCCTGAGGTGAAGAGGTCTTCTAAAATGGTGCTATACCAAAAGTCCATTGTGGAAAATATGTTGAAAAAATTCCCATCCCACAACAGTGGCAGGAGAAGCCAAAGAGACTCACAGCAGAGGTACTCTGTCAAAGACGTGGGCCAATTTCATGACACCAGCCCAGCACCCAAGGCCTGATGATCTTGTATTTTTGACAAGGAGGGAAAAGTTTTAAAAAAGGTCAAGAAATACCTGGGCAACCAAACCAATGTACTCCCTAATTCCTCAGCGACTTTCAATTATTGGGTCTCAAAGCAGGACACCAGGCATAAGCTGTCCCTTTATGCCTTGTAGGTGTTGTGCTGCCCTGCTAGTAGTGTGTTGTCTAAGCACATTTTTAGTGCCACCGAGGGGGTTGTAACAGACAGGCACTTTAGCCTGTCAACAGAGAATACAGACAGGCTCATAAAAATGAACAAAGCTTGGTTAGCCCACACTTTTCTACACAGATGACAGCAGCACATAAAGTATTTGTATATTCAATACTTTAATACGGTCCACCAGTCGTTGACTTTCAAGGGTATATGGATGACCCTCTTTATAATTTCTGTTTAGCTTTGCACTTCCTGCAAAGTCTTTATGGCTGTATAAGTATATCAATTACATTTTCAAAGTATTTTCTTTCCAAATATTTTTATGGATTCAATGACTCATCCATACAGTTAAACACAGCTATTGTTGCATTATGCTGGTATGTAAAACTTAGAAATAGCGTACAAAAATATTTTAGGATTAGATTACTCATCCATACAGTATTATGTGCTGTGGTATATAAACAGTACAAAAATGTGTTTGAAAATTTTGCTTGTTTGTTCACATTTCTTACTCATACACATTACATTAAAGTAATTCCCTTTTAAAAAGGCTGGACATAAAGTACAATGTGAAAACATACAGATTGTTATTTTTAAAGAAATAAGTGACAATAATTATAAAGTAATTACATTTTTAGCAGACATATTGTAAATTTTGAGAAAAATAGAAAGATCCAGTTTGTTATTTAACCCAATGGGACCTTGCTATTTAGTTTGCATGATCCATTTAACCTCATGTCTAAAGAGTATATTGTTGTGGCTACCACCTTGTGGTGGAAAATTAACTCTCTATGCACAGTATGATGGCATCCATAGCTCCCTACATACATTATGATGACCCACAGCCCCCTATGTAAAATATGATGACCCCCACACCTCCCTTGTTACAATATTAATATTATGGCCTCCACAGCTCCCTATATACAGCATGATGGTGCCCAGAGCTCCAAATATAATATAGTACGATGGACTCAGTTCCCTATATCCAGTATAATTGCCCCACATCTCTTTGTATACAGTATGAATGAACCACAGCCCTCAATACACAAGATATGATAATCTCCACAGCGCCCTACATACAGTGTGATATCCTGACAGCTCCCTATACACAGAATGGTGAACCCATAGCTACTCTTCTGATATCAACAGTGGGTCAGGAGAGGTGGCACGATGCAGAGATATTATTGCTCTGCCTGCATTGATATGCTGATGTTTCATGACCTGAATGCCTACAGTGGCCTATCAGACCGAGATTAATAGGCCAGAGAGCTTGAGACTCCCTGGTCTATCATGGGATTGAACTGTGCCTGTGTCATGTTGATGTGGCGATCACCAGACATTCATGTTTTGATTCAACTTACATTTCCAGTGTATGCATTTTGAGATTTCAAAGTGTGTGTTAGACTCTTGTATGTAAAATTCAATTTACAAATACCAATGAAAATGTATTGAATTTCAAATAAAAATTCAATCAGGCATTAAAAATTTCTACTTTAATACATAATTAGAACTGTTCTGCTGGCAGTTTACTGTTATTTCAGTAAGCTTTGTTATGTAACTGTTCATGAATTAAGAATCATTTGCAGAGTCGGATGTAGTGAGAGCTCTGTTCTAAAAGATGTTTTCCAGCTAGGTAGCATTTTTAAAAACTACCCAGAAAATTTTAAAAAGTAAGGAAGCAACATTATCCTTAATAATCATATGCAGTTTCCATTCCAACACTCCCATCTTCCTATACTAGTCGAACGAGCCTGAGGGTTAAGACGCATGGATGCGGTTCACGCACGCGCATTGACACCGGCACAGTCACCGCTTCATTAGCGGCGACCTATATATAAACCGGATGGAGATCCAAATTTAGCCACGCCCCCTGAGGAAGCGGTATTCACCAGACGCGAAACGCGCGTTGGGGTAGCCACACAAGGACCAGGACAGGACCTGCCACATCTACTATGGGTAATACAACCTGGATTGTACTGTTTTAATGTTACCATCTTGAGCGCATGATCGGCCGGGTGGCATAGCTGTTATTAAACATTCTCTGTCATTGCACACATTTACTCTGATGGACAGTCTGAATGCCATGGCCAATTAGTAGCTCAGCACTTGCAATTATAGCACATTAGTTGCATGTTACATATAGGTATACCGGGCAGAGTTCTGATCTATGATCTTTGTTTTTTTGATGTATCCACGGAATTATCACATAATATTACATAAGTGGTACGTTTTTAAATGTTAATGTTGTTGTACAGTTGTATAAATTATCAATAAATATAGTTTATGATTGAACATACGTAATTTTGGCTATTTTTGGACTCTTGGTTCTCCTTTATATACATTTCGATAGACATGTAACCACCACCGCAAATCACTGTGTGCAGCAACACTGTTTTGGTCACCTCTGATTATTGCAGTGTTCACATGCCCGTCTAGATGTAGGGGTGGGGGAGGGGTATGGTAAAATGTGGTTATGTCATTGCCCTTTTCCCTCGTCCCGATGCCACTATGGTATTGCTACACGATTTAGTGTATTACCACCCCGTATATAATGGTACTGCTCAGAGGCGTAGATAGGGTTTTGGTTCGGGGGCTGAAGCTTCTGAGTGGACCCCTAACCTGATAACCTTCATTACAACTCAGTGACGTGCCTTAATAGTGGAAGAGAACCTCAGCAGATGACCGCGCTGTTAATGAAGATAATCTCTATATAAAGACCAATATGGATATTTCCGCCATATGGTCAGTGGTAGATACCAGTCCTACAGAACATAAGAAATCACTGCACAGTTACAGATAATGATGTCTTTTCTGATGGAATCGTTCACTTTTCCCATCTTTTCCATCTGGCACAGACTGACATGACAACTTCTTTCAGCTACAACTTGTCTGCAGAGATTACAACAAAGACACATTTCACTTCTCATATTCCAGCCCCATCACCATCTATCCCCATCTATTCCCAACTTGCACAAACTCCTCATCCTACTGATACCCCAATGCTGAGCTGCTGCTGCCGTATGTGTCCCTATTACTGCCCCTAATACCCCAATACTGAGCCGCTGCTGCCGTCTGTGTCCTCATTTATGCACCTGATACCCCAATACTGAGCCGCTGCTGCCGTATGTGTCCCTATTACTGCACCTGATACCCCAATACTGAGCCACTGCTGCCATATGTGTCCCTATTACTGCACCTGATACCCCAATACTGAGCCACTGCTGCCGTATGTGTCCCTATTACTGCACCTGCTGTGTGGGTTCTCTGTGCCCTCTTAATTCGAAAGTACCCCTCTATAATATAGTAATGCCAGGTGCAAGTGTCCTTGAAAACAGTGCCCATATTTTGCCCCCTAGAAAGTAATATTGCCCTTTGTGCCCCTTTGATAGTCACAGTAACCTGAGTTCCCTATAACAAAAAGTGCTCACTTTACATTTAATAATGTCCCGAGTCTCCCCCCTGTACAGCTCCCCTATACACAGCATGATGCTGTCTTATACACAGTATAATGCCCCCTCACTGTATAGTACCACCCACACAGTATGCTGACTCCTTAGTAGCGCCCAAACTGTTTGATAGCTCCAACACTGTATGATGACCCTCTCACTGTAATCTCCACACTGTATGATGGCCCCCTCAATAGCCTCCATATACAGTGGCATAATGCACCAAATAGCCCACAATATAGTATAATGCACTCCCCATAGGCAGAGTCTATAGCATAAGGCAGCCCCCATAGGCAGACCCTGTAATAAGGCAGTACTCCCATATAGGCAGACCCTGTAATAAGGCAGCACTCCCATAGGCAGACCCTGTAATAAGGCAGCACCCCCATAGGCAGACCCTGTAATAAGACGGCAGATCCTGTAATAAGGCAGCACCCCCATAGTCAGACTTTGTAATAAGACAGCCCCATTTTCAGACCCTGTAATAAGGCAGCACCCCCATAGTCAGACCCTGTAATAAGGCAGAAACCCTATAGGCAGACCCTGTAATAAGGCAGAAACCCTATAGGCAGACCCTGTAATAAGGCGGCAGACCCTGTAATAAGGCAGCACCCCCATTGTCAGACTTTATAATAAGGCAGCCCCCATAGTCAGACCCTGTAATTAGGCAGCACCCTCATAGTCAGACCCTGTAATAAGGCAGCACCCCCATAGTCAGACCCTGTAATAAGGCAGCACCAATATAGGCAGACCCTGTAATAAGGCAGCCCCCCTAAAGTCAGACCCTGTAAAAAGGCAGCACCCCCAGTCAGACCCTGTAATAAGGCAGCACCCCAGTTAGACCCTGTAATAAAGCAGTACCCCTATAGGCAGACCCTGTAATAAGGCAACCCCCATAGTCAGACTCTGTAATAAGGCAGCCTCCATAGTCAAACCCTGTAATGAGGCAGTACCCCCACAGTCGGACCCTGTAATAAGGCAGTACCCCCATAGTCAGCCCCTGTAATAAGGCAGTACCCCCATAGTCAGCTCCTGTAATAAAGCAGCACCCACATAGTCAGACCCTGTAATATGGCAGCACGCCCATAGTCAGACCCTGTAATAAGGAAGCACCCCCAGTCAGACCCTGTAATAAGGCAGCACCCCATAGTCAGACCCTTTAATAAGGCAGAACCCCTATAGTCAGACCCTGTAATAAGGCAGCACCCCCATAGTCAGACCCTGTAATAAGGCAGCCCCCATAGTCAGACCCTGTAATAAGGCAGCACCCCCATAGTCAGACCCTGTAATAAGGAAGCACCCCCAGTCAGACCCTGTAATAAGGCAGCACCCCCATAGTCAGGCCCTGTAATAAGGCAGCACCCCTATAGTCAGACCCTGTAATAAGGCCGCACCCCCTTAGTCAGACCCTGTAATAAGGCAGCACCCCTATAGTCAGACTCTGTAATAAGGCAGCGCCCCATAGGCAGACCCTGCAATAAGGCAGCCGCCCATAGGCAGACCCTGTACTAAGGTAGGCCCCCCACAGGCAGACCCTGTAATAAGGCAGCCCCCCATAGGCAGATCCTGTAATTAGGCAGCCCACCATAGTCAGACCCTGTAATAAGGCAGCCCCCCATAGTCAGACCCTGTAATAAGGCAGACCCCCATAGTCAGACCCTGTAGCGAGGCGGCAGATCCCATAAAAAAATATACTCACCTCTCTTCTTCCTGGTTCCTGTGCTGATCCCGCTGATCTCCTGACAGCAGGCACCGGGCAGTGACGTCATGGCGCCTGCTGTCAGTGTCAGCAACGTCAGACGCCGACACTGACAGGGGGATGATGGGAAAAGGAGCATAGCGCTCCTTCTCCCATCAATGCGA
This sequence comes from Ranitomeya imitator, assembly GCF_032444005.1. Lineage (NCBI taxonomy): Eukaryota > Metazoa > Chordata > Amphibia > Anura > Dendrobatidae > Ranitomeya > Ranitomeya imitator. The sequence continues at coordinate 920,194,985 of NC_091282.1, read as the reverse complement.
TCAGCTGTATAGGCTAAATGCTGGTACAGCTGATCTTCTGATGACGGCGGGGGGCCACTGTTGGCACCAGGTCCCCCCGCCTGCTCAGTGGCCCCCTAGCATCAGAGCAGGGAGATTGATTCTTCCTGCTCTGCCGTAGAAGGTAACTGTATTGGCGCGCAGCAGTTACAGTAGCGAAGCTCCGGGTGGGCCCCCTCAGAGGGTACGCTACTGGTACTGCTACACAGCCAGGTGTATTACCGTGTCTTGTTCACTATATATTGTGCAATGTATGCAGTATATTTGCTATTTTGTGTATCTGTTAAATAGGGAAAGCGTAGTACTAAAGTTTGCCCACAAGATGGAGTGCCTTAGAATAGTGTACATAATACTAGATAGGAGTTTCACATAGCTGGGAACTAGTTACTGTCGGAGAGGTCAGCTGCAGTTAAGAGGAGGAGCATTTCCTGAATCTAGTTAGAAGGGCCCGAGCGCCCAGACAGCCAACACAGGCTTAAGTGCCCAGGACATTAGCAGCTACCATGCAACGTTGATTGATTAATGGAAGAGAGCCCAGCCATCCACAGCATAAGGCCGGAACAGCGGAGGCCAGTAAAGCAGCAGGAAAGGAGAAAGACAGTATGGGGGCACAGGTAGCCCTAGAATGTGGAGGCTTATAGCTTGGGCAGATGTCCTCAGTACTGGGGCAAAATGGTGGCTGGGGCAGAACCCAGAAGCAGTGAGCTGGGAGCAGGACAGCGCTGGGACATTACAGAACACAATACTGAAGGGCAGGTCACTTGCCAGGTGGCAACTAGCTTCGGAGGTGGAAACTCTCTTGTTGGAGGTGAAACAGACTAAGGAAGGCCTAACCATGGCAGAGCTGAATTGGGAGGACCTGTGCGGCACAGTCCGACCCTGATATACGTTATGTGAAAGGAAGGAAGGTGCAGGGAGAGAAGAGGACATGTGTAATGTTGATCCTATTGTAATTGTTGTGAAGAGTCTGGATGTGCTGAGTAAAGCTTACAGTAAAGTTGTTGATTTGAAAATTGAAAAGGACTGTGTCTCAATCTTTATTACATCCACTGATGGGAACCTGCAGTGAAACAGAGGTAACCCTGACGGCGCAGAGAATGGAGCCACAGGGGGCTGACTGTTGTGAATTCTGTTATCGAACTCCCTCCTTGTTGCAGAGTGCGTCTTCTTGCAGTCACCGCTGTACTTAGGAGAGCTTCAATCAGCAAGATATCTTGAGTAAACAGTATTTACTTCATACTGGATAAACATGAGATACAATTCAGTGTCACACAGTCCGTGCACTGAAAACAACACATTCATGAAGAAAAGCAAAACCGAAAGTAAGAAAAGCAACCAACCACTGAGAGCTTCCCTCCCCACATTACAGCAAGTATATAACTTTACACACTATTGCCATCTGCTGTCTGGTTAGTATAAAGTCCTCCTTTCACTTATAATAAGTCCCAATCTGTTGCATATGCCAACACTCCTGTGGTCATGAATGGTACTTCGGCGAGTTCTGTCCATGGACTCCCTCTGGTGGCTGTGAGTGGAGCTGCTGGTTTTGAGGTTCCTTCCACAGGTGACCTAGTTTATTCTTTTGGCTGGCTGCTCTATTTAACTCCACTCAGATCGTTACTCCATGCCAGCTGTCAATGCTCTAGTACTGGTTCAGTTCGCTCTTGGATCTTTCTGGTGAGCTGTCTACTCCAGCAGAAGCCAATGTGCCTGCTAGTTTATTTGTTGTTCTTTGTTTTCTTGTCCAGCTTGCTATCATGATTTTGCCTTGCTAGCTGGAAGCTCTGGGAGGCAGAGTGGCACCTCCGAACTGTGAGTCGGTGCGGGGGTCTTTTTGCACACTGTGCGTGGTCTTTTTGTAGTTTTTTGTGCTGACCGCAAAGTTACCTTTTCTATCTCAGTCTGTTTAGTAAATCTGGCCTCCCTTTGCTGAAACTTGTTTCATTCCTGTGTTTGTGGCTTTCATCTTAACTCACAGTCAATATTTGTGGGGGGCTGCCTTTTTCTTTGGGGAATTTCTCTGAGGCAAGGTAGGCTTTATTTCCTATCTCTAGGGGTAGTTAGCTCTTAGGCTGTGAAGAGGCGTCGAGGCAGAGTTGGGTACGCTCCACGGCTATTTCTAGTGTGTGTGATAGGATTAGGGGTTGCGGTCTGCAGAGCTCCCACTTCCCAGAGCTTGTCCTGTGTTAGTTTAACCATCAGGTCATTCCGGGTGCTCCTAACCACCAGGTCCATAACAGTACAGCTGGCCCAAAGTGTTAATGCATCTCAATAGAGGGATAAGAGAAGTTCTGAGACCATTTTTTTTCTCTGCAGTGTGTTTTGTCTTTCTTTTCCCCTTAACCTCTGGGTGGTTCAGGACACAGGTGTAGATATGGACATTCAAGGTCTGTCCTCTTCTGTGGATCATCTCACTGCAAGGGTACAAAGCATTCAAGATTTTGCAGTTCAGAATCCGATGTTAGAGCCTAGAATTCCAATTCCTGATTTGTTTTCTGGGGATAGATCTAAATTCCTGAATTTCAAAAATAATTGTAAACTGTTTCTTGCTTTGAAACCCCGCTCCTCTGGTGACCCCGTTCGGCAAGTAAAAATCATTATTTCTTTGTTGCGTGTCGACCCTCAAGACTGGGCATTTTCCCTTGCGCCAGGAGATCCTGCTTTGCGTGAAGTAGATGCGTTTTTTTCTGGCGCTTGGATTGCTTTATGATGAATCAAATTCAGTGGATCAGGCAGAGAAAATCTTGCTGGCTTTGTGTCAGGGTCAGGATGAAGCGGAGGTATATTGTCAGAAGTTTAGAAAGTGGTCTGTGCTTACTCAGTGGAATGAGTGTGCCCTGGCAGCAATTTTCAGAAAGGTTCTTTCTGAAGCCCTTAGGGATGATATGGTGGGATTTCCCACGCCTGCTGGTCTGAATGAGTCTATGTCCTTGGCCATTCAGATCGATCGGCGCTTGCGTGAGCGCAAAGCTGTGCACCATTTGGCAGTATTCTCAGAGCAGAGGCCTGAGCCTATGCAATGTGATAGGACTTTGACCAGAGCTAAACGGCAAGAACACAGACGTCAGAATGGGCTGTGTTTTTACTGTGGCGACTAGGGTTGAGCGAAACGGGTCGTTCAATTCAAAAGTCGCCGACTTTTGGCAAAGTCGGGTTTCATGAAACCCGATCCGACCCCTATGCGGGGTCGGCCATGCGGTACGCGACTTTTGCGCCAAAGTCGCGTTTCAATGACGCGAAAAGCGCCATTTCTCAGCCAATGAAGGTAAACGCAGAGTGTGGGCAGCGTGATGACATAGGTCCTGGTCCCCACCATCTTAGAGAAGGGCATTGCAGTGATTGGCTTGCTGTCTGCGGCGTCACAGGGGCTATAAAGGGGCGTTCCCGCCGACCGCCATCTTACTGCTGCTGATCTGAGCTTAGGGAGAGGTTGCTGCCGCTTCGTCAGAAGCAGGGATAGCGTTAGGCAGGGTCCATTAACCACCAAACCGCTTGTGCTGTAGCGATTTCCACTGCCCAACACCACCTTCGGTGTGCAGGGACAGTGGAAGCTACATTTTTTTTTTTTTCCCCTCAGCGCTGTAGCTCATTGGGCTGCCCTAGAAGGCTCCCTGATAGCTGCATTGCTGTGTGTACGCCGCTGTGCAAACCAACTGCTTTTTTCAAAGCACAAATCCTCTTGTTCCTTCCTTTCTGCACAGCTATCTTTTTTGTTTGTACACACTTTTTATTTAATTTGTGCATCAGTCCACTCCTTATTGCTGCCTGCCATACCTGGCTGAGATTACTGCAGGGAGATAGTAATTGAAGGACACTCCTTGTTTTTTTTTTTTTGTTTTTTTTTTGTGGGAGATTAAGATTGACATTTCTGCTAGAGTGCCATCCCTGTGTGTGCCATCTCTCAGTGAGTGGGCCATAGAAAGCCTATTAATTTTTTTGCTTGATTTGGGTTATAAAATCTACCTGAAAAAATCACTACATCAATCAGTGGGAGAAAAATATTGGCCTCAGGGCTTGTGTGCCACTCCTGACTCCTGTGTGCATCATCACTCACTCAGTGGGCCATAGAAAGCCCATTTTTTTTTTTTTTTTGCTTTATTTGGGTTCTAAATTCTACCTGAAAAAATCAATAAATCAATCAGTGGGAGATTAATATTGGCCTTTGGGCTTGTGTGCCAGTCCTAAGCGTGCCATATCTCTCTCTCAGATAGTGGGCCATAGAAAGCCTATTTATTATTTTTTTTATTGGGTTTATAAATTTTCCCTGGAACAAAAAAAAAAAAAGTGGGAGATTAATATTGGCCTCTGGGCTTGTGTGCCAGTCCTGAGCGTGCCATCTCTCTCACAAATAGTGGGCCATAGAAAGCCTATTTATTTTTTTGCTTGATTTGGGTTATAAAATCTACCTGAAAAAATCACTACATCAATCAGTGGGAGAAAAATATTGGCCTCAGGGCTTGTGTGCCACTCTTGACTCCTGTGTGTGCCATCTCTCAGTCAGTGGGCCATAGAAAGCCTATTTATTTTTTTGCTTGATTTTGGTTCTAAAATCTACCTGAAAAAATCACTACATCAAACAGTGGGAGAAAAATATTGGCCTCAGGGCTTGTGTGCCACTCCTGACTCCTGTGTGCATCATCACTCACTCAGTGGGCCATAGAAAACCCTTTTTTTTTTTTTTTTTTTTGCTTTATTTGGGTTCTAAATTCTACCTGAAAAAATCAATAAATCAATCAGTGGGAGATTAATATTGGCCTTTGGGCTTGTGTGACAGTCCTAAGCGTGCCATCTCTCTCTCTCTCAGATAGTGGGCCATAGAAAGCCTATTTATTATTTTTTTATTGGGTTTCTAAATTCTACCTGAAAAAATCAATAAATCAATCAGTGGGAGATTAATATTGCCCTTTCTGCTTGTGTGCCAGTCTTGACTCCTGGGTGTGCCATCTCTCTCTCTCTCTCCAATTGTGGGTCATAGAAAGCCTATTATTTTTTTAGCTTGATTTGGGTTCCAAAATCTACCTGAAAAAATCACTACATCAATCAGTGGGAGATAAATATTGGCCTCTGGGCTTGTGTGCCACTCCTGACTCCTGTGTGCGTCATCTCTCACTCAGTGGGCCATAGAAAGCCTTTTTTTGTTTTATTTGTTTTCTAAATTCTCCCTGAAAAAATCATTTTATTTTATTTGGTTTCTAAATTCTTCCTGAAAAAATCATTTTATTCTATTATTTTTTTTTCCTAAAGTCTCCCTGAAAAAAAACAAAAAAACAAATCAGTGGGAGATTAATATTGCCCTTTCTGCTTGTGTGCCAGTCTTGACTCCTGGGTGTGCCATCTCTCTCTCTCTCTCCAATTGTGGGCCATAGAAAGCCTATTATTTTTTTAGCTTGATTTGGGTTCCAAAATCTACCTGAAAAAATCACTACATCAATCAGTGGGAGATAAATATTGGCCTCTGGGCTTGTGTGCCACTCCTGACTCCTGTGTGCGTCATCTCTCACTCAGTGGGCCATAGAAAGCCTTTTTTTGTTTTATTTGTTTTCTAAATTCGCCCTGAAAAAATCATTTTATTTTATTTGGTTTCTAAATTCTTCCTGAAAAAATCATTTTATTCTATTTCTTTTTTTTTCCTAAAGTCTCCCTGAAAAAAAAAAAAAAAATAAAAACAGTGGGAGATTAATATTGCCCTTTCTGCTTGTGTGCCAGTCTTGACTCCTGGGTGTGCCATCTCTCTCTCTCTTTCCAATTGTGGGCCATAGAAAGCCTATTATTTTTTTAGCTTGATTTGGGTTCCAAAATCTACCTGAAAAAATCACTACATCAATCAGTGGGAGATAAATAATGGCCTCTGGGCTTGTGTGCCACTCCTGACTCCTGTGTGCGTCATCTCTCACTCAGTGGGCCATAGAAAGCCTTTTTTTGTTTTATTTGTTTTCTAAATTCTCCCTGAAAAAATCATTTTATTTTATTTGGTTTCTAAATTCTTCCTGAAAAAATCATTTTATTCTATTTTTTTTTTTTCCTAAAGTCTCCCTGAAAAAAAAAAAAAAAACTGTGGGAGATTATTATTTACATTTGTGCTTCAGTGACAGTCCTGCATGTGTGGCATCTCTCTCATTTGTTGCCACCAACAACAGAGTGTGTAACATTGTGCCTGATTTTCGTTGTGGTCTCACTCACCTGTAAAGGGGTAGCTAAATCATACTGAAGTTATAGCTCACCGTGTAATTTGTGTGACAGCAACAAATACCGTTAGTTTGTTTACGTTTTTAAAACAATGAGGAAGTCTGGTGGAAGAGGTCGTTGCCGGGGGCGTTCATTGTCAGCTGGTAATGAGGGTAGTGGTAGTGGTGGAGCATCAGCTGGTCGTGGGAAAAAAAATATTGCACCTAAGTCTGGAGCTGTGGAGCCAGGTTCGTCGTCTGGCTACACAAGGCCTCGAACGCTCCCTTTTCTGGGAGTAGGAAAACCGCTTTTAAAGCCGGAGCAGCAAGAGCAAGTTTTGGCTTATCTTGCTGACTCAGCCTCTAGCTCTTTTGCCTCCTCTCGTGAAACTGGTAAATGTCAAAGCAGCACGTCGTTAGTGGATGTTCACGGTCAGGGACAAGTCGCTTCCTTGTCCTCTTCAGCAAAAACAACAACAGAGAAGAATGCAGCAGGCGACACAACGGGTTACTCCATGGAGCTCTTTACACATACCGTCCCTGGCTTAGAAAGTGAAGCAGTTAACAGTCCATGCCCATTACAAGTTGAATCTGACATGGAGTGCACTGATGCACAGCCACAGCCAGACTACTATGCTGGTCCTTTGACTCAGACCACAACATTGCCCTCGCAGGGTAATGATCAAGAATCAGACCCTGATGAGACTATGTTGCCCCATCACGAACGCTATACCACCGACCGACACGGTGACACAGACGAAGTTGCACACGAGCTACAAGAAGAGGTAATAGATGACCCAGTTCTTGACCCCGATTGGCAGCCACTGGGGGAACAGGGTGCAGGCGGCAGCAGTTCTGAAGCGGAGGAGGAGGGGCCGCAGCAGGCATCAACATCGCAACAGGTTCCATCTGCCGGGCCCGTATCTTGCCCAAAACGCGTGGCAAAGCCAAAACCTGTTGGAGGACAGCGTGGCCATCCGGTTAAAGCTCAGTCTGCAATGCCTGAAAAGGTATCCGATGCTAGAAAGAGTGCAGTCTGGCATTTTTTTAAACAACATCCAATTGATCAGCGCAAAGTCATCAGTCAAAAATGTTCAACTACCTTAAGCAGAGGACAGAATCTGAAAAGTCTCAATACAAGTTGCATGCATAGACATTTAACCACCATGCATTTGCAAGCCTGGACTAACTACCAAACGTCCCTTAAGGTTGTAGCACCCTCGGCCAATGAAGCTAGTCAGCAATGCAACATCCCTTCCGGCAGTGTAGGGCCACCATTTTCTGCACCACCTGCAGTATCTGTGCAGGTTTCTTTGCCAGGCCAAAGCAGTCAGGGTCAGGGAATCACCAGTTTCGTAGTAGGAAACACTGCATCTAGGGCACCGGCGGCAACAATACCATCTCCCACCGTCTCTCAGTCTGCCATGTCCACCGGCACCCCCGCTAGTTCCACGATCTCCAGCTCTCCAGTCCAGCTCACCCTACATGAGACTATGGTTAGAAAAAGGAAGTACTTAGCCTCGCATCCGCGTACACAGGGTTTGAACGCCCACATAGCTAGACTAATCTCGTTAGAGATGATGCCCTACCGGTTAGTTGAAAGCGAAGCTTTCAAAGCCCTGATGGACTACGCTGTACCACGCTACAAGCTACCCAGTCGACACTTTTTTTCCAGAAAAGCCATCCCAGCCCTCCACCAGCATGTTAAAGAGCGCATCGTCCATGCACTCAGGCAATCTGTGAGCACAAAGGTGCACCTGACAACAGATGCATGGACCAGTAGGCATGGCCAGGGACGTTACGTGTCCATCACGGCACACTGGGTAAATGTGGTGGATGCAGGGTCCACAGGGGACAGCAAGTTTGGGACAGTTCTGCCTAGCCCACGGTCTAGGAAACAGTTGGCTGTAGCCGTTCGCACCCCCTCCTCCTCCTCTTCGTCCTCCTGCAGAAGCGAGAGCTCGTCCACAGACCGCAGTCGCACAACCACTCCATCCGCAGCTGCCACTGTTGCACACCAGGTCTCCCATTATGGGGCAGCTACTGGCAAACGTCAGCAGGCTGTATTGGCTATGAAGTGTTTGGGCGACAACAGACACACCGCGGAAGTTCTGTCCGAGTTCTTGCAGAAAGAAACGCAGTCGTGGCTGGGCACTGTAGATCTTGAGGCAGGCAAGGTAGTGAGTGATAACGGAAGGAATTTCATGGCTGCCATCTCCCTTTCCCAACTGAAACACATTCCTTGCCTGGCTCACACCTTAAACCTGGTGGTGCAGTGCTTCCTGAAAAGTTATCCGGGGTTATCCGACCTGCTCCTCAAAGTGCGTGGACTTTGCTCACATATCCGCCGTTCGCCCGTACACTCCACCCGTATGCAGACCTATCAGCGTTCTTTGAACCTTCCCCAGCATCGCCTAATCATAGACGTTGCAACAAGGTGGAACTCAACACTGCACATGCTTCAGAGACTGTGCGAACAGAGGCGGGCTGTTATGTTTTTGTGGGAGGATACACATACACGGGCAGGCAGTAGGATGGCAGACATGGAGTTGTCAGGTGTGCAGTGGTCGAAGATTCATGACGTGTCAAGTCCTTCAGTGTTTTGAGGAAAGCACACGGCTGGTTAGTTCAGACAACGCCATAATAAGCATGAGCATCCCCCTAATGCGTCTGCTGATGCAAAGTTTGACGCACAAAAAAGGATCAGGCGTCTGCAGCTGAGGAAGAGGAAAGCCTTGATGACAGTCAGCCATTGTCTGGCCAGGGCAGTGTACAGGACGAGCTAGCGGGCGAAGAGGAGGAGGAGGACGAGGAGGATGATGGGGATGATTATATTTTTAATGAGGAAGCTTTTCAGGGGCCACTGGAAATTGGTGGCGCGGCAAGGCCGGGTTCTGGTTTTTGGAGGGACACAAGTGACGTGGATTTGCCTGAAACTGCCCCTCAACCAAGCACAACCGCAGATTTGAGAACTGGAACTTTGGCCCACATGGCGGATTATGCCTTACGTATCCTCAAAAGGGACACACGCATAACTAAAATGATGAATGATGACGATTACTGGTTGGCCTGCCTCCTTGATCCTCGCTATAAAGGCAAATTGCAAAATATAATGCCACATGAGAACTTGGAACTAATATTAGCAACCAAACAATCAACTCTTGCTGACCGTTTGTTTCTGGCATTCCCTGCACACAGCGCCCGTGATCGTTTTCACACGAGCTGCAGGGGCCAGCAGACCAGAGGAGTTAGAGGGGCAGAAATCAGAAGTGGCGTTGGCCAGAGGGGTTTTCTGACCAGGTTGTGGAGTGATTTTGCTATGACCGCAGACAGGACAGGTACTGCAGCATCAATTCAAAGTGACAGGAGACAACATTTGTCCAGTATGGTTACAAACTATTTTTCATCCCTTATCGATGTTCTCCCTCAACCGTCATTCCCATTTGATTACTGGGCATCAAAATTAGACACCTGGCCAGAATTGGCAGAATATGCATTGCAGGAGCTTGCTTGCCCGGCAGCTAGTGTCCTATCAGAAAGAGTATTCAGTGCTGCAGGTTCAATACTAACAGAAAAAAGGACTCGTCTGGCTACCCAAAATGTAGATGATCTAACCTTCATTAAAATGAACCACAACTGGATTTCGAAATCTTTTGCCCCACCTTGCCCGGCCGACACCTAGCTTTCCTATGAAAAGGTCTTGCCTGTGGACTATTCTGAATGCCTTTTCCAATCTCGTAATTTTCTGCACCTGATTGTCCAGCATACGACATGTTTACACCTCACTAAATGGCCAAACTCCCCACACGGGGCCGTGGTATCGACACTTGGCGACAGCACCCGTGAGAGTGCTGTTTGTCTGAAGAGGTGGGTGTGCCCGCTTTTGGTCGACGGCACTGCCACTGGGTCCCTCCTAGTACAATAAAGTGTCTCTGGCGGTGGTGGTGCGCACCCAACATCAGACACACTGTTGTAATATGAGGGGCCCTGGGCCTGTACCGCCGGCCACAAGACAGTTCCCCCCCCAGCTCAAACAGTGCTCTACCACTTGCAAAATTATCTCACAGCTCCACCAATGTTTAGTCTATGCGCTGACATCCTTCAATGCCTGCCACTGACAATACCATTGTATTGACATTTTTGTTATGTTAGGCCTTCGAAGCCTGTCTGCGGTCACTCCTTCCACTATGCCTCCACTGACCACACCACTGCTGCCCGTGTACCCCTGGAACCAATTTAAAATTGCCTACAGCCAGCCCAATTTTTTTATTTTAGGCCTTCGATGCCTGTCTGCGGTCCATTCTTTCTACTACTACTACACTGACCAGGCCACTGCTGCCCGTGTACCCCTGGAACCAATTTAAAATTGCCTACAGCCATGTGTTATTATTTTAGGCCTTCGATGCCTGTCTGCGGTCACTCCTTCCACTAGGCCTCCACTGACCACACCACTGCTGCCCGTGTACCCCTGGAACCAACATCAGAAAATATAAAAATAAGTATTTTGCTTATAAAAAAGAAAATACTGGAGAGATATCAAATGCAGACATTTTAACATTAAAAACAAACACATACAACAAAAATCTGGTACAGTACTAAAAATGGCCACCAGCTACAATAACTTTCTCCTGCAAGTAGTTAACTGAAAGTTTTTTTCAATTTAAAACACAGATATGGCATCCACCGAGTGTTGTCCTGTCGCGTCTTCTTTATATTATTGCCAAGAAGATGCAAAACAATGAAAATAATAAAATCATTATTTACCAAAAAAATAGAGTAAGTCAAAACCACATTGCAAATAAACATTCATTACAAATAAAGAAGCAGGGCGCGTCCGAGGGTGAGTATATACCTAATAAGAATATAATCACCCTCGGACGCGCCCTGCTTCTTTCCGACAGCCTTCCTTCCTAAGAATCAGCCCTTCCATGGTGTAGAGAGAGGGTTTGTTACACTCCAAGGTGTTCCCCAGGTTGCCTTTCCTGAGCTTCGATCTTCATGCTCTCGTTTAGTAGTTGTCGGAAAGTAGGCTGCATTAGGCCTACAAATTGGGTATGGGGTGGAGAGAGATGGTGTGTTACACTCCAAGGTGTTCCCCAGGTTTCCTTGCCATTGCTTCAGTCTTCCGACTCTCGTTTAGTAGTTGTAGAAAACTACACTGCATTAGGCCTAAAAAATGGGTATCGGGTGGAGAGAGATGGTGTGTTACACTCCAAGGTGTTCCCCAGGTTGCCTTTCCTGAGCTTCGATCTTCCGGCTCTCGTTTAGTAGTTGTTGGAAACTACACTGCATTAGGCCTACAAATTGGGTATGGGGTGTAGAGAGATGGTGTGTTCCACTCCAAGGTGTTCTCCAGGTTGCCTTTCCTGACCTTCGATCTTCCGGCTCTCGTTTAGTAGTTCTTGGAAACTACACTGCATTAGGCCTACAAATTGGGTATGGGGTGTAGAGAGATGGTGTGTTCCACTCCAAGGTGTTCTCCAGGTTGCCTTTCCTGACCTTCGATCTTCCGGCTCTCGTTTAGTAGTTGTTGGAAACTACACTGCATTAGGCCTACAAATTGGGTATGGGGTGTAGAGAGATGGTGTGTTCCACTCCAAGGTGTTCTCCAGGTTGCCTTTCCTGAGCTTCGATCTTCCGGCTCTCGTTTAGTAGTTCTTGGAAACTACACTGCATTAGGCCTACAAATTGGGTATGGGGTGTAGAGAGATGGTGTGTTCCACTCCAAGGTGTTCTCCAGGTTGCCTTTCCTGAACTTCTATCTTCAGGCTCTCATTAAATTGTGGTTAAACGGAACAACTGCATTTGGCGTACTAGTTGGTTTGGGGCCTACTATCGGTGTCTGCCACTCCTTGCTGTTCTCCTGGTTTCCTGTCCTGAAATTCCGTTTTCAGGCGCTCGTTAAGTAGTTGTTAATGTTAGACTGCATTTGGCCTACTAGTTGGGTTGGGGCCTACTATCGGTGTCTGCCACTCCTTGCTGTTCTCCTCCACTGAACAAAGCTGTGCCGCCTGTTTACTACGGTTGCCAATTTTGAACTGCATTTCGACTACTTACTGATTTGGGCCTACTCTCTGTGTCAGCCTCTCATTCCAGTTGTCCTCCACTGCAATGCCCCCTGGTTATTCCTGTGTTACCAATTTTGAACTGCATTTAGCCAACTTTATTCTTTGGGCCTATATCTGTGTTTCCTCCTCATCCTGCCCATTGCCCAGCCAGTGATAGATGAGTCTGCTGGTACATTGACCCATAACGCAACATTCCCCGTGCACGCTACACAACAACATTGTGACCCTGCTGAAAGTCAGGTTGCTCTTCCCGCATACCATACCACCTTACACGGGGACAAAGAGGAAGGTGCAGATGAAAGTGCAGGTTCCTTCATCAGGTGGGGGGAGGAATACTAGTTGGCGACGTCACTGGCACAGGGCCTCTCATAGTACGCAAAAGTGTTGCTGCCGGTGGGAGGCGCCCCCGCCGTGCAAACACACCGCTGTACTTTGAGGGGCCCTGTGCCAGTGCCAATGCTAACGAGTGGGCCCCCCCTGCTTGCTCAGGTTCACAGCACTTGCAAAGTTGAAATACTTACCTCTCCCTGCTCCACTGCCATGACGTGGTCCAGATTTCCTGGGCCCACTAATTACTTGAACCAGCCCTACCCACCACAACTTTAGCCAAATGACCCCCAATTTCAAATGCCTTCCAATTATTATAAGGTAAATTACGCTTGACAAGCTTCATTAAGAAGAATGGATGGTTTTGACATTAAAATGGGCACTCTTGGTGTTTTCCTGGCCCCCGCTCACTGCCGACTATGCTGCCCCATTGACTTGCATTGGGTTTCGTGTTTCGGTCGATCCCGACTTTACGTCATAATCGGCCGATTTCACTCGACCCGACTTTTGAGATAGTCGGGTTTCACGAAACCCGGCTCGACTCTAAAAAGGTCAAGGTCGCTCAACTCTAGTGGTGACTCCACTCATGCTATCTCCGATTGTTCTAAGCGCACTAAGCGGTTCGCTAGGTCTGCCACCATTGGTATGGTACAGTCTAAATTTCTTTTGTCCGTTACTCTGATTTGCTCTTTGTCGTCCTATTCTGTTATGGCATTTGTGGATTCAGGCGCTGCCCTGAATTTGATGGACTTAGAGTTTGCCAGGCGCTGTGGTTTTTTCTTGGAACCCTTGCAGTATCCTATTCCATTGAGAGGAATTGATGCTACGCCTTTGGCCAAGAATAAGCCTCAGTACTGGACTCAATTGACCATGTGCATGGCTCCTGCACATCAGGAGGATATTCGCTTTTTGGTGTTGCATAATCTGCATGATGTGGTCGTTTTGGGGTTGCCTTGGCTACAGGTCCATAATCCAGTGTTGGATTGGAAATCAATGTCTGTGTCCAGCTGGGGTTATCAAGGGGTACATGGTGATGTTCCATTGCTGTCAATTTCATCTTCCACTCCTTCTGAAGTCCCTGAGTTTTTGTCGGATTACCGGGATGTATTTGATGAGCCCAAATCCAATGCCCTACCTCCAGAGGCGTAGCTAGAGCTTTTGCCGCCCGGGGCTGTTCCCGAGTTTGGCGCCCCTTCCCCCCCGGCTCAATACACACAAAGGTTACCAAAAATGGTTTTCCTGTTTTGTAAAACTTAAACTGGGCCTAATGGTGTCACCCCCACATGCCACACCTGTGACTTAATACCACCACACCATGACCAGGCCACATAGTGACCGAATAATACTACATACAAGGGACAAATACCACAACACCATTTCCAGACCACATATTACCACCACATAGTGACTGAATACTACAATACTGATCAGTAATAAAAAAAAAACACAATACTATCACCATAAGTGCCAGTATTCACAGGAGATCTGTACTTAGTATGCAGTGTGTAGAGGTAATACAGAGATCACTGGTGACCTTATACACAGGACCTCTATATAGTATACAGTGTATAGTGTCAGTGTATAGGTAACACTGACTCACCAGTGATGTTTCCAGGTGAAGTCCTTCATCTTTCATCCAGCACAGACCGCCATCATTCCTTCCAGCCAGGACTCGTTTCTGCAGGAAATAACACAGTTATCTCGAGCTCCGCTTGCAGAACACATTACTTAATTTTTCACAACTTCTACATTACATCACATGAAGAAAAAAAGGTGATATAGTGTCACTTTGCACAGTAACAGGACCGCCCCCCCCCCATTTAAAACAGTATACTCAAAAAATAAAATAAATACATCACTGCAGTAATAATATCCCTTAATTATCCCCTATGGTAATAATATTCCACATCCTGGCCCCGTGTGTCTCATTCCTGGCTCCAGCCATATGTTCTCGCATCCTGCCCTCATGAGTATCCATTCTACCCCATATGATCTCCCCATCCTGCCCCACCAGCCTCCATCGTATCCGTCCTGCCCCATGATCCAATCCTGCCCTATGATCCAATCCTGCCCCGTGTCTCCAATCATGCCCTGTATCTACATTCTGCCCATGCCTCAAGTCCTGCCCCCAGTGTGTCCAGCATATTACCCCCATGTTGTCCAGCAATCTGCCCCAGTGTGTCCAGCATATTACCCCCATGTTGTCCAGCAATCTGCCCCAGTGTGTCCAGCATATTACCCCCAGTGTGTCCAGCAATCTGCCCCAGTATGTCCAGCACTGCCCCCAGTGTGTCCAGCAATCTGCCCCAGTGTCCAGCCTTTCCCCAGTGTGTCCAGCAGTCTGCCCCAGTGTGTCCAGCATATTACCCCCAGTGTCCAGCATTGCCCCAGTATGTCCAGCATATTACCCCCAGTGTGTCCAGCAATCTGCCCCAGTGTCCAGCATTGCCCCAGTGTGTCCAGAAGTCTGCCCCAGGGTCTCCAGCATTGCCTCAATGTGTCCAGAAATCTGCCCCAGGGTCTCCAGTATTGCCCCAGTGTGTCCAGCATTCTGCCCCATGGTCTCCTGTATTGCCCCAGTGTGTCCAGCATTCTGCCCCATGGTCTCCTGTATTGCCCCAGTGTGTCCAGCATTCTGCCCCATGGTCTCCTGTATTGCCCCAGTGTGTCCAGCATTCTGCCCCATGGTCTCCAGTATTGCCCCAGTGTGTCCAGCAATCTGCCCCATGGTCTCCAGTATTGCCCCAGTGTGTCCAGCAATCTGCCCCATGGTCTCCAGTATTGCCCCAGTGTGTCCAGCAATCTGCCCCATGGTCTCCAGTATTGCCCCAGTGTGTCCAGCAATCTGCCCCATGGTCTCCAGTATTGCCCCAGTGTGTCCAGCATTCTGCCCCATGGTCTCCAGTATTGCCTCAGTGTGTCCAGCAATCTGCCCCATGGTCTCCTGTATTGCCCCAGTGTGTCCAGCATTCTGCCCCATGGTCTCCTGTATTGCCCCAGTGTGTCCAGCATTCTGCCCCATGGTCTCCTGTATTGCCCCAGTGTGTCCAGCATTCTGCCCCAGGAGCTGGCCCTGGTCGTGGCGGCGGACGGCGCCGCCCGAAGATTTAAAGGGGCGTCATTTTTTTTTTTTCTTCTGCAGCGCCGGCCGCCCCCGCATTGTGCCGCCCGGGGCGGACCGCCCCTTCCTTCCTACGCCACTGCCTACCTCCTCATAGGGAATGCAATTGTGCTATTAATTTGATTCCTGGTAGTATGTTTCCTAAGGGCCGACTGTTCAATTTATCTGTGCCAGAACATGCCGCTATGCGGAGTTATATAAAGGAGTCCTTGGAGAAAGGGCATATTCGCCCGTCGTCATCACCGTTGGGAGCAGGGTTCTTTTTTGTGGCCAAGAAGGATGGTTCTTTGAGACCTTGTATTGATTCTTAATAAGATCACGGTTAAATTTCAGTACCCTTTGCCGCTACTGTCTGATTTGTTTGCTCGGATTAAGGGGGCTAGTTGGTTCACCAAGATAGATCTTCGAGGGGCGTATAATCTTGTGCGTATTAAATAGGGCAATGAATGGAAAACAGCATTTAATACGCCCGAGGGCCATTTTGAGTACCTGGTGATGCCATTCGGGCTTTCTAATGCTCCATCTGTGTTTCAGTCCTTTATGCATGACATCTTCCGAGAGTACCTGGATAGATTTATGATTGTATATTTGGATGATATTTTGGTCTTTTCGGATGATTGGGAGTCTCATGTGAGGCAGGTCAGAATGGTGTTCCAGGTCCTTCGTGCGAATTCCTTGTTTGTGAAGGGATCTAAATGTCTCTTTGGAGTTCAGAAGGTTTCATTTTTGGGTTTCATTTTTTCCCCTTCTACTATCGAGATGGACCCTGTTAAGGTCCAGGCCATTTATGATTGGACTCAGCCTACATCTGTGAAGAGCCTGCAGAAGTTCCTGGGTTTTGCTAATTTTTACCGTCGCTTCATCGCTAATTTTTCTAGTGTTGTTAAACCGTTGACTGATTTGACCAAGAAAGGTGCTGATGTGGTCAATTGGTCCTCTGCGACCGTTGAGGCTTTTCAGGAGTTGAAGCGTTGTTTTTCTTCTGCCCCTGTGTTGTGCCAGCCAGATGTTTCGCTCCTGTTTCAGGTCGAGGTTGATGCTTCTGAGATTGGAGCAGGGGCTGTTTTGTCTCAAAGAAGTTCTGATGGCTCGGTGATGAAACCATGTGCTTTCTTTTCTAGAAAGTTCTCGCCTGCTGAGCGCAATTATGATGTTGGCAATCGAGAGTTGTTGGCTATGAAGTGGGCATTCGAGGAGTGGCGACATTGGCTTGAAGGAGTCAAGCATCGAGTGGTGGTCTTGACGGATCACAAGAATTTGACTTATCTTGAGTCTGCCAATCGGTTGAATCCTAGACAGGCTTGATGGTCGCTGTTTTTCTCCACGGGATGTGCGTTCTTTTGTGCAGTCCTGTGGGACTTGTGCTCGAGCTAAGCCCTGCTGTTCTCGTGCCAGTGGGTTGCTTTTGCCCTTGCCGGTCCCAAAGAGGCCCTGGACGCATATTTCCATGGATTATATTTCAGATCTCCCTGTCTCTCAAAGGATGTCGGTCATCTGGGTGGTTTGTGATCGCTTCTCTAAGATGGTCCATTTGGTACCCTTGTCTAAATTGCCTTCCTCCTCTGATTTGGTGCCATTATTTTTCCAGCATGTGGTTCGTTTGCATGGCATTCCGGAGAACATCGTCTCGGACAGAGGTTCCCAGTTTGTTTCGAGGTTTTGGCGGTCCTTTTGTGCTAAGATGGGCATTGATTTGTCTTTTTCTTCGGCTTTCCATCCTCAGACAAATGGCCAAACCGAACGAACCAATCAGACTTTGGAGACATATCTGAGATGCTTTGTTTCTGCTGATCAGGATGATTGGGTGTCCTTCTTGCCTTTGGCTGAGTTCGCCCTTAATAATCGGGCCAGCTCGGCTACTTTGGTTTCGCCTTTTTTCTGTAATTCTGGTTTCCATCCTCGTTTTTCTTCAGGGCAGGTTCAGCCTTCGGACTGTCCTGGTATGGATTCTGTGGTGGACAGATTGCAGCAAATTTGGACTCACGTAGTGGACAATTTGACATTGTCCCAGGAGAAGGCTCAATGTTTCGATAACCGCCGTCGCTGTGTTGGTCCCCGACTTCGTGTTGGGGATTTGGTTTGGTTGTCGTCTCGTTATGTTCCTATGAAGGTTTCCTCTCCTAAGTTTAAGCCTCGTTTCATTGGTCCTTATAAGATTTCTGAAGTTCTCAATCCTGTGTCATTTCGTTTGGCCCTTCCAGCTTCTTTTGCCATCCATAATGTGTTCCATAGGTCGTTATTGCGGAGATACGTGGCGCCTATGGTTCCCTCTGTTGACCCTCCTGCCCCGGTGTTGGTCGAGGGGGAGTTGGAGTATGTGGTGGAGAAGATTTTAGATTCTCGTATTTCGAGACAGAAACTCCAGTACCTGGTCAAGTGGAAGGGTTATGGTCAGGAAGATAATTCCTGGGTTGTTGCCTCTGATGTTCATGCTGCCGATCTGGTTCGTGCCTTTCATTTGGCTCGTCCTGATCGGCCTGGGGGCTCTGGTGAGGGTTCGGTGACCCCTCCTCAAGGGGGGGGGGTACTGTTGTGAATTCTGTTATCGAACTCCCTCCTGTGGTCATGAATGGTACTTCGGCGAGTTCTGTCCATGGACTCCCTCTGGTGGCTGTGAGTGGAGCTGCTGGTTCTGAGGTTCCTTCCACAGGTGACCTAGTTTATTCTTTGGCTGGCTGCTCTATTTAACTCCACTCAGATCGTTACTCCATGCCAGCTGTCAATGTTCTAGTACTGGTTCAGTTCGCTCTTGGATCTTTCTGGTGACCTGTCTACTCCAGCAGAATCTAAGTCCCTGCTAGTTTATTTGTTGTTCTTTGTTTTCTTGTCCAGCTTGCTATCATGATTTTGCCTTGCTAGCTGGAAGCTCTGGGAGGCAGAGTGGCACCTCCGCACCGTGAGTCGGTGCGGGTGTCTTTTTGCACACTCTGCGTGGTCTTTTTGTAGTTTTTTGTGCTGACCGCAAAGTTACCTTTTCTAGCCTCAGTCTGTTTAGTAAGTCTGGCCTCCCTTTGCTGAAACTTGTTTCATTCCTGTGTTTGTGACTTTCATCTTAACTCACAGTCAATATTTGTGGGGGGCTGCCTTTTTCTTTGGGGAATTTCTCTGAGGCAAGGTAGGCTTTATTTCCTATCTCTAGGGGTAGTTAGCTCTTAGGCTGTAAAGAGGCGTCTAGGCAGAGTTGGGTACGCTCCACGGCTATTTCTAGTGTGTGTGATAGGATTAGGGGTTGCGGTCAGCAGAGCTCCCACTTCCCAGAGCTTGTCCTGTGTTAGTTTAACCATCAGGTCATTCCGGGTGCTCCTAACCACCAGGTCCATAACAGCTGCCTCTCTGTGCACACTTGTTTTGGAGCTCTCATTCCCTCAAGCACGGTTTCGTTTTTTTCCTGCATCTTAGAGAGTGCTGAGTGCGGATGTTTTTAGCCAGGGGAGGTGCAATATCCATGGCCCCTTCCTATGCTAATATTAGCCCACAGCTGTCTGCATACCATTTGCTGGTTATTAATTATGGGGGAACCCCACGTCATATTTGGGGGGTCCCCATTTTAATAGCCAGTAAAGGCTAAGTATACAGCTGTGAGCTGATATTAATAGCCTGGGAAGCTTCCTCGGTATTACCCCCCACCCAGGCTGTAAACATCTGCCCCCAGTTGCTGGCTTTCCCTCTGCAGGTTTTGAAAATTGCACACACACACTGTACTAATTGTATTTGTCACTGACATCTATAAATCTACCTATTCTAGATGTATTTACTGTATGTAACCCATCTCTTCTATCCTGTCAGCTCCTGCAGTGATTTTACAGAAGCCGGCACATGAATTACCGGCTTTTATTCTATCTTTCAGTTGAATATGAATACATATATGTGTGTGTTACTGACATATATACACTGTATATATATTCTATATGAATATTTCTATTCTATCTTTTCTGTTATAACCTGTCAGTGTGATTTTGCTGTTCATCACATTAATTACTGACTTTTCAAAGGACACTGTTGGACAGCACTCGAATGGTGCGAGTGCTGTGCGTTTTTCTCGCATCCATTGACTTGCATTGGCGAGTCTTGTCCGAGATACGCAGCAAATCGCAGCATGCTTTGGTTTTTTTTTTTTCAGTCCAATTTCAGCTGAGAAAAAAAATTGCAGATGAGATGTCACCCATAGATTAACATTGGTCCAAGTGCAATATGATTTTTTACTGGATTGCACTTGTCCATTTTTCTCGCAAATTGGAATAAGCCCTGCGTGTGGGGAGTGCAAGGGTGGACGACGGCCGTTTCATGTGTATCGCTTCAACGGGTCCAGGTGAGTGAGGAAAAGACACATCTAGGTACTGCCTGTGGGTGAGCCAAAAAGAAGAGTTTCCTGTGAAGGAGTTGGGAAGAAGCTCTATTGGAGACTTTAAGAGATTCAGCAGAATTATCATGGAGACTGCAGGAGTGCCTAACCTGAGGAGAGAATGATTTAAGTGAGAGCCCCAGTACCAAATGAGAAGCTCAGTAGCACAAGTGAAGTAGACAGAGCACAGGAATGGCATTAGAGTTTGCCTTAGGTCGGGGTCACACTAGCGTATTGCATCCAATGCGAGAGCATCGGATGCAATATGCTAATGACACTTGGCTCCTGCTCGCAGCAGAGCAGGAGCCGAGTGTCATGCGTCTGTGCTCCGATTCTCTCACACAGGGAGGATCGGAGCACAGCTGGGGAGGAGGCGGAGAAATGAATTTCTTCATCTCCTCCATTGCTGGGGTCCGCTTATAGCGCACATCACTCGGATGATATCCGAGTGGTGTGCGCTGTCTCACTCGCACCCATAGGCTTATATGGGTGCGAGTGAGCCGAGAGTTTTCCTTGGTCCGAGACAATCGCAGCATGCTGCGATTGTCTCGGACCGAGGAAGATGGCAGACTAAAAGGCGGCTGGTGGGAGCGGCCCCATATGGTAACATTGGTCCGAGTGCAATGCGATTTTTTATCGCATTGCACTCGGCCGTATTACAGTCTAGTGTGACCCCGGCCTTAGAAGTGTCCACCAGAGAGGCAAGGCGGACAGTCCAAGAATACAAGTGGCTAGAGTGTATCACTCTAGAACTAAGCACAGCTGAAGCCAAGCTTTGGGCTGGGCTTAGAGCCTAAACAAAGTTGTAGACCTGAAGTACTGAAATATACATAAGATTTACATGAATTTATTACCCTTCAGTAACAGAATTGTGAAGGATAAGGATAAGTGTTCCATGATGGCCATTAGCCTCTTCCAGGTGAGTATCTAACTTTCAACTTACAGGCCATTACACTTGCATTGATTTATCAGAAAAACACTCCCAAATAGTTCAATGACAAAAAATGCACTCAAAACACCATTCACAAGTATTGTACTGTAATTTCTTTTAGATTTTCGTTTCAGTACTGAAATTCACAAATCCTCTTAATCACAAAGTCTCCGTCTTGTACAGTACTTTGTATACAGTAGAAATGCTGCTAAGAATAGTAGATTTGAATTCACCAAGTCAGATGGCAATGACTAAGACTAATTAATGTGTAGGAAGCATCCTAAGCAGCTAATTGGTATGTAAATTCTAAAGGGAAATAGATGACTCTTAACTGTGATACATGCACTGAAAAACAAAAATGATGTGAAGAAAAAAACTTGCAGTGAAGGGATGAATCAAAATGCTTGTCAGAGTATAATTTTTATAATGAATGCAATAAATAATTATTATAATTAATGAATGCAATATTTTATTGGAATCCTTATCTTGTTTTTCTAACGGGCTTATATCATAAATACCTTGAAAAATAAAGAGATTATATTTCTGTCATAATTAGTATTGAGCATTCCGATACTGCAAATTTCGGGTATCGACCAATATTCGCTGTATCGGATTTCCGATACTGAGTTCCGATACTTTTAAGATATCGGATACCGGTATCAGGAGTTCCTATAGTGCAATGATGCACTATAATGGAGTTTGGGCGGTGCGTGGGCGAAGACTGCGTGTCTGTGTGTGCGGGCAGGGTCTGTGCGTGACCGTGGGGGGGTCTGTGTGGGCCTGCTGGGGGTCTGTACGGGCCTTCTGGGGGTCTGTGCGGCCGGATGGGGGTCTATATGGGCCTGCCGGGGGTCTGTGCGGCCTGCCGGGGGCCTCTTGGGGGTCTGTGCGGCCTGCCGGGGTCTGTGCGGACTGCTAGGGGTCTGTACGGACCTCTCGGGGGGTTGTGCCGCCTGCTAGGGGTCTGTATGGGCCTCTCGGGGGTCTGTGCGGCCTGCCGGGGGTCTGTTTGGCCTGCCGGGGGTCTGTTTGGCCTGCCGGGGGTCTGTATGGGCCTCTCGGGTCTGTGCCACCTGCCGGGGTCTATACGGGCCTCTTGGGGGTCTGTGTGGCCTGCCGGGGGTCTGTACGGGCCTCTTGGGGGTCTGTGTGGCCTGCTAGTGGTCTGTACGGACCTCTCGGGGGTCTGTGCGGCCTGCCGGGGGTCTGTGCGGCCTGCCGGGGGTCTGTGTGGCCTGCTGGGGGTCTGTACGGGCCTCTCGGGGGTCTGTGCTGCCTGCCGAAGTCTATACGGGCCTCTTGAGGGTCTGAGTGGCCTGCCGGGGGTCTGTGCGGCCTGTCGGGGGTCTGTACGGGGCTCTCGGGGGTCTGTGCAGCCTGCCAGGGGTCTTTGTACTTGAGTGCAGGCATCGTCTTATGAGACTACAATTCCCATCGGGCTATGCCTGCTACAATGGCAGTGATTGACACATTAGCCAATGATGGGACAGTAGTAGTCCCATCATCCGGCTAATGTGTTGAATGTAAAAAAAAAAAATACTACATACAACATACATACAACATACTGCATACATACAACATCATACATATTACATGCATACAACATACATACTACATACATACATAGTAACATAGTAACATAGTTAGTAAGGCCGAAAAAAGACATTTGTCCATCCAGTTCAGCCTATATTCCATCATAATAAATCCCCAGATCTACGTCCTTCTGCAGAACCTAATAATTGTATGATACAATATTGTTCTGCTCCAGGAAGACATCCAGGCCTCTCTTGAACCCCTCGACTGAGTTCGCCATCACCACCTCCTCAGGCAAGCAATTCCAGATTCTCACTGCCCTAACAGTAAAGAATCCTCTTCTATGTTGGTGGAAAAACCTTCTCTCCTCCAGACGCAAAGAATGCCCCCTTGTGCCCGTCACCTTCCTTGGTATAAACAGATCCTCAGCGAGATATTTGTATTGTCCTCTTATATACTTATACATGGTTATTAGATCGCCCCTCAGTCGTCTTTTTTCTAGACTAAATAATCCTAATTTTGCTAATCTATCTGGGTATTGTAGTTCTCCCATCCCCTTCATTAATTTTGTTGCCCTCCTTTGTACTCTCTCTAGTTCCATTAAATCCTTCCTGAGCACCGTTGCCCAAAACTGGACACAGTACTCCATGTGCGGTCTAACTAGGGATTTGTACAGAGGCAGTATAATGCTCTCATCATGTGTATCCAGATCTCTTTTAATGCACCCCATGATCCTGTTTGCCTTGGCAGCTGCTGCCTGGCACTGGCTGCTCCAGGTAAGTTTATCATTAACTAGGATCCCCAAGTCCTTCTCCATGTCAGATTTACCCAGTGGTTTCCCGTTCAGTGTGTAATGGTGATAGTGATTCCTTCTTCCCATGTGTATAACCTTACATTTATCATTGTTAAACCTCATCTGCTACCTTTCAGCCCAAGATTCCAACTTATCCAGATCCATCTGTAGCAGAATACTATCTTCTCTTGTATTAACTGCTTTACATAGTTTTGTATCATCTGGAAATATCGATATTTTACTGTGTAAACCTTCTACCAGATCATTAATGAATATGTTGAAGAGAACAGGTCCCAATACCGACCCCTGCGGTACCCCACTGGTCACAGCGACCCAGTTAGAGACTATACCATTTATAACCACCCTCTGCTTTCTATCACTAAGCCAGTTACTAACCCATTTACACACATTTTCCCCCAGACCAAGCATTCTCATTTTATGTACCAACCTCTTGTGCGGCACGGTATCAAACGCTTTGGAAAAATCGAGATATACCACGTCCAATGACTCACCGTGGTCTAGCCTACAGCTTACCTCTTCATAAAAACTGATTAGATTGGTTTGACAGTAGTGATTTCTCGTAAACCCATGCTGATATGGAGTTAAACAGTTATTCTCATTGAGATAATCCAGAATAACATCCCTCAGAAACCCTTCAAATATTTTACCAACAATAGAGGTTAGACTTACTGGCCTATAATTTCCAGGTTCACTTTTAGAGCCCTTTTTGAATATTGGCACCACATTTGCTATGCGCCAGTCCTGCGGAACAGACCCCGTCGCTATAGAGTCCCTAAAAATAAGATATAATGGTTTATCTATTACATTACTTAGTTCTCTTAGTACTCGTGGGTAGTGTTGAGCGATACCTTCCGATATCGGAAAGTATCGGTATCGGTTTGGATCGGCCGATATTCAAAAAATATCGGATATCGCCGATACCGATACCCGATCCCAATGCAAGTCAATGGGACCAAAATATCGGAATTAAAATAAACCCTTTCTTTCCTTGTAGGTTCATTCTACCTGAAGGAAAACAACTAAGAATAATGTAGGATGTATGGGGGAGGTGGCGGAGACATTAAAGGCAATGAGGATTAGTCCAATCAAATAGAATAGCATGTTTTTTTTTTTTTTTTAAAGAAGTTCGGATTGAAAAAGATATTGAGTATGTAAATTTTTTTTATTTTGTCAGATATTGATGTTTCACTATTCCACGCCCTTCCCCTTCTTTTTTTTCTTTTTTTTTTTTTCTTTTCCCACACTTTCATCTTCATCATCATCAGCATCCTTGACATCAACTTCTTCACCTTATTCATCTTCTTCTTCATCTTCTACCTATTTTTTTTTTATTACATTCTTCATATTCATTTTCTTCAACTATTATTATTCTTCCTATTCTACATATTCTTTTTATTCCACTGTTATTATTCTTCCTATTCTACTTCTTCATCATATTCTCATTTGTGACAGGCATTCCCGTAGTTGTTATCTATAAAAGTTGGAAGATTACACCTTCCGTTCTGCCAGTCACAAAAGTTACATTTGTCCGCGTTCAGTTTGGCCTGCAGCATCAGGCTTTATCCAGGGGCACCACGAGGAGGAACGGACTCACCCCCATACACTGCTTAGTCTTCTTCTGCATATAATTTAGATAATATCTTTTGCTCTGATATTAAGTCTTATGCTTAATGTTCTTCTGCTCTTTGTTCTGCAGCCTCTTGTTCTTCTGCTTCTCGGTCTTCCATGTTGTCGTCTCCAGGGTCTTCGTCTCCAGTGTCGTCATCTCCGCCGTCGTCGTCTCAGCCGTCGTCGTCTCCGCCGTCGTCGTCGTCGTCGTCATCGGGGTGGTCTTCCGGGTCGTCGTCATCGGGGTGGTCTTCCGGGTTGTCGACGTTAGGGTCTTCAACTTGGAAATGTAGCAGAAGGTACAAGAAGGCTGAGAAAATGCCAAGAACCAGCTGATGGAACTGGAACTCGGATGGCTACCCGAAGGTTCAAGAGCCTATGGAACTACCGAGGACCAGCTGACGTTACAGGAACCCGGTTACTAAGCAGGAGGTACCCGTGCTAAAAAGCACTACCAAGGACCGCCTGACGTTGGCGGAACTCGGATACCCAGAAGGAGGCACCTAAGCCAAAGGCTCTGCCCGGAACCAGATGACGTTACTGGAACCAGGATGGGGAGCAGAAGGTACAAGAGCAAAAGACACTGCCGAGAACCAGCTGACGGTACTGGAACCCGGATGGGTAGCCGAATGTCCAAGAGCCAATGGAACTACCAAGGACCAGCTGACGTTACTGGAACCCGGTTACTAAGCAGGAGGTACCCGTGCCTGAAAGCACTACCAAGGACCACCTGACATTGGTGGAACTTGGATACCCAGAAGGAGGCACCTAAGCCAAAGGCTCTGCCCGGAACCAGCTGACGGTACTGGAACCAGGATGGGGAGCAGAAGGTACAAGAGCAAAAGACACTGCCGAGAACCAGCTGACGGTGCTGGAACCAGGTGGTGGACCCGAAGGCCCACAGGAGAGGAGAGAACAGCTAGGCCGCGAGGCAGCCGCAGTTACCGAACCCCAACAGTCCTACAGGGGGAGCTGGGCCTACTGGCACTACAGAACCAGCCTTGACTACCAGTTCACGCAGCCCACATAGGAAGCTCCTAAACTGGAGGCACCCTGGAGTTGGCTAACTCGACCGCCCCACGACGGGGCAAGCATAGGCGTCTCAGTGAAGTTGACACAACCCGGAAACAGCTGACGGTGCTGAAACCAGGCTTGGCACGAGGGAGTACCTGTGACAAGAACACTGCCGAGAACCAGCTGGCGGTGCTGGAACCCGGATGCGTTGCCCCAGTGTGCAAGAGCCAATGGCACGACCGAGGACCAGCTGACGGTGCTGGAACCCGGTTACTAAGCTGTAGGTGCCCGCGCTTAAAAGCACTACCAAGGACCGCCTGGCGTTGGCGGAACTCGGATACCCAGGAGGAGGCACCTAAGCCAAAGGCTCGGCCCGGAACCAGCTGACGGTGCTGGAACCAGGTGGTGGACCCCAAGGCCCACAGGAGAGGAGAGAGCAGCTAGGCCGCGAGGCAGCCGCAGTTACCGAACCCCAACAGTCCTACAGGGGGAGCTGGGCCTACTGGCACTACAGAACCAGCCTTGACTACCAGTTCACGCAGCCCACATAGGAAGCTCCTAAACTGGAGGCACCCTGGAGTTGGCTAACTCGACCGCCCCACGACGGGGCAAGCATAGGCGTCTCAGTGAAGTTGACACAACCCGGAAACAGCTGACGGTGCTGAAACCAGGCTTGGCACGAGGGAGTACCTGTGACAAGAACACTGCCGAGAACCAGCTGGCGGTGCTGGAACCCGGATGCGTTGCCCCAGTGTGCAAGAGCCAATGGCACGACCGAGGACCAGCTGACGGTGCTGGAACCCGGTTACTAAGCTGTAGGTGCCCGCGCTTAAAAGCACTACCAAGGACCGCCTGGCGTTGGCGGAACTCGGATACCCAGGAGGAGGCACCTAAGCCAAAGGCTCGGCCCGGAACCAGCTGATGGTGCTGGAACCAGGTGGTGGACCCCAAGGCCCACAGGAGAGGAGAGAACAGCTAGGCCGCGAGGCAGCCGCAGTTACCGAACCCCAACAGTCCTACAGGGGGAGCTGGGCCTACTGGCACTACAGAACCAGCCTTGACTACCAGTTCACGCAGCCCACATAGGAAGCTCCTAAACTGGAGGCACCCTGGAGTTGGCTAACTCGACCGCCCCACGACGGGGCAAGCATAGGCGTCTCAGTGAAGTTGACACAACCCGGAAACAGCTGACGGTGCTGAAACCAGGCTTGGCACGAGGGAGTACCTGTGACAAGAACACTGCCGAGAACCAGCTGGCGGTGCTGGAACCCGGATGCGTTGCCCCAGTGTGCAAGAGCCAATGGCACGACCGAGGACCAGCTGACGGTGCTGGAACCCGGTTACTAAGCTGTAGGTGCCCGCGCTTAAAAGCACTACCAAGGACCGCCTGGCGTTGGCGGAACTCGGATACCCAGGAGGAGGCACCTTAGCCAAAGGCTCGGCCCGGAACCAGCTGACGGTGCTGGAACCAGGTGGTGGACCCCAAGGCCCACAGGAGAGGAGAGAACAGCTAGGCCGCGAGGCAGCCGCAGTTACCGAACCCCAACAGTCCTACAGGGGGAGCTGGGCCTACTGGCACTACAGAACCAGCCTTGACTACCAGTTCACGCAGCCCACATAGGAAGCTCCTAAACTGGAGGCACCCTGGAGTTGGCTAACTCGACCGCCCCACGACGGGGCAAGCATAGGCGTCTCAGTGAAGTTGACACAACCCGGAAACAGCTGATGGTGCTGAAACCAGGCTTGGCACGAGGGAGTACCTGTGACAAGAACACTGCCGAGAACCAGCTGGCGGTGCTGGAACCCGGATGCGTTGCCCCAGTGTGCAAGAGCCAATGGCACGACCGAGGACCAGCTGACGGTGCTGGAACCCGGTTACTAAGCTGTAGGTGCCCGCGCTTAAAAGCACTACCAAGGACCGCCTGGCGTTGGCGGAACTCGGATACCCAGGAGGAGGCACCTAAGCCAAAGGCTCGGCCCGGAACCAGCTGACGGTGCTGGAACCAGGTGGTGGACCCCAAGGCCCACAGGAGAGGAGAGAACAGCTAGGCCGCGAGGCAGCCGCAGTTACCGAACCCCAACAGTCCTACAGGGGGAGCTGGGCCTACTGGCACTACAGAACCAGCCTTGACTACCAGTTCACGCAGCCCACATAGGAAGCTCCTAAACTGGAGGCACCCTGGAGTTGGCTAACTCGACCGCCCCACGACGGGGCAAGCATAGGCGTCTCAGTGAAGTTGACACAACCCGGAAACAGCTGACGGTGCTGAAACCAGGCTTGGCACGAGGGAGTACCTGTGACAAGAACACTGCCGAGAACCAGCTGGCGGTGCTGGAACCCGGATGCGTTGCCCCAGTGTGCAAGAGCCAATGGCACGACCGAGGACCAGCTGACGGTGCTGGAACCCGGTTACTAAGCTGTAGGTGCCCGCGCTTAAAAGCACTACCAAGGACCGCCTGGCGTTGGCGGAACTCGGATACCCAGGAGGAGGCACCTTAGCCAAAGGCTCGGCCCGGAACCAGCTGACGGTGCTGGAACCAGGTGGTGGACCCCAAGGCCCACAGGAGAGGAGAGAACAGCTAGGCCGCGAGGCAGCCGCAGTTACCGAACCCCAACAGTCCTACAGGGGGAGCTGGGCCTACTGGCACTACAGAACCAGCCTTGACTACCAGTTCACGCAGCCCACATAGGAAGCTCCTAAACTGGAGGCACCCTGGAGTTGGCTAACTCGACCGCCCCACGACGGGGCAAGCATAGGCGTCTCAGTGAAGTTGACACAACCCGGAAACAGCTGACGGTGCTGAAACCAGGCTTGGCACGAGGGAGTACCTGTGACAAGAACACTGCCGAGAACCAGCTGGCGGTGCTGGAACCCGGATGCGTTGCCCCAGTGTGCAAGAGCCAATGGCACGACCGAGGACCAGCTGACGGTGCTGGAACCCGGTTACTAAGCTGTAGGTGCCCGCGCTTAAAAGCACTACCAAGGACCGCCTGGCGTTGGCGGAACTCGGATACCCAGGAGGAGGCACCTTAGCCAAAGGCTCGGCCCGGAACCA
This sequence comes from Ranitomeya imitator, assembly GCF_032444005.1. NCBI lineage: Eukaryota > Metazoa > Chordata > Amphibia > Anura > Dendrobatidae > Ranitomeya > Ranitomeya imitator. Next base: position 920,165,988 of record NC_091282.1, on the reverse strand, counting down.
GCTGACGGTGCTGGAACCAGGTGGTGGACCCCAAGGCCCACAGGAGAGGAGAGAACAGCTAGGCCGCGAGGCAGCCGCAGTTACCGAACCCCAACAGTCCTACAGGGGGAGCTGGGCCTACTGGCACTACAGAACCAGCCTTGACTACCAGTTCACGCAGCCCACATAGGAAGCTCCTAAACTGGAGGCACCCTGGAGTTGGCTAACTCGACCGCCCCACGACGGGGCAAGCATAGGCGTCTCAGTGAAGTTGACACAACCCGGAAACAGCTGACGGTGCTGAAACCAGGCTTGGCACGAGGGAGTACCTGTGACAAGAACACTGCCGAGAACCAGCTGGCGGTGCTGGAACCCGGATGCGTTGCCCCAGTGTGCAAGAGCCAATGGCACGACCGAGGACCAGCTGACGGTGCTGGAACCCGGTTACTAAGCTGTAGGTGCCCGCGCTTAAAAGCACTACCAAGGACCGCCTGGCGTTGGCGGAACTCGGATACCCAGGAGGAGGCACCTTAGCCAAAGGCTCGGCCCGGAACCAGCTGACGGTGCTGGAACCAGGTGGTGGACCCCAAGGCCCACAGGAGAGGAGAGAACAGCTAGGCCGCGAGGCAGCCGCAGTTACCGAACCCCAACAGTCCTACAGGGGGAGCTGGGCCTACTGGCACTACAGAACCAGCCTTGACTACCAGTTCACGCAGCCCACATAGGAAGCTCCTAAACTGGAGGCACCCTGGAGTTGGCTAACTCGACCGCCCCACGACGGGGCAAGCATAGGCGTCTCAGTGAAGTTGACACAACCCGGAAACAGCTGACGGTGCTGAAACCAGGCTTGGCACGAGGGAGTACCTGTGACAAGAACACTGCCGAGAACCAGCTGGCGGTGCTGGAACCCGGATGCGTTGCCCCAGTGTGCAAGAGCCAATGGCACGACCGAGGACCAGCTGACGGTGCTGGAACCCGGTTACTAAGCTGTAGGTGCCCGCGCTTAAAAGCACTACCAAGGACCGCCTGGCGTTGGCGGAACTCGGATACCCAGGAGGAGGCACCTTAGCCAAAGGCTCGGCCCGGAACCAGCTGACGGTGCTGGAACCAGGTGGTGGACCCCAAGGCCCACAGGAGAGGAGAGAACAGCTAGGCCGCGAGGCAGCCGCAGTTACCGAACCCCAACAGTCCTACAGGGGGAGCTGGGCCTACTGGCACTACAGAACCAGCCTTGACTACCAGTTCACGCAGCCCACATAGGAAGCTCCTAAACTGGAGGCACCCTGGAGTTGGCTAACTCGACCGCCCCACGACGGGGCAAGCATAGGCGTCTCAGTGAAGTTGACACAACCCGGAAACAGCTGACGGTGCTGAAACCAGGCTTGGCACGAGGGAGTACCTGTGACAAGAACACTGCCGAGAACCAGCTGGCGGTGCTGGAACCCGGATGCGTTGCCCCAGTGTGCAAGAGCCAATGGCACGACCGAGGACCAGCTGACGGTGCTGGAACCCGGTTACTAAGCTGTAGGTGCCCGCGCTTAAAAGCACTACCAAGGACCGCCTGGCGTTGGCGGAACTCGGATACCCAGGAGGAGGCACCTTAGCCAAAGGCTCGGCCCGGAACCAGCTGACGGTGCTGGAACCAGGTGGTGGACCCCAAGGCCCACAGGAGAGGAGAGAACAGCTAGGCCGCGAGGCAGCCGCAGTTACCGAACCCCAACAGTCCTACAGGGGGAGCTGGGCCTACTGGCACTACAGAACCAGCCTTGACTACCAGTTCACGCAGCCCACATAGGAAGCTCCTAAACTGGAGGCACCCTGGAGTTGGCTAACTCGACCGCCCCACGACGGGGCAAGCATAGGCGTCTCAGTGAAGTTGACACAACCCGGAAACAGCTGACGGTGCTGAAACCAGGCTTGGCACGAGGGAGTACCTGTGACAAGAACACTGCCGAGAACCAGCTGGCGGTGCTGGAACCCGGATGCGTTGCCCCAGTGTGCAAGAGCCAATGGCACGACCGAGGACCAGCTGACGGTGCTGGAACCCGGTTACTAAGCTGTAGGTGCCCGCGCTTAAAAGCACTACCAAGGACCGCCTGGCGTTGGCGGAACTCGGATACCCAGGAGGAGGCACCTTAGCCAAAGGCTCGGCCCGGAACCAGCTGACGGTGCTGGAACCAGGTGGTGGACCCCAAGGCCCACAGGAGAGGAGAGAACAGCTAGGCCGCGAGGCAGCCGCAGTTACCGAACCCCAACAGTCCTACAGGGGGAGCTGGGCCTACTGGCACTACAGAACCAGCCTTGACTACCAGTTCACGCAGCCCACATAGGAAGCTCCTAAACTGGAGGCACCCTGGAGTTGGCTAACTCGACCGCCCCACGACGGGGCAAGCATAGGCGTCTCAGTGAAGTTGACACAACCCGGAAACAGCTGACGGTGCTGAAACCAGGCTTGGCACGAGGGAGTACCTGTGACAAGAACACTGCCGAGAACCAGCTGGCGGTGCTGGAACCCGGATGCGTTGCCTTGCCTATTAAAGATTGTCTTCCTAGAGCCCCAACTAGCGGTGTTGGAGCAAAGGGTAAGCAGGGGGAGATGAGTGTAGGCCGAAGCCTGCACTGGAGGCAGCTTTGTGTCTGCGTTGCGTTTGCAGGACACTTTGCCGGCTACACACTGGGGGAACAGCTGGCGTTGCTGAACCCCACTAACACAATGGCGTGTGTTTTTATCTGTGCAGCTAGCACTTGCGGGCAAAAACTTGCGATGTTAGAGCCCGTGTTGAAGCAGGAGGAGGAGGAGAGGAGCAGAGTGTAGGCCGAAGCCTAGTTGAACCAATTTCAAAGGAAACCTTTAACCCCCCCCTCAGGTGTTACAAAGTACAAGAGACACACCTTGTGCAGTATTAATGCTGCACAAGTGAAAGGTTGCTCTATTAATTTGTCTACTTGCACACGCTGAATGAAAGACATACACAATTTACCCCATTCTACAGTAAAACTGTAGTGGATGCGTGACTTGGTTTTTTGATGAGACGCAGCACAGGTGTCCAAAATAACGCCTTGGTGCTTGGCGCAGCTTCCTGAGCGTTGTTATTTGCTGTACAGGAGTCTGCGCTCTTGTGTTATCCCTTGGCAATGCCCTGTTAGCGCTGCCCATCTTATGACCTCATTTCATGTTGGCCGGTGCGGTTAACGATGGCCATAAATCCCAGACCCACAGTGGCTTTTCCTAAAGTCACACTGCGGTGCTGGGATTCGTGGCCTTGAGCAGTAAATATTTTGGCCGCTCACACACGTCCTTACACCTGCTTCAGACTGGGCGGCCTCTGCTGATCCCTTCTCGCATGCCGCGGCCATGAGGCTGCACAGTCTGAAGAAGGCGGAAGGAGATGAGTTAAGACAGGCGAAGATATGCACTGCTCGTGCCCATCAATCACACCCTCGCAGTCAAAATAATTAAGACAACGAGGAGCATTTTATTCAGGCAGGGCGGACGAACAGGCGCAAGTAGCCAACCAATGATGTCAGAAGACGGGAAGCGCTACCAAGAGGGGTGCTGCGTATCATTAGAAAGGAAAGTCACACCTCAGGGACAGTGGAATGGTCTCAAAGAGACACATTTTGTACGTGTTGAGTTCCACGTGGGCAAGGAGAAAACGTCAGCCACCTTGTACAAATGCAGCAGTACTGCTGTACAAGGTGGCTGTTATACATAGAAACACCTGGGGGTGGTGGCCAGGCTCCCTTCAATTTCAGTTCATGTGCCTGCGTGGCGTTTGCAGGTCACGTTGCAAGCTACACAGCAGGGGAACAGCTGGCGTTGCTGAACCCCACTGACACATTGACTGGTGTTTTTCTCTGTGCAGATTGCATGTCCGGGCAAAAACTAGCGGTGTTAGAGCCCAGGGTCAGCAGGAGGAGGAGGAGAGGAGCAAAGTGTAGGCCGAAGCCTGCACTGGTGGCAGCTTTTGGTCGGTTGTGCCAGCGTGGCTTGTGCTGGACACGATGCCGGCTACACAGCGGGGGAACAGCTGGCGGTGCTGAACCACACTAACACATTGGCTGGTGTTTTTCTCTGTGCAGCTAGCATGTCCGGGCAGAAACTGGCGTTGTTTGAGCCCAGGGTCAGCAGGAGGAGGAGAGGAGCAAAGTGTAGGCCGAAGCCTGCACTGGTGGCAGCTTTTGTTCTGTTGTGCCAGCGTGGCTTGTGCTGGACACGTTGCCGACTACACAGCAGGGGAACAGCTGGCGGTGCTGAACCCCACTAACACATTGGCTGGTGTTTTTCTCTGTGCAGCTAGCATTTCCGGGCAAAAACTAGCGGTGTTTGAGCCCAGGGTCAGCAGGAGGAGTAGAGGAGCAGAGTGTAGGCCGAAGCCTAGTTGAACCAATTTCAAAGGTTACCTTTAACCCCCCCCTCAGGTGTTGCAAGGTACAAGAGCCACACCTTGAACAGCATTAATGATGCACAAGTCAAAGGTTGCTCTATTTAATTTTGCTCCTTGCACACGCTGAATTAAACACGTACACTATTTAGCCCATTATACTGTCAAACAGTTGTGGAGGCGTGACTTGTCTTTTTAACGAGACGCAGCACAGGTGTCAAAATTTGCACCTAGGTACTGGGCGCAGATTCCTGAGCGTTGTTATTTGCTGTACAGGAGTCTGCGCTCTTGTGTTATCCCTTGGCAATACCCTGTTAGTGCAGGCCGTCTCATGACCTCATTTCATGTTGGCCGGTGCGGTTAACGATGGCCATAAATCCCAGACCCACAGTGGCTTTTCCTAAAGTCACACTGCGGTGCTGGGATTCGTGGCCTTGTGCAGTAAATATGTTCGCCGCTCACACATGTCCTTACACCTGCTTCAGACTGGGCGGCCTCAGCTGATCCCTTATCGCATGCCGCGGCCATGAGGCCGCACAGTCAGAAGAAGGCGGAAGGAGGGGAGTGAAAACAGGGGAACATATGCACTGCTCGTGCCCATCAATCACACCCTCGCAGTCAAAATATATGAGACAACGGGGGGCGTTGTGTCGGGCAGGGGGGACGCACAGGCACAGCCAGCCAACCAATGATGTCAGGAGACGGGCAGCGCTAACAATGGGGGTGCTGCGTGTCATTAAAAAGGAAAGTCACACCTCAGGGACATTGTAATGGTCTCTAATGAGACACATTTTTTACGTGTTGAGTTCCACGTGGGCAAGGAGAAAAAGTCAGCCACCTCGTACAAATGCAGCAGTACTGCTGTACAAGGTGGCTGTTATACATAGAAACACCTGGGGGGGTGGGGGGCAGGCTCCCTTCAATTTCAGTTCATGTGCCTGCGTGGCGTTTGCAGGTCACGTTGCAAGCTGCACAGCAGGGGAACAGCTGGCGGTGCTGAACCCCACTAACACATTGGCTGGTGTTTTTCTCTGTGCAGCTAGCATGTCCGGGCAGAAACTGGCATTGTTTGAGCCCAGGGTCAGCAGGAGGAGGAGAGGAGCAAAGTGTAGGCCGAAGCCTGCACTGGTGGCAGCTTTTGTTCTGTTGTGCCAGCGTGGCTTGTGCTGGACACGTTGCCGACTACACAGCAGGGGAACAGCTGGCGGTGCTGAACCACACTAACACATTGGCTGGTGTTTTTCTCTGTGCAGCTAGCATGTCCGGGCAGAAACTGGCGTTGTTTGAGCCCAGGGTCAGCAGGAGGAGGAGAGGAGCAAAGTGTAGGCCGAAGCCTGCACTGGTGGCAGCTTTTGTTCTGTTGTGCCAGCGTGGCTTGTGCTGGACACGTTGCCGACTACACAGCAGGGGAACAGCTGGCGGTGCTGAACCCCACTAACACATTGGCTGGTGTTTTTCTCTGTGCAGCTAGCATTTCCGGGCAAAAACTAGCGGTGTTTGAGCCCAGGGTCAGCAGGAGGAGTAGAGGAGCAGAGTGTAGGCCGAAGCCTAGTTGAACCAATTTCAAAGGTTACCTTTAACCCCCCCCTCAGGTGTTGCAAGGTACAAGAGCCACACCTTGAACAGCATTAATGATGCACAAGTCAAAGGTTGCTCTATTTAATTTTGCTCCTTGCACACGCTGAATTAAACACGTACACTATTTAGCCCATTATACTGTCAAACAGTTGTGGAGGCGTGACTTGTCTTTTTAACGAGACGCAGCACAGGTGTCAAAATTTGCACCTAGGTACTGGGCGCAGATTCCTGAGCGTTGTTATTTGCTGTACAGGAGTCTGCGCTATTGTGATCCCTTGGCCATGCGCTGTGAGCGCTTCCTGTCTTCTGACCTCATTTCATGTCGGCCGTTGCGGTTAGCGATGGACATGAATCCCAGACCCACAGTGTGTTTTTAAAAAATCACACTGCGGTGCTGGGATTCGTGCCCTGGTGCACTAAATATGTTTGCCGCTCACACATGTCCTTACACCTGCTTCAGACTGGGCGGCCTCATCTGATCCCTTATCGCCTGCCGCGGCCATGAGGACACCCAGTCTGAAGAAGGCGGAAGGAGATGAGTGAACACAGGCAAACATATGCACTGCACATGCCCATCAATCACACCCTCGCTGTCCAAAAAAATAAGACACCGAGGGCCGTTGTTTCGAGCAGGGGAGATGCACAGGCGCAGCCAGCTAACCAATGATGTCAAAAGACGGGCAGCGCTAACAAGGGTGGTGCTGCGTGTCATTACAAAGGAAAGTCACACCTCAGGGACATTGTAATGGTCTCTAATGAGACACATTTTGTACGTGTTGAGTTCCACGTGGGCAAGGAGAAAAAGTCAGCCACCTCGTACAAATGCAGCAGTACTGCTGTACAAGGTGGCTGATATACATAGAAACACCTGTGGGTGGGGGGCAGGCTCCCTTCAATTTCAGTTCATGTGCCTGCGTGGCGTTTGCAGGTCACGTTGCAAGCTACACAGCAGGGGAACAGCTGGCGTTGCTGAACCCCACTGACACATTGACTGGTGTTTTTCTCTGTGCAGATTGCATGTCCGGGCAAAAACTAGCGGTGTTAGAGCCCAGGGTCAGCAGGAGGAGGAGGAGAGGAGCAAAGTGTAGGCCGAAGCCTGCACTGGTGGCAGCTTTTGGTCGGTTGTGCCAGCGTGGCTTGTGCTGGACACGATGCCGGCTACACAGCGGGGGAACAGCAGGCGGTGCTGAACCCCACTAACACATTGGCTGGTGTTTTTCTCTGTGCAGCTAGCATGTCCGGGCAGAAACTGGCGTTGTTTGAGCCCAGGGTCAGCAGGAGGAGGAGAGGAGCAAAGTGTAGGCCGAAGCCTGCACTGGTGGCAGCTTTTGGTCGGTTGTGCCAGCGTGGCTTGTGCTGGACACGTTGCCGACTACACAGCAGGGGAACAGCTGGCGGTGCTGAACCCCACTAACACATTGGCTGGTGTTTTTCTCTGTGCAGCTAGCATTTCCGGGCAAAAACTAGCGGTGTTTGAGCCCAGGGTCAGCAGGAGGAGGAGAGGAGCAGAGTGTAGGCCGAAGCCTAGTTGAACCAATTTCAAAGGTTACCTTTAACCCCCCCCTCAGGTGTTGCAAGGTACAAGAGCCACACCTTGTGCAGCATTAATGCTGCACAAGTAAAAGGTTGCTCTATTTGTTTTGCTCCTTGCACACGCTGACTAAAACACGTACACTATTTAGCCCATTATACTGTCAAACAGTTGTGGAGGCGTGACTTGTCTTTTTAACGAGACGCAGCACAGGTGTCAAAATTTGCACCTAGGTACTGGGCGCAGATTCCTGAGCGTTGTTATTTGCTGTACAGGAGTCTGCGCTATTGTGATCCCTTGGCCATGCGCTGTGAGCGCTTCCTGTCTTCTGACCTCATTTCATGTCGGCCGTTGCGGTTAGCGATGGACATGAATCCCAGACCCACAGTGTGTTTTCAAAAAATCACACTGCGTGGCTGGGATTCGTGGCCTTGTGCAGTAAATAGGTTTGCCGCTTACACATGTCCTTACACCTGCTCCAGACTGGGCGGCCTCAGCTGATCCCTTATCGCCTACCACGGCCAGGAGGCCGCACAGTCTGAAGAAGGCGGAAGGAGATGAGTTAAGACAGGCGAACATATGCACTGCTCGTGCCCATAAACCACACCCTCGCTGACAAAATAAATATGACAACGAGGGGCGTTGTTTCTAGCAGGGCGGATGCACAGGCGCAGCCAGCTAACCATGATGACAAAAGACGGGAAACGCTACCAAGGGGGGTGCTGCGTATCATTACAAAGGAAAGTCACACCTCAGGGACAGTGGAATGGTCTCAATGAGACACATTTTGTACGTGTTGAGTTCCACGTGGGCAAGGAGAAAAAGTCAGCCACCTTGTACAAATGCAGCAGTACTGCTGTACTAGGTGGCTGTTATACATAGAAACACCTGGGGGGGTGGGGCCAGGTTCCCTTTTAATTTCAGTTCCTGTGCCTGCATGGCGTTTGCAGGTCACGTTGCCGGCTACACAGCAGGGGAACAGCTGGCGTTGCTGAACCCCACTAACACATTGGCTGGTGTTTTTCTCTGTGCAGCTAGCACTTCCGGGCAAAAACTAGCGGTGTTTGAGCCCAGGGTCAGCAGGAGGAGGAGAGGAGCAGAGTGTAGGCCGAAGCCTGCACTGGTGGCAGCTTTTGTTCTGTTGTGCCAGCGTGGCTTGTGCTGGACACGTTGCCGACTACACAGCAGGGGAACAGCTGGCGGTGCTGAACCCCACTGACACATCACCTAGTGTTTTTTTCTGTGTAGACAACACTTCCAGGTGGCAACTGACAGTGTTGAAACCCAGGGAATCAAAGAGGAGCAGAGTGTAGGCCGAAGCCTGCAGTGGAGCAAGTTGAAAGGGAACCTTTAACCCCCCCCCCCAGGCATTTGTTGCTGAAAGAGCCATCTTGTACAGCAGTAATACTGCACATGGAAAATGGTGGCTCCGAAAATTATGCTCCTTGCAAACGCTGAAGTACACACTCATATAATGTGTCCCCTCACACCGTCAAACCATCCCGGAAGTGGGACTTTCCTTTGTAATGTGACACAGCACAGCCGTCATTCCAACCCCCTTGGTGCCGGGCACCACCTCCTCAACGTTGTTTGGTTCTGTCACGGAGCCCGCACTGTAATGTTATCCCTTGGCCATGCACAGTTAGCGGTGCCCGTCTTCTGACATCATGTAGGTGTCAGGCTGGCAGTGCCTGTGCGTCCAAGCTGCCCGAGATCCAACCTTGCAGTGTCATCTAATGTAGTCCCACTGCGGGCCAGGGATCCATGGGCATGCGCAGTGCATATCATCGCCTCTCACTCACCTCCTTCCTGCTTCTTCAGACTGTGCGGCGTCACGGCCGTGGCATGCTATTAGGGATCAGCTGACGCCGCCTAGTCTGAAGAAGCGTGAAGAAGGGGAGTGAGAGGCTAGTATATGCACTGCGCATGGCCATGGATACCAGGCCCACTGTGGGATCACATTAGACGACACTGCGAGGTGTGATTTCGGGCAGCGTGGACGCACAGGCGCAGCCAGGACGACAACAAATGATGTCAGAGGACGGGCAGCGCAAACTGTGCATGGCCAAGGGATAACATAACAGCGCAGGGTCCATGACGGAATCAAACAACGCTAAGGAGGCAGCGCACGGTGCCAAGGGGGTAGCAATGACGGCTGTGCTGCGTCACATTACAAAGGAAAGTCCCACCTCCAGGACGGTTGGACGGTGTGAGGGGACACATTACATGAGTGTGTAGTTCAGCGTTTGCAAGGAGCATAATTTCAAGAGCGACCTTTCCCTTGTGCAGTATTAGTGCTGCACATGGTGGCTCTTTCAGTAACAAACGCCTAGGGGGGGGGGGGGACAGGTCCCCTTACATTTTAGTTGTGCCAGCATGGCGGTCGCATGACACGTTGCCGGATACACAGCTGGGGATCAGCTGACGTTACTGAACCCCAATAACAGAGGAGCGACTGTTGACTGTGCACACAGCACTTCCAGGCACCAACTGGCGGTGTTAGAGCCCAGGGACAGCAGGAGGAGCAGATTGGAGGTATTGCCGCACACACAGCTGGGGATCAGCTGACGTTACTGAACCCCAATAACAGAGGAGCGACTGTTGACTGTGCACACAGCACTTCCAGGCACCAACTGGCGGTGTTAGAGCCCAGGGACAGCAGGAGGAGCAGATTGGAGGTATTGCCGCACACACAGCTGGGGATCAGCTGACGTTACTGAACCCCAATAACAGAGGAGCGACTGTTGACTGTGCACACAGCACTTCCAGGCACCAACTGGCGGTGTTAGAGCCCAGGGACAGCAGGAGGAGCAGAGGAACAGAGTGTAGGCCGAAGCCTGATTGGAGCAAGTTGAAAGGAAACCTTTAACCCCCCCCCCCAAGACGTTTGTAGCTGAAAGAGCCATGTTGTGCAGCACTAAGGATGCAAAAGGAAAAGGTTGCTCTTTTAATTATGCTCCTTGCAAACACCGAAGTAAACACTAAAAATGTGTCCCTTTATACCGTTAAACCGTTCCGGAGGTGCGAATTTCCTTCGTAATGGGACACAGCACAGCTGTCATTCCTATCCCCTTGATGCCGTGCGCTGCCTCCTCAGCGTTGTTTTAAGCTGCCACGGAGCCTGCGCTGTTCTGTTAGCCCTTGGCCATGCCCAATTAGCGCTGCCTGTCTTCTGACATAATTTGGTGTCAGGCTGTCAGTGCCTGTGCGTCCACGCTGCTCCAGATCCCACCTCGCAGTCTCATCTAACGTAATCCCACTGCGGGCCTTGGAACCATGGGCATGCACAGTGCATAACCTCGACTCTCACTCCCCTCCTTCCCTCTTCTTCAGACTGTGCGGTGTCACGGCCGTGGCATGCTAGGGATCAGCTGACGGCGCACAGTCTAAAGAAGGCGGAGGGAAATGAGCGAGAGCCCGAGGGGAAGATATGCACTGCGCATGCCCATGGATCCCAGGCCCGCAGTGTGACTCAATCAGAAGACACTGCGAGGCGGGATCTCGGGCACCGCGGCCGCACAGGCGCAGCCAGCCTGACACCAAATTATGTCAGAAGACAGGCAGCGCAAATAGGGCATGCCCAAGGGATAACAGAACAGCGCAGGCTCCGTGACAGCTTAAAACAACGCTGAGGAGGCAGCGCATGGCACCAAGGGGGTAGGAATGACGGCTGTGCTGCGTCACATTACGAAGGAAAGTCCCAGCTCCGGGACGGTATAACGGTATCAGTGAACACATTTTATAAGTGTTAAGTTCTGCGTGTGCAAAGAGCTAAAAAAAAAGAGCTACCTTTTCCTTGTGCAGCATTACTGCTGCACAAGATGGCTCTTTCAGTAACAAACGACGGGGGGGGGACAGGTTCCCTTACATTTAGGTTGTTGTGCCAGCGTGGCGGTCGCAGGACACATTGCCGGCTACACAGCTGGGGATCAGCTGACGTTACTGAAACCCAATAACACTGGGTCGTATGTTTTTACTGTGCAGCCTGCACTTCTGAGCCGCAACTGGCGGTGTTGGAGCCCAGGAATAGCAGTTCAGGTGGTAGAAAGATGAACACAGCAGGAGACCTGGATGACACCCAATTACTTAATCAGGCAGAGGAGTGGCAAATTCCTGCGAGATCCAGGCCTGGTTCATTTTCAGGAAAGTAAGCCGGTCAACGTTATCGGAGGATAGTCGCATGCGACGGTCTGTTAGTACACCACCTGCGGCACTAAAGACACGTTCCGATAAGACACTAGCCGCAGGGCAAGCCAGCACCTCCAATGCATACTGGCTTAGCTCTGGCCATGTATCCAGCTTAGAGACCCAAAACTTGAACGGGGAAGAGCCGTCTGGGAGTACAGTAAGAGGGCAAGCCATGTAGTCTGTCACCATCTGACGGAACCGTTGCCTCCTGCTGACTGGAGCCGCCGGTGATGGTGTAGACATTTGGGGCGGGCACACAAAAGTGTGCCAGAGTTGTGCCATACTGGGCTTGCCTTGGGCAGAGGCACTGCTTCTGCTCCCTCTTTGGGCAGAGCCTCCCCCACTGCCTCGACGCACTGAGCTGCTTTGTAAAGCACTAGCAGCACTCCTCTCAGTTGGACAGGAGAAGATGATGGAATTCACCAGTGTGTCGTGGTACTCCCGCAATTTACGCTCCCGGGTCAACGCAGGGATGAGGTTTTGGACGTTGTCCCGGTAGCGAGGATCGAGGAGGGTGAACACCCAATAATCAGGCATGTTGAGAATGTGGTCGATGCGGCGGTCGTTTCTCAGGCACTGCAGCATGAAATCCACCATGTGCTGCAGAGTGCCAACCGGCCCAGAAACGCTGTCCCCTGCTTGAGACATGATCTCTGCCCGCTCGTCATCACCCCACCCTCGCTGTACACACTGACCACTGGACAATTGTGTCGCTCCCTCCTCTGGACGGAGCTCTTCCTCCTCCATTGACTCCTCCTCATCCTCCTCACAAATTGGCCCCTGCGTACCCCTTTGTGAGGAACCACGTGGCGCTGACTCTCCAGAAGCTGATGGAAAAGGT